>NC_046154.1:113244136-113609136 GCF_011064425.1 Rattus rattus
CAGGGCTTGAGTTTGCCCAGCACAAAAATATCCCATCTATGAACGGCTGGAGTCATCATCACAAAGGGCAGCAACAGGATGTCCAGATGGGTCCTGGTGAAGCTATAGTGTTGATGGTGTGGCACAAGCCAGAAGCCTCCAACAAGACCAATGACTCATTGCAATGAACATTTGTAAGTAAAGCTGGGTAGAAAAATGGAGGGAGGGTGTATACTGTGTGACACATTGTGATAAACTGCAGCTTCCATGGTCAGGGTTTTTTTTTTTTTGCTTCCTTTTTATTTTTTACTTAATTACCATTTAAAAAAATGTTTGAAGGAAGGTTGAAAGGAAACCTGCAGATAGGAAGGGACAGAAGGAATTGTGTCCCTGATGTGAAAAAAAAACAATAAAAGGTTAAAAATGTATTTCTAATTAAAAATGTGTAAATTAAGTAAGGAATAATTTTTTTACATTCCCAAATTAATTTTTTAAAATATTTTTCTCCATCTTTATTAAATTGGGTATTTCTTATTTACATTTCAATTTTTGTTACCTTTCCCGGGTTCCAGGCCAACATCCCCCTAACCCCCTCCCCTCCCCTTCTCTATGGGTGTTCCTCTCTCATCCTCCCACCATTACCGACTCTCTCCAACAATCTCTTTCACTGGGGATTCAGTCTTGGCAGGACCAAGGGCTTCCCCTTCCACTGGTGCTCTTACTAGGCTATTCATTGCTACCTATGAGGTCAGAGTCCAGGGTCAGTCCATGTATAGTCTCTAGGTAGTGGCTTAGTCCCTGGAAGCTCTGGTTGGTTGGCATTGTTGTTCATATGGGGTCTCAAGCCCGTAAGGAATAATTTAATCTAAGGGAAAAGCCATACTTTATATAATAAAGCGTATCATGTTTCTGTAGCAGCATATAGTCCACTATATTTTTGACATGGTTTTAACTGCCAATTTTCAAAACAACACAACCACTGCATTACTAAATTCTTGCGTTCTGTGCCTCCCAGTATCACAGTGCTCCTTTGAGAACAGTAAAGCTGTACCTTCTCTGTCCCTCTGGTCATTAATCTCCCAATAGCCTTGTTTACTGGCTACTACAACTCTTGTCTGGCATGAGGCATGGCACATGACATCAAAGGACTGGAAGATACCTGGGGCTCTAACATCTCTCTTATCACCTGAGATCTGTGTGGGTGTTGTTTTGTCACTTGTGGTGAAGGAATCTTGCTGTATCAGCACACCATGTACAATGACTTTTTTGAGTGAACAGTTAGAGAAGTTCCCTGGAAAGTACTGAGGGGTGGGACGTAGATTCATTCTGGCAGTATTTTTTTTTTTATCTTGAATTACTTGTCCAAGAAATCACTCTGTTTTATATGCATGCCCAAACACTAATGCAGAAAACAGAGAGGAAGCTAAAAGTATAAGATATTCATTTTACCTAACTTAATAAAGCTATTAGTACAGTTTATTTTATTTTGCTTTGGTTTTATTTGTGGGAATAGAGATTAAGACGCATCTTACAGTATAGCTTGCCTGGTACAGAACTCTCTCTGTAGCCTAGATAACCTTGAACTCACAGCAATCATCCTACCTCAGCCCCAAAGGTTGCAGAGTCAGATACCATGCTGGCCTACTATATTCCACAACGTTAGGAAAGATCTAGAGGGGTAGGAGAGTTGGATCAGCAGTGAAGGGCACTGGGTGTTTTTCCAAAGGTCCTGAGTTTAATTCTCAGTAACCACATGGTGGCTCACAACCATCTATAATATAATGAGATCTGATGTTTTCTTTTGTCATGCAGGTGTGCATGCAGAGAGTATATGTGTGTGTGTGTGTGTGTGTGTGTGTGTGTGTGTAAGTCTCTTAAAACCTAGAAAAGTTATTAATAACATATAAATGAGGAATACTAAAAATTAACATGGTCATCTTGTGAAAATAAACGTATATTCATTCTATCTAAATCCACAATGTGCATGCTTATTAAGTGATAATGATCTTAATGAAAACATGCTGTAGTAAATCTCACTTTCTTTCAGTCATTTCTTTCAAGTTACCTATTATCAGTAGAGTCCAGAAACTTCTCTAGACTCTTCTTCCTTCATAGTTCTGATTTGATCCAGTATTTTCTATTTACTCTTTTCCCAAGTTACTATAAATTTTCAATCACTCTTCAATAACTTCTGCTTTAAATTTTTCCCTTGGCTTTACCTGCCTAGCAATCCCTATGGCCATTCTCCTTGAAGACTCTTAGATTGACCATGCCCTTCCTTCTCACTTTTTATTGTTGTGTTTCTTTTCCTTTATTGGATTTTTTATTTACATTTCAAATGTTATCACCTTTCCTTGTTTCCCCTCTGGAAAACCCCTATCCTATCCTCCTCCCCTCTGCTTCTATGAGGGTGCTTCTCCAACCACTCACTCACCCACTCAGGCCTCCCTGCCCTGGCCTTCCCATGAGCTAGGACAGTAAGCCTTCACAGGACCTAGGAACTCTTCTGTTGATGCAGGACAGGACAAGGCCATCCTCTGCTACCTATGTGGCTGGAGCCATCATCACTCCCTCTGTACTCTTTTATTGGTGGTTTAGTCCCTGGAAGTTCTGTGGTCTGATTGGTTGATATTGTTGTTCTTCAGTCCTTCAGTCCTTTCTCTAGTGCCTCTATAGGGGCCTTATTCTCAGTCCAATGGTTGGCTATGAGTATCCACCTCTGTATTTGTCAGGCTCTGACTTCTCACTTTCTATACAGAAAGATTTACACTTTCTCAGACCGATGTCTTTTTCTCTGTTAAAACAATATTTCTCATCAATTTCTTCAGGACTATACATTTATTATTATGTAGTGTTCGAAGAACAAACTGAACCACTACTCTCCTTGCCTCTCACTGATGACTTGATGTCAACAGCTCTACAAGTGGGCACTCCTGTGCGGCAGGGCTCAGCCTGCTCTTTTTTTTTTTTTTTCTTTTCTTTTCTTTTTTTCGGAGCTGTGGACCGAACCCAGGGCCTTGTGCTTGCTAGGCAAGCGCTCTACCACTGAGCTAAATCCCCAACCCCTCAGCCTGCTCTTTAAACACTACTTAGATTAAAAGATGAAGCTGACAATGAGGAACTTGCATTGTAAGAATTTTATTGTATAAGGAAAAGTTTGAGTGATTACAGGCTTTCATATTTTGACTTTAATAATTTTTAATTTTTATCTCACATATTATATACTTCTTGAATTTTGCATTCTTCAAATTATCTCAAAGACTTCATGCTTAAATTTGATAGAATCTACATTATTGAAATTGAATTTTTTTTTCTGACTGGGCATATGACTGTTATATTGTACTTGGCTTGCATGAATAGTGCCCTGGTTTCAGTCTCCTATGTTAAACAAATACTAAGGAAATAAAAGAAAGAAAAAAGTCCTGTACATTCGTGAAATCAATTTCATTGCTGTGGTGTCCTTGAATGGCTGAACTTAACATGGCTAGATAAACATTGAGGAACATGAAAGGGATCAAAGTTGTGTAACTTAAGGGCGCAATTGACCCATATCACAGAATTTTATGTCCCACATATTATTGAAGAAGAAACAACTGATTGATTTAAGACAGTGCTTCTTGAAGTTGAAAAGGATTGTCAATAGATTATATTGATTTTTTTCTCCTTCCCAGATGTTGCGTCCATGACTCTCCTGAGACTTAATGATGGTTCTCATGTTGATTAGAAAATAAACAGTTAGAAATGTCATGGAATATGCATTTCTTACCATGAGTGGTTGCTTTCATGGAGAAGGAGCTCTCTTGTCACCATCTGTATCCTTTCACTTACTCCATCAATATTCAGGGAATTACATATATTCCAAAGATGGTCTTAAAGGCTTTTAAAATTAGTCCACATAAAGAGCTACAATGCCACAGCATGACATTAGCCTAGATTATTATTGCCATCCTGAGGCTGGAAGAGGTTAAAAGCAGATCCAAATTGTATCATGACAGTGATCCTCCAGTCAATGGTTTAATTCTCACTACTTTCAACTGAAAGTTTTCAGTCTGATGAATACTTTCTGCCTCATGAAACACTTTTTGCCCTGGATTTTGCATTATCCCACCAACTGCTGCTGCCCTGTCTTCTTAGTAGATTGTCTCGCTTAGAATTGAGGCCTCATTTTCCTTCTGTTATTTGTCTGTTAATACTAAGCCTCATTGGAATCCTGCCATACATTCATTCTTGCATCTACGTACATGTTTCCTAAATAATCTTATCTCAAAGCACAGGTTTATAAATTATCCAAATGCTCAACGTGTAAATGTTTATCATTCAGGTCCTATGTTCTGTTTGGAAAGTCAGTAGTATGTATCTTGATATTTATCCAATATATCTAATTTTATATTGGATATGAAAAAAACCATTTAGAGTCTAAAGCTTTATAATAGAACTATTGATTGTCCATCACAGACTCCAATGCATTTTATTTCAAAATAATTGAAAAGATATCTTTAGTTTTAGCCTTTTCATCATTCAAATACATATGAATTACATACCAAACATATGTTGTCTCTATGCTAGGAAGAGTGGGAAATCATCCATGAATATCTTTGATTATGCATGTGTTGTATATACAAAAAATATTAAATGTTAATTTATATTTTTAGTATCTCCACACTCACCAACATTTTAAAATTAAAACATATTTATATTAATGTATTACTAAAGTATTTTAATAATATTGAATCTGTGTCTACTAGGAAATATTAGGTCTACATTTAACCATAACTCAATTTATACTAAATGGTTTCAACCTTTTTATAAATACTATACCGTATTATATACTTAAAGTTTATTTGAGTTCTTTGGGTTTTAAAAAAAAATCTACCATAAATTAAGTGACATTTTGAATGGTATATCAAAACATGTTTTAAATAGTTTTCATAATTTTATTGCTAAAATTTTTCTAATAACTTAAAATTAAGAATTTCTAGAACACAACATTTTGTGTCTTTAATGAAAATCTGCTTCATAAGTTATAATTATTTTTTTCAAATTCTAAAATATAATAATTTGACCACTCTAGTGCCCACAATGAATGGTTCAACTGAAAACCTTTATATTAACAGAATTATTAGTTCAATTCTGCACAGCTCCACTTCTGTATAAAGACATCCACTATGCTCCTTGAGAAGATAACATCACACTCTGAAGTGTGGGTATAGGAAGACCTAATTGACAGATAACACTTATTAAGGAAAAGAGAACTGTGGGCTAGCTGTTGTATTCAGAGAAGACTCAGTTTCATAATGACTGAAATATTTTGTCAAATTTGGACTTGAATGTGGGATAAAAAAGTTGTCTCATCTGTAATTTTTCTGTAAATAAGAAAGAAATCACAGGGAATCATGTATGCTTATGAAATTTTTTCTTCCCAAATCTATAACACTTTGTATTGTCCTTGGCTTTCTGCCTTCAGAGAGTGGGTTTAAATATCAGAGTGGTTAACTTTTTCCTTGCACCAATATGTTTTTATCAATAATCTCTGTTTTGTTTAACAAGAATTGGATTAACACTAAGAAACAAAGTATGCCTTCTACTTAAACAAAAATACTTAACATTTATAGCTCAGAGAATGTTGAGGGGTTGTTGTTGTTGTTGTTGTTGTTGTTGTTTTTTACTTTTGGTGTCCAGGAAATAATAACATGTATATTATAATATAAGATGATTATGGGCGATAGCAAGACTTTTTACTTTAAAGTAATATATGGCATGTTTTATGTCAAGTTTTTGGGGTTTTTTGTTTTTGTTTGGTTTGGTTTGGTTTTCTTTTGTTTGTTTGTTTTTGCTAAGGGCACATTCTGCTTCTCCCCATTTCATCATTATCTTTTGTGTGACTCAGAACCGACAACACACTTACCACATGATAAAAATAGGTACCATCATCTCTACCTGCTTCCCTCGTAGTCTTGTATTTGCACGTTTGGAAAATTAACGTTCTAATTTTATCTGCCTTCTTTCTCGCAGATCATTCTATGACTTAGCATTTCATCACCCCTTGTAAACGCTCTTTTCTCTGGTTGTCTGACCCCTCAGTCCTCATCATCTTCCCACTTTTCTACGCATACATTGCGGCTTACTCGATTTGCCCTCTTCTCTATGTAAGATCTCTATTTTCTGTCCTGCTACACATGTATTGCTCTAATTGAGAGAACCACTGTAATATACCTCAAAGCAAGAGTCCAGCAAGAGTCTGTGAGTTTGTTCACAGAATATCATTATAAAATGATAAATTAACCAACCTTTAACTGCCACAGTTGTAGATACAACCTACTAACTTCAAATATCTAGAGGATGGAATATAAAAGCGATGACCTACTACAAAACAGCTATGAAGTATGAGTGACTCAGAACCTAAAGCAGAGATTGTATACTCTTTACAGAATCAAAACCCAGATGGATAGGAGTTGTGGCAAAGATAATCTACAAAAGTGTCTACATGAGTGCAAGGCTCAACTTTCTGCTTTGCAGACACATTGTAAGAATACAGTTGAAGGATTTCTGTCCTAGAAATGCCCATAAAGAAAGAAATGTTAAAGAAATTCCTTCTCACAATTGTTGATAAGATAACTAAAGCAGACTTAAAATTCAACATGTGATGGTAGTATTTGTCCTTTAAACCAATCATTTATGTTTCTGGGCTTGCAAGGCTGAGTGGCATATATCATGTCCTGTTCTTAATTAATTTAATTTTATCTTTAAGTTTGTCTGATCCGGGGTTCTGTGCTTCTATTTGGATCTTTCATATTTCCATTATTTTCTTTTTCTTTTAGCTCACTCTCATTATTACAAAATAGCATTCAAAAAAAGGAAAACAAGTGTGAATCATATGATTGGGTTAAATGAAATTCTGCTGAGGTTTGCATTTTCAGTGATTTCTGTGAGTCTGGGTTGTCATGGGAATTCTATTAGTCACCAGAAAGAGAACATTGCAGTTTCACCTTGCTAGAGAAAAAAGTGCTTTCTAGTTTAATTCTGCCAACAACACACTGACTGGTTTAATGATTCATCTATTTGACCTTGCCTCTCAGTCACTGACGTTTTCTTTAACCACAGGGTGGGGTGGAGGGAAGGGAGGAAATAGAGGGAGAGAAGAAATGGAGGAGGATATAAAAACAAGTGGATCTTGGCATTCCCTCTTCTATTGGTCTTTCCCTCACTGGCTTTTCCTTTGGGGGGCGGGACAGGATTATAAGGGAAAACAAAGAAAAGGAAGTTTGAATTTCAACTCCCATAATTATTTTCCTATTAATTATCTCCTATTTATATCACACTTGCATCCTTAACCTGATTAGCCCCTGGTTGCACCTTCATCACTCAATCAATATTATAGAAATTGTACTTCACTTATCTCAGTCCCCACTTCAACAACTTTCCTGGAGGCTGGAAAGATGACATAGTGATTAATCACAGGGACTGCTCATCCAGTAGACACAGGTTCATTTCCCAGGACCCACATTATTGTTCACAGATATCTGTTAACTCCAGTTCCAGGGGATCCATGCCTTCTCCTGTCCACTGTGGGCACCAGGCATGCATGTGTTGCAAACACGTACAAACAGAATAAACATTTATACACATGAAATAAAATAAATATTTTTAAAAAATCTTTTCTTGCTCAATGTGACTTTATCGTTTGACAAATAAATATAATTTCCTGTCAATATAAATGTTAGTAAAATGTGTAAGATGAAGTCATTGACATTTTGTGCTTTGCTGTTAAAATATGGTTGTCAGTAAACAATGTTAGAGAGATGTGTTTACATTTATAAATTTCAATATACATAAGAACAATGCTGTATCCCAAGATGTTTTTGCAGAAAAGCACACATGAAACAAGACTCATTGACAATTTTGGATGAGAAAATTTTACGCAATAAGTAGCAATTGAGTATTTACGCAAACATTGAATTGCTTTTGCGTGCTTACATAACCTCTATATTCTATTTAATAGGTAAGACAATGTAAGTCTTAAAGCACAACGCAGTACTGTTTTTAGATTAATAACTGGAGAATTAATCTGTGCCTTGAGATTTTAATCTCTGAACAAATTAAGTATCTTTAATGTACAAAGATAAAACCATTTGTCTACTACTCACAAAAATATATGGATAATATTTACATGCATTCTGTTTATGAAAAATTATGTTCATTACTGAATAAATTACATGGTTACTCAAACAAATGCTTCAGATAGAGACATTTGAGAATTAAGATATACTTAACTATATTTAAATATGCATTATTTTCAAGAAGGATATAATATAATGAAATATTTAACATAAATCTTCCTGAAGTTGTCTACTGCAATTCCTTTAGTACTGTTATCTTTACTCAAAAGTTCTTCCACAAATTCATAATAATTATTTTGAGGTGCATTTCTACTTGGGATTTCCATGTTCTGAGAATATACTAATTGCTTACTTATAAAACCAACACTTTAAAATAATCAACTCAAAATTCTTTAGAAGAAATATTCCAGAGTATGTTTTGCATTTTAAATACAATATAGTCCCATTTTGTATCCCAGGTTAGCCTAGAAATCATAGATTATTCAAGGTTGTTAGGTAGTCCTGCTAACCCTCCTGTCTCAGTCTCCCAAAAGCTCAAGTTATTGCCACACACCACTATACATGATTAAAAATAAAACTATAATGAATTTTATTATAATTTTAGAAACATTTATTCCATAAGATTTTCCATATATATTTGAAACGAATGTGTTACAAATTGGGGCAAAATATTTCATATAAATTTCAAAGAATGCCAAGGGTACTCATTGTAGACAAAATCTAAAATGTGATGTTTCCCCATTGTTATAAATTACTGTGATGCTGCATCAATGTGTTTCACAACAGCAGACATTCTCTTACTAAATGAGTTTGATGAGGATAGACAAGTGTTTGATTTTATTTCCACGCCCCCCTGATACTAATATAATCAATAGTACATTAATATCCTTAAAAGTAAAGCATCATGTATTTAAAAAAAAAGCAAATTTCAGAGAAGGCACTACACTGTAGCTTAAAATGACAGAAAGCAGTTATAACAGAAACATAAGCTTAGAAAAGTGACATTTCACACAAGGCTTCATAGAGCTTTTTTGGTACTAGGAAAACTTATCAAATATATTAATCTGTGGATAAATAGCTACCAAACTAAAATTGTTTCCTTATCCATGTTCAGTTTCTCCAGCATCCCCTCTTTTTGGAACCCACAGAGTTCTAAAATTTTTAAGCATGGTAAAGCCTAAAAAATAAATTGAGCTACAAAGAAACAAGAGGTTTATTATCTTAATGTGTGTCTTACACCTTAAACGCTATCAACATAATACCAAAATTTTATTGACACTGTCCACTTTCACAGTGAAATGACTCCAATGGATATGTGAGATGCAATGGAGAAATGGACTTCTCTTTTCAAATAATGGATACAGCAAGTAAAAGCCCCTAGGAAGAAGTCCTTCCTGTCACAACATCTGTATCAATCCAAATGTAGTCTCAGCCCGAGATGAATGTACAATGGTGCTCTAACTCTTCAACATGGCTGCAAACAAAGTCTGTGTTTATTAACTGACTTCCAGTCACACTCACTCTGTCAGCCTGCTGTTAAGAAATTGGACAAGGCTGATCTGTTACAAAGTCTCATATCATTTAGCTAAGGGAACAAACAAACAAAAGATTTTTCTTTGTCTTTTTCTCCTCTTCGGCAGCAGAACAAAATTGCTGTTATAAACAGGATGATGTAGAGAAAACATGAAACTGAGTAAAACTTTAAGGAATAAATGGAAAATAAAATGATTGTATTTAAAAGCCACAACTTTCCTCTAACCTAGCAATAACTTTATGTATGTGCCTGCCTCTCTGTCTATGTGGTCTTCCTTTTTTCTTTAGAGAGGGTATACAAAGCTTCATTTATAGAGATATATTCGTAACACTGGAATTCTATTACTGACTGAGCCTGTGATTCTAAAGTAATCATGGTCCTATGTGAAGTTAAAAGTGATGATTAGAATTATGCTCATATAGATTTTCTTGGATATTCTTCTGCAAGATTTCTACTTATTTCTCCAATATATATTAATATTAATGCAGTAACCCTGGCTGACCTATAGCTGTAGGCAGTGGGGCTGAATATGCATCTTCTTTGCCGCATAAGACCACCTTTAGAAATGCAGATGAGCAGCCATGGCAGTGATATGGAGATTGGTTGGAACTCCCCGTACTCCTCTTACTGAAGCAAGAAATGGGGTCAGGGGAGTGGGATAATCTTATTCCTCAGAGTCAAGGTTGGAAAGTGTGAATATGAAAGATAAAGAAAGAACTAAGGTAGTTCATGGCAGGTAGCCTCAGATACTCTGAAATAAGATCTGAAGTTAAGCATGGGGTCAGATGTAGTAAGTACTACATGTTAATTTTTAATTTTTTATTCTATTACTTGAGAATGAGTATAGCTATCCACAAAGAGGAAAAAGGTAGTTCATGTAAGGAAAGACAGCTTTTCCATCTATCTGAGTCTAGAGACAGAAATATGGGGGTAGTGGATGTCCCCAAAGGCTGGTTAGCTCTTCGCTGACTGACTGTGCCAGGTGGCAGTTACCTCACATCCTCCTGTCACCTTACTTCTTTCCTCTGGGGTTTTTAACGCACATACACACACACACACACACACACACACACACACACACACACACAAAAAAAAAAAAAAAAACGATGTGTGCAATTCCTTCATACACACCAATTTCTTCTGCAGAAAATTTTATGAAGAGCTCCTTATCTGTTGGTTAGTGTGTTGACATAAATCTCATGGGAGAACCGATTCCTTATACTATGGAAATAGCTTGTGTGCCTGCTGCACACAAATATAGTTGTAGGAAAAGAAGCATATTAAAACCTGAGTGGCTCTCTGGAGATTCCATAACAATTTTGAAAACAAGAAAATAACAGGAAAGCTTCAAGTGTTCATGTAAATATACAAAAGTTTAAATACTTTTTAAGTATATTCTTTGCTATTGCTATACGCTATAAAGCAGTGGCAAATATTGAATAAAACCATGTAAGCACTATAAAATATTCAGGTGTTAGAGATCATGGAAAGGATGATACGCTGGAGAATAATCTTTCTTCCTATCTTCCTGTAATAAAATGTCATAAAAATTCGAATGTTATAAATAATTTGAAAGTTAAAGGCATGACAAGAACTCTTTTTTGGATCTTGAGGGCAGCATGCTTTTCCAATTATGGAACATACTACCATTCTATTCGATCAGCCTAACTCTCGGCTGTCTGTGTCAGGCAAGCCTTCCATTCACTGTGCCTCACCGAGCTGAGACTTTGGAGTGTTAAATGCCTTGGATGTAGTTCTGTAGGTTTTGTCTGGAATCACATATCCTCTACTCTGAGGGCAACTTTCTGAAAATTTATGGAGATGTATCTTTGCAGTAACTTTAGATTTGCATGTTTCATCACTTACTGATTTACAACCAAGAAAGGCAACGTATGTACTGGTATATTTCTTATTTTTAAGAAAGGAAGCAAAGACTTGGATAAGAAAAATATATAGAGATCTGACCTTTCAAATAACTTTTGGTAAAATTTTCATTTCACAATATTAACTTTACCAGTCATGTTACAGGATACAGACATCCGCAAGTTGATCTTAACTATGCTGTGTGGCTGAATTGTTTGATATTTCTGTAAATTATCTGGTTAGAATTATTTTGGGTCTATAGTAAATGCTATACTTAGATATACTAAGTATGTACTTATGCTACTCGTAAATAGGGATAGAAGGAATTTGGAATTATTCCTTGTGTTTCTACTTTTCAAAATATTTTTTAAAGGATTAATTGTAAATCTTTGAATCTCTGGTAGAATTGTGCTGTAATTTACCTGGTCTTAGGCCTTTTTAGAGCAGTCTAGGGCAAAGGTCAGTAAATACTGTTTATCTTACCAAAGAGCAAGCTCTTAAATTCATCAAAACTTTGTCTTGTTTTTGACATTTCTATTATGTTTCATCAATTTCTTCTCTTAGTTTTATTATTTCTAGCTACTGACAGGGTTTAAAAATGGTTTCTTGTTTTGGTTATTTTTAAATTTTTAAGTTACATCATTAGGTCATTCATTTATTGGGCTGCTTTAAAATTTTTAGATTTTAAAATGTAACAACTTAGCACTATGAATTTCCCCTGTAGGACAACTTTTAATGTTTCCTGGAGGTATAATTGCTTATGTTCTTGTTTATATTTAGTTTTAGCTTTTTTAAATTTCTTACTAAATTCTTCTATGGCTCACTCATCATCAATGATGAGTTGTTTAATCTCCCTGAGTTTGTTTCCTTAAAATGGTTTGTTTTCAATAGTAACTTTTTTTCTGTCATGGACAGGTAGAATAGAAAGTTATTTTAACCTTTCAAATTCATAACGATTTGTTTTGTGTCTCAGAAATGCACTCTATTAAAAAGAAGCTTGCACGTGCTACTGAGTATAATGTATATTACTTGGTGTTCGGGTGGAATCGTCTGTAAGATACAGCCATGCCCTTTGATACATCCTGTCAGAATTCTGATTTTTTTCTGGTTATTTTTTGTCTAGATAACCTTTCTATTGACAAAATTAGGGTATTGGTGTAACCTTGTATTAACAGACTTTTATTAAACAATGTATAAGCAGCATTGTTTTATGGTCACTGACTCGGCCTTCCCTTTCAAGCTCTTGCTTTGAGTTCCTGTTTTGGCTTCTCTTGATTCTACATATATGACAAATAAAATATTTTTTACCCCCAAGTTTGTTTTGGTTGTAATTTTTTAATTAAAGCAACAGGGAGCAGCCTAATAACAGAAATTCTTACCAACAATTGAGATATGGCTGTGAAAGAACTTACCATGCTGTTACAGGAATATTGTGGATTTGTTGGAACTTTAGTCTGAAAAAGCCACCATGAGCTCCACATTTAATGAGCTCCACAATTTGGTGGGAGCTCAGGGAATAATAATACTGAAGAGAATAAGACAATGGAGGCCTGGCTTGTGAAATTTCAGAGAAAATCAAAGATTCTATAATGACTGGTGCATTATATTTAGGATTAGACATCTTTTAAAGTGAATTCTTCTTTGATTTATAGAACAGTAAATGTAAATATGCTGTGGCCAAGGAAATGGTTGTGATTAATAAGTGACCAGCATTAGTGAAATGAAACCTTCTGAAAAGTATTTCCTCAAGGTCGGAGCACAAGCCGTGGTCCAGTGTATCCAAGGCTGCACCTCAAGCTATTAGTTGACAATGGCAACGTGTTAGATTATCGCTCTTACTACTGGTTTTGTTTGTTTGAAGAGTCTGTAAAAGGCAGCCAGGGTTTTAAAATATATTATACTGTTAGACTTTCTCTGAAGAGAGGCCGGAGAAAGCCTATGGTGGAAGTAGAGTATCAATTGCCAAGGAAATCCTGACGTTGAAATTGTTTGAGAAATTAGTGCTGGGTTTGGAGAGACCAGGAAGGAATGGGTGAAAGTGTAGCCTCCGGTGCGGCAGAGAAAACAGCAAGGTGAACAGTGGAAGTTACGGAGTGAAGCCAGCCTTAGCCTACCAGAAAACTGGTGTGTGGAGTGGATGGAAACCACAAGATAATGACTGAGTTCCAGATGCCAGGCATTGAGTCTATTACTCTACTGGATCTTAGTTTTGCTCAGATCTGATGGCACATATGCCCTGAGTTGTCTAACTTCCGAAATAGTACATAACTTAATTGGGGGTTTACAGAGGTGCAGGTGAGATATGGAGTTTTCATGAAATTTGGTATTTAGATCATGTTATTTTATTTTAAAAGTAGGACTTTTAAAAGGAAGGCTGAGCCTTATATTGTTATATTAATGCAAGACCTTGAGGAAAAATAAGAAAGGGAAGGGCTAAGGTAATGCACATGATGCATGCGTATCATTGTAAAGAGGAAGGAAGTGTCGTGCTCCCATTGTCAACTTGACAAATCTGGGAAGAAGAACCTTAGGTATGCAAGTGCCTTGATTGGAGTAGCCTCTGGCATGTCTGTGGGAGCACTTTCTAGATTATTAATCCATATAGAGGGTGCCATCCTGCTGTGGTGTCGTCCCTAGCCCAGTCAGCATGTACTGGATAAGAAAGATAGCTGAACACCTAGGAGCAAGCCAGCAAGAAGTGTTCTTTTATAATCTCTGTTTTAGTCTCTGCCTTCAGGTTCTACTATTGAGTTCATGTCTTAATTGTCCTGATAATACACTATAATGCTAAATTAACTCTTACTCTCCAAGGTGATTTGGGGTATAATACTTTATCACAGCAATAAGAAAGCAGACAAATACACTAATTTCTAAAGCACTAATTTGGGTTCCCAGGGACAGAATTTAGAAGTAACTCTCACATTTGTGTTGGCATTTGTTGGTATTTGTGTTCTTCAGTTTTTTTCTTGTTTTTTTTTTTATTAACTTGAATATTTTTTATTTACATTTCAAATGTTATTCCCTTTCCCGGTTTCCAGGCAAACATCCCCTTAATCCCTCCCCCTCCCCTTCTTTATGGATGTTCCCCTTCCCACCCTCCCCCCATATTTGTGTTCTTGACAATAGCCATTATGTCTGGGTGAAATGGAGTCTTAGTATAACTTTGGTCTTCATTTTCCAAACAGTCAAAATATGTTGAACACCAAAGTATTTACTAAACATTTCACTCCTGGTTTTGAGAGGGTTCTGTTCAGTACAATCAAATAGTTCTGGTTCAGACCCTATCTAATAATCCACCAGGAAAGTTGTGCTCACTGGATCAATTGCAGTCCAGAAGTTGTCAAGATGCCCAACCATTTTCTGATTTGATTTAATGCCTGTTCCACATGGGAGATTTCATGTCTGATTTATAAATCTTGTCAAAAATGGGATATGGGGTCAATAATGGTCCTGGGGGCAAGCATTTTAAGTGTTGTTTTCCTATTATGTTGTCAAATTATTTTATGATAGTTAGGCTTATACTCATAGATTATGTTCCTGTATGACTTTATCCAATGAGCTGATTTTGCCAGCAGGGAGTGATTAATACAGAACTTCATTATTGGTCAAATAAGTGACTCAACCCTCAATGAGCACTCTATTTCAATCTTGTCTATACCAATCCTCAGGAAACAATTATGGAACAGTAAGTACAAAGAATGTAAAAGCCCTACTATGAAGGGGAGAGCTGTGAACTAATGTCTTCTGGATATGATGTTACTGATGCCTGTATCCAGTCAAAGTGGCTGTAGTGACTTCACAAGATCTGTATAAGATCAATCAGTCAAAATCCACTTGCACATGATCCACCCCAATTAGACATGTGGTACTAGCAGTAACTATAATAAAACACAATAGGTTGACTGTACTCCAATTCCTAGAATTTGTGTGTATGTTAGGATAAAATTAATTTTAAGTCATTTTTTTTCTTAAAATGCAGATCTTATCCAAGATAATCTCTTGGAGAACCACAGTCCTAAGAAGCAGAAACTGAATCAGAACAGGGTCAGTGAAAGATAGTTTATGATAGCAATAAGTTGGAGTTATACAATTCACTTTTAAAATGGATAAAAGGAACTGAACCAATATATGTGGATAGACTTTGAAAAGTAAGATATTTGCTTTTGGGCCCTTGAGGAAATAATTTCCCACTGACAGTACTTTAAGGGGTAAGAACCATATTAGATTGGTAATTGACAAATAATAAACTTGTATCTTGCACACACATTTTTTGTGGGGATTTATTATAGAAATATTTAAAAAAGAATATAGTGGTTTTATCATAGAATTTTAAAATGTACTGATGGACATTAAAATCACAGAACAATATAGTTATCTTAAATAATTCATAGAAAATAATCAGAGATTATATATCTGTGCCACTCACTGTTGATTTAACCAGTAATTCATATATATGTATGTATATATATATTTTCAAAACAGAGACATAAGCAATAGATACAGATAACATGAGAATTTTAACCTGGATGTCCACATTGTCTCAATGAGTCACTAGGTTGCCAGTTAAGTAAAAAGTAACTAACAGTAAAAGGAGGTGCAATTTTCCTGCTCTATTGTAGACACATAAATACTCAGCAGGGAGCAGGGTGATTTATGACAATAAAACTAGAATAATAGTATGGAAAAGAAATTAAGATAAAAATTACATTGGATATCAGAACTTGTTTCAGTGAAATACTGTTGTTGTAAAAATATAAAAAATAAAAAAGTAGGGTTGTCTTTTATCCCAACTAGGTCGGCACCACGGTGCCCCAAGTTATCTACTAGATATCTTGGTGGAAACACATCCCAACTCCGTGGCAGCAACCCAGTGTCTCCAGTCGCTGTACACTTTCCTACACTCAAAACATCACATAAAAGAACACACAACACCATACCGGTGGAACCTAAGGAAAATTCCACAAGCTATACCCCTCTCCTAAGAACAATTCCCCTGCTGGGAAAATCCGCCAGTTATACCTCCCCCCACCCATTTGTGGTTTTATGACCTAGTTACACCCTGTTCTCATGGAAGTCACATGACCAGCAGGACCGACAGGGACTTTCCACTGCCTAAAACCACAGCTTGCTCCAGGCACCAAGGACAATGTGACCATGGTTCCAACCAATCCTTGTGTGCCTCAATGTACCCATCCCCATTCCTGTGGCTTTTATGGTTCTTGTGCTTAAAAGCAGCTTGTATCTGCAGAACAGGTTCTTCACCTTCTCCTGCTTGAAAGCTGAGGAAGCCCAATGCACCAGTATTAATAAACCTCTTGCTGATTCTCAGCTCCAGTGGTCTTTGGGGACGAGCAGATCTTTGGTTGTCGTCCTTTGGGTCCAACATAACCTTTTACCCAAGTGATAAGATATAATTGTTCACCTAAATATACAAAGCCCGGTACCATCCATCCCTTAAGAACATTAATAACAACCTGTAAATACACAGAGCAGAATCTTAACATCACCTGCCATGGCTTCTTGCCCTCTCCCTCCTGCCTCTTCTCCTATCCATTTCAGTCTCCTCCTCTTCCTTTGAACTTCTCTCTCACCCATCCCTCCTTCTCCTCCAATGACAGGCCTCCTTCTATCCTGTACCTGCCCCTCACCTGTATTTTACAAATTCAATGGGGAGAAGGTTTCTGAAGTCACCTGAGTCCTGAGTAGTGACTAGGCAGCTGTCCTTGGAGCAGTGGAATTAGCATGAAAATACAGATAACTCTAGGGCAAACCACAACAAAATGTGGTAATCTTTTAAATAAATTGGTGTGATCTCTATACCAACTGAACACTTTAGACAATAATGGCTTTAAAATGAAATACCGAAAATATTGTCTAAGGCTTGAAAAATTGATTAAGCTCACAAAACCACATAGCTTAGTTTTTGTACGAAATGCACACAAAACACACATACACACTATTCCATTTCAACACCATATAATATATATATATATATCCTATATAATAAATATAACATTTTCCTTCTTTCTTATTTTTACACTTATGCTTTATAGATTCAAAAAGTACATAATCAAGTTTAGTTTCTCTCTCCAGGTGTTACCTGGCCCTATCTCCCTGTTCTATCACTGAGACCCTTCCTCCCATACAGTTCTTCTCCTGTGTTTCCTATCTTTTTGTGGTATGTGAATCTGCATTTAATTACTTTTGCCCATGAGACTTTTTTTTTCCATGATGAGATGTTGATAGGTCAAACTTTGTACAGGTCTTCTACAGTTAACCATATCTTCATGACTATGATAATCCTATCATGTTCCAAAGTCACTATTTTTTAACATTTTTTCAGCCCCCCCCATTTTTTTTTTTACAATCTTTCCAAATTTTCATCCACAGAGACTTTAGGAAGGATTATATTAGGACAAAACTCATAGTTACTTATTCTCTGAACTTCGATTTGTTCACTCTTTGCATCAACCGCTATCTCTTTAAAAACCAAGTTTCTTTGATGAAGTCTGAGAGCAGCACTAATTTATGGCAAGATGATGAGTTTAAATTCTCAACTTGAACCAATCTAAATTAACTTGGGAAGAGAGGCTTAGTGAATGCCTGTGTAGATCAGACATGTCTGTAGAAAATAGTCTTAATTTCTCAAATTAATGTGGAGAAGAAATACAGACTAAAATTGGGTGCTACTTAGTCCATGATCCTTGATATTTTGAGTAAAAAATGCGAGCTAAGTATTAAGGTCAGATGTCTTTATTTTTTTTTCAGATCTTCAGTATAGATATGATTCTTTAGATTCCTGCCTGACCTCATGGAAATAGTGGACTGCAGCCTGAAATTACAGTTGAAAAAAAATCAAACTTTTATTCCCTCAGTTGATTTTCATGAGAATATTTTTCAGAACACCAAATATGAAACTAAGGCATATGAATTTAAAGTTAGTTTTTAAGAGGTATTTGGAAATCATGGGAATTTATCAAGAAAGAAGTAGTAGGTTCTCATTTAGAACCCCTTACTTTCCCAGACATGGCTTGTAGGCTACATTACAATAACAGGCATAGATCCCTTCCTGTAGAATAAGACTTAAATATAAGCAACAATGAAGCTCTTTTCCTTCATGAAATGTCATTTGGCCAGCAGTATGCCCATCATGCCAAACCAATCACCATTGTAAATTCCCGAATACACAGATAGAAATGAATGTTGATTAATTTTGTTCCTAAATACCTATCACAACATCTTCTGAGACTATGGGAGTCATTTACCAGTGACGAAGCTTCCAGAGTAAAAGCAATAAACAAAAAGTGAAAAAGTGCTTGCAAACCAAACATATGACACAAAAACAGGGTCTCACCATAAGATTATGGAGATGATCCCGTAGTCTTCCCATAGTCTTTATGGAAGTGCTAATGTTTAGGGAAGTTCGTTGGACTTCTTTGGCCAACGACTCAATAAAATATGATACACTCTTAGTACTGGAGGTTTTATGTGATGACATAAGATATCTAGTTGAGGTATTGTCTCTCCATTAATTAGTGATTCTATGTTAGATTACTTTCATATATGTATATATTTTAAGAAGTTCCTAGAGTAGTAGGTTTCCATATTGCTTCAATTATACTGCTCTCTCATTTTGCCTCCCTATTTAGTCTTTCTACTTTAGATTCCTCTTTATCTCTTGAGAACACTGTTCTTTTAATCATTCTTTGGTAGATCCTCTCAATACTAGCTAGTTTTATTTATGTCAACTTGGAACAAATTAGAATCATTAAAGAGTATGGGAAACTCAGTTGAGAAAATTCCCCTATACCACCCAGTAAGAGGCTGGCTGAGCAGGAGGCATTTTCTTAACTAGTGATTTGTGAAGGATCCAGCCAAGTATAAGTGATAATATCTCTGGGCTGGTAATCCTGGATTCTATAAGAAAGCAGGTTGAACATACCATGAGCAGAAAGCCAATAACCACCACTCTTCATGACCTCTGCATTAACTCCTTTCTCCAGGTTCTGCTCTGCTTGAGTTACTATCCTAACTCTCTTGATGATGAACTATGATGCAGAAACATAGGCTGAATGAACCCTTTCCTTTCCAAGTTGCTTTGGTCATAATGTTTCATCTTGTCAATAGTAATCCTAAGACAAACTGATACCACAATAGTTTGATTTTGCTATTATATACACGACCATGTTTTCGTGAACATTGTGAAGGATTTGGGGATTTTCAGCTAGAAGTATCATTGAGTGTCAAGAGCTCAGTAGACTCTTATTTCACAGCTTTGAACATAAGCATGTTTGAAATGGAGCAGTTGATGGAGGCCTGGCTTGTGGAGCTTTAGAGGAAAGTAAAGACTTGGTTGCACTCATTTGCTATTTTAACTTAAGATTCCATGGTTCTGGTTAGCAGGGTTTGAAGAATTAGCTCTGATTAGCAATATACCAGAACTACTAAAGTAAAAGTGTTGCTTCATTAGGCTATTACCCTATAGATGCTCATATGGAGCTAAGGAATTAGCAGTAATTAATATGAGACCAGCATCATTGAGGGGAACTACTTTGAGAAATGTTTCCTGAGAGCAAACAGAAGCTGTATTACAGAGGTGGCCAAGAATACATCTTGCACTGGCAGATAACTTTTTTTAGTGTTAACACCCATGTGGTACTCTTTTTAAAACCATGAAGAGGTCTTGTAAATCACTTGAGGCTTTGGATTGTAGGAGACCAGGAGAGGCTATTAATGATACTGCAGCCTCCATACCAGTTAAATGACCAAGATTAAAGAAGTTGAGGCTTGGAACCATCAAGAGAACCTAGGAGAGGTTATTGGTGAAACTGCAGACCAATTGCAGAAGACTTCAGCAGTTTGGAGATACAAGTACCATGGGATGACCACTAAGAATAGTATCAACTCTGGAGTGGAGTCTGCCTGAGCTTAGAAGACAAGCTATGTGTGCTACATAGGAAGGAGCCGAAGAAGTGACCAAAGCCTTTTAAAGAATCCCAGAAGATTGGGAGTAAAACCCAGAAATTAGATAGTAGGTTATTAATACAGTTTGAGTTTGGTTTGGTTCTGATTGTGACTGGAACCTGATTCTTCCCTCTTGAGATAAGAAGATATTTCATTTTATTTTGATTTTTGCAGGGGCCCACAGCTGAAAGACATTGAACTTTTTAAAAAGAATTTGAATTTTTAAAAAAGATTATACATTTTAAACAATCCAAGCAGACTAGAATAAAAAAATAAGAGTAACTGCATAGGAGAAAGACCAGACAAACACATTAAAACTCAGATCTAATTTGAATTTGAAAGGGCTGTGGAAATCTTGGTGTTATTTATGTTTTACATTTCACTATTAATATTAATGTACTATCTTTAAGACAGTTGAGTAAAAAAAAGGTTATCTTTGAAAAATGATGTGTTTATGTCTCAAGTTGACAAGGAGTCAGTTACACTGGCTACTTTTATGTCAAGTTGGCACAACCTAGAGTAATTACAGAGGAGAGAACCACTACAGAGAAAATTATTCTGTATCCAGCAATAACCAAGCCCATGGGGACATTTTCATAATTGATGATTTATGAAGGAGCAGCATATTTCAAGTGGTGATACCCTTTGGCTGGTAGTCCCTGATTCTATAAGTAAGCAGACTAAGCAAGTCATAAGGATCAACCTACTAAGCTGAAACACTGCATGGATTTTGCACTATCTTCTGGTTCCAGAATCTTGCCTGCTTGAGTTTCTGTATTGACTTCCTTTAACAATGAGCAATGATATGAAAGCATAAACCAAACAAACCCTTCCTTCCCCGAGTTTCTTTGATCATGGAGTTTCATCCCAACAATAGAAACCCTAAAACACTTTCTTTCTCTCATTACTTACAAGACAATCAAACTCTGTGGTTATTGGAAGATAGCTGATAACTGTATACCAAAAAAAAAACAAAACAAAACAAAACAAAACAAAACAAAAAAAAACAAAAACAAAACAAAAAAACCCCACAATATAGCATCCACACACATTGTATAGCAACTTTATCCATGGGGGTCGGGAGTCCATATTGGAGGAAAAACTCTTTAGATAGAATCTTATAAAAATAAAATGTGGTACATTTACATAATGGAATACTGTTGGGTGCTCTGCCAGAGCCTGACTGATACAGATGAGGATACTTGCAGCTAAACATTGGACTGAAGTGTATTGGAAACCCTTATTTCCTGACTCCATAAAGTTGAGAGTGGTTCCCAGAGGCTGGGGAGAATAGCTGGTAGAAGAGCAGGTAGTCACTTAGTTACTTTCATGGAAAAAAAAATTAGTTGCAGTGTGAGTGTAAGGCAATTCTGGGGCAGTATGGGTCATAAAGGTGAATAATAGGAACCCTGTATCATATAGTTGATGGCCATAAATAGGAGGATAAATTATTGAGAAAATGTTTATTCTGAGAACAAAATGCATACATGTCCCTAAATATGATTTTTAAACAATATCAACACATTTATGTTTTTCTTTTTCAAAAAAATAATTTATTTTTAATGAACAGGTAAATATATTTTTGAACACTTTATAACACATATTAATCATATTATTAATAAGCACACTTATAAAACATATTTGTACAAGTACAGTAAAAGTTCAATGAAGGCATCTATTGAACTCATGGTTGATGTTCTCACAGTCCTAATATGGCATTTGGATCACTATATATGAAGCTGTAAAATACTGAAAAGTACAAAAATCATAAGCATTTTTACATGGGATTTAATTATATACACTTAACCTATTTATTCAGTTTCTTAGATCAAATTACTTGCTAGATTTTTTTCTTTTAAAAACTGGCCTTGCGTATTCCAGTTTATGATTAAAACTGACCTTTGCCCATAGACTAATAATAATGAAGACTCTTTCCAGCAATTTATTTTTATAAATGTTAAGCCATTAAATATAACTTTATAATTGCCTTAGTGAATTATGAGTTTTTTAAAACTACAAAACAGTATTTCCTTTACATAGAATTGCTATTTTCACAATAGTAAGTATATGTTAATGTTAATGTATTGTTAGATTTTAAGGTATTTAAGATATTCTCATTATAATAGACACTCAAAATTGGTTTTGTTGCATAATTATTTGTTTATGTCATATAAGACTAGCAAACCTAAACTAGTAAAGCTCCTTCACTGAAATATGATTTGTTAACTAAAATAGAATAAGACCACACAGAATATATCATATATTAATTTTCACCTGTGTGATTAATAAAAAAATCACATGGTAATATAAACATAACCAAACACATCAGTCATCATATACACATATGTGTGCATACAACTATGTATACGTGAACATATATGCATGCTTTCTAATATTTTTTATTTATTTCAACTTCTCATAGCTCTTTAAAACACATGAAAATTATACTTAACTTATACTAGTTGAATATTTAGTGCAACAATACAGTTTTTCTATTGAAAATGAAAATACTCTTTTTTTTTTTATTAACTTGAGTATTTCTTATATACATTTCGAGTGTTATTCCTTTCCCGGTTTCGGGCAAACATCCCCTTCCCCTCCCCTTCTTTATGGGTGTTCCTCCCATCCTCCCCCCCCCTTGCCGCCCTCCCCCAACAGTCTAGTTCACTGGGGTTCAGTCTTAGTGGGACCCAGGGCTTCCCCACTGGTGCTCTTACTAGGATATTCATTGCTACCTATGAGGTCAGAGTCCAGGGTCAGTCCATGTATAGTCTTTAGGTAGTGGCTTAGTCCCTGGAAGCTCTGGTTGCTTGGCATTGTTGTACATATGGGTCTCGCGCCTTCAAGCTCTTCAGTTCTTTCTCTGATTTCTTCAATGGGGGTCCTATTCTCAGTTCAGTGGTTTGCTGCTGGCATTCGCCTCTGTATTTGCTGTATTCTGGCTGTGTCTCTCAGGAGAGATCTACATCCGGCTCCTGTCGGCCTGCCCTTCTTTGCTAATAAACTTCTTAATAATAAAAATAGGTGTTTAAATAAATGTTTTTGCAACTTAAACCACAATCTAAGTTTCTAGCATATAGGTAATGGGAGGCTATCTGTGGGTAAGCATGTATCTATTATTATCATTCTATTCCTCAACAACAATGAAGCATTTATACCATGAATCACTGAAACTAAAATTGCAAACGCTGAAAAGAAAGACACCAAAAATAACTAAAAATTATTTTCTTTTATGCGTTATATTCTTATATAAGAATTATACTGTTTGTGTCAGACTGTTCATTTGTTGCTTGTATAACTAATGAAGAGGACAAGCCAATGAGCAGAAGAATTTTAAGATAAGCTATAATCCATTCCTGTTTCTTGCACAGCTCTACAGTCTACTGATCCTTGGTATGATTCATATACAATTCTAAAACTTGCCCTCAGCACAGCATTTCCTTGTTTATTTCTTGGACCTCTGATGAGCTCATTGATTAATTCCACAATCAATTTCCAAAAAGCTTTAGAGAGGCAAAGGAGTGGCTTTGATTTCCCCAGATCATATTTGTGGAAAGCTTTGCATAATCTCAGCTGAAGTATCAGGCCTCACCTTTGATAGGTAATTCACAACCAAGGTCAAGGAGAGAACACTGTTCCCTGAGGGACCACCCACCCGGGATACCTAAAGTCACATGGTGAAAAATGATTTGAATTATGCATGAAGCAGTACAAGCATAACACTGTCATTTAGTGAACTCTAAAAAAAGATCTGGTACAGTAAATACAACTGATTTTTATGTATCTTGGAAGATGACACTGTTACAAAGTATGTCACAGTCATCTTCTCTGACTGTTAAGACATCTAAAGTCATGTCAGTTTCGCAACCTCCCTCCTGATTACAATTCTGAAGGGCAGTTAGTGAAGAGTGTGCAGCGTTTCATCAAGCTATTCAGTTTATACAGATGGAATGATGTTTTGCTCACTGAATCCATTACAAGTACAACTATGGGACTAAATGGATCTGCCTCTGTTTTAGACAGGAGTGTATTCAGTAACCAGACTGTTTTAAAAGGTATACCCACTAACTACTCTGAATGCAACTCAGTATTCCAGAAATTTCCCCCAGGACTCAGGAGCTCTTGATAACCCTTTCCTAGCTGAAATAAAAAATGTTGCTTCTGAGCTGGAGAGATGGCTTAGCAGCTAAGAGCACTGACTGCTCCTCCGGAGGTCCTGAGTTCAATTCCTAGCTACCCATGGTGTTTCACAACCATCTGTAATGGGATCCAATGACCTGTGAAGTGTCTGAAGACAGCAACAATGTACTCATGTACATAAAATAAATACATTTTTTTAAAAAAAAATTGTGGTTCCCATAGGTATTTAGACACAGACCTATTTGATTTTACACTTTAAAACTTTAGCATTTTGGTACAGACCTAGCTTGAAAACTCAGGAAAATACAGATTTCAAACTCTATGTTAAAGATGGCCAAGATACAGATTATAAAATGAGTATTAAAAGACATATCCTTTTGCGTATATGCCTAGGAGAGGTATAGCTGGGTCCTCAGGTAGTGGAATGTCCAATTTTCTGAGGAATCTCCAGACTGATTTCCAGAGTGGTTGTACCAGTTTGCAATCCCACCAACAATGGAGGAGTGTTCTTCTTTCTCCACATCCTTGCCAGCATCTGCTGTCACCTGAGGTTTTATCTTAGCCACTGTGACTGGTGGGAGGTGGACTCTCAGGGTAATTTTGATTTGCATTTCCCTGATGACTAAGGATGCTGAACATTTCTTTGGGTGCTTTTTGTCAATTCAACAATCCTCAGCTGAGAATGTCTTCTTTAGCTCTGTACCTCCATTTTTAATAGGATTATTTGGATCTCTGGAGTCTGACTTATTGAATTATTTTTATATTTTGGATATAAGCCCTCCATCAGATGTAGGATTGGTAAAGATCTTTTCCTAATCCATTGGTTGCCGTTTTGTCCTAACCACACTGTCCTTTGCTTTACAGAAGCTTTGCAGTTTTATGAGATCCCACTTGTCGATTCTTGATCTTAGAGCATATGCCATTGGTGTTTTATTCAGGATATTCTCCCCAGTGACTATGTATTTGAGAATCTTCCCCACTTTTTCCTTCTTTTAGTTTGAGCATATCTGGTTTGATGTGGAGGTCCTTGATCCTTGGACTTTAACTTTGTACAGGTTGATAAGAATGGATCAATCTACATTCTTCTACACGCTGACCTCCAGTTGAACCAGCACCATTTTTTGAAAATGCCATCTTTCTTCCATTCGATGGTTTTAGCTCCTTTGTCAAAGATCAAGTGACCATAGGTGTGTGGGTTCATTTCTGGGTCTTCAATTCTGTTCCAGTGTTCTATCTGCCTTAGTACTACTCAGCTATCAAAAACAATGACTTCATGAAATCCATAGGCAAATGGATGGAACTAGAAAATATCATCCCGAGTGAGGTAACCCAATCACAGAAAAACACACTTGGTATGCACTCATTGTTAAGTGGATATTAGCCCAAAAGCTTGAATTACCCAAGATGCAATCCACAGACCACAGGAATTTCAAGAAGAAGGATGACTAAAATGCGGATGCTCCCACTCCTTAAAAGGGGGGAAAATATCCATAGGAGGAGATATAGAAGCAAAGTTTAGAACAGCTGCTGAAGGAACGGCCATTCAGAGTCTGTCCCACATGTGGCCCATATATATACAGCCACCAATACAAGATAAGATTGATGAAGCTAAGAAATGCATGCTGAAAGGGACCAGATATAGATCTCTCCTGAGAGACAAATCCAGAGCATGTCCAATACAGAGGTTAATGCTAGCAGCAAACCACCGAACTGAGAATAGGACCCGCTTGGGGAGAATTAGAGGAAGGATTGAAAGAGTTGAAGGAGCTTGCAACTCCATAAGAACAACAGTGCCAACCAACCAGAGCTTCCAGGGACTAAACCACTACTGAAAGACTATACATGGACTGACCCAGGACTCCAACTGTATATGTAGCAGAGGATAGCCTTGTTGGGGCACCAGTGGAAGGGGAAGCCCTTGGTCCTGCCAAGGTTGGACCCCCAGTGCAAGGGAATATGGGGGGAGTACGGAGGATGGATGGGAATACCCGTATTGAGGAAGGGATGGGGGCTTATGGACAGGAAACCGGGAAAGAGAATAACATTTGAAATGTAAGTAAATAAATATATCTAATAAAAGAAAATATTCTTAACAACCCCAGGGAATAGGAATCATTCTTTTTTTTTAAGGAAGTATTATTTCACAAGACTTTAGTCAAGAAGAAAGAATGATTTGTGAGGTCAGTTAAAACCAGGCCTTGTTTCAATTCTGCTACCAAGTAACTTGAGAGGTAGAAGGTAATGGGGGCACGGAAAAAGAAACAAAGAAAGAAAACAAAAAAAATAAAAGTTTTTTTTTCTTTTTTATTATTAATATTATTATTTTTAATTTTTTTAGACCAGATTTTATTACACTCCCAGTCTACCCCTCTGATTGTTCCACATCCCAAACCTCCCCCACCATATCCACAGGATGCCCCAACCCCACACACCACACCAGAGGTCTAAACTCCCTGGGCCTCCAATCTCTTGAGGGTTAGGTGCATCATCTGTGACTAAACACAGACCCGACATTCCTCTTCTGTATATGTGTTGGGGGCTTCATATCAGCTGACGTATGCTGTCTTGGAAAACTCAGGGGTCCAGGTTAATTAAGACTGCTGGTCTGCCTACATGGTTGCCCTCCTCCTCAGTTTCTTGCAGCTTTTCCGTAATCAAACCACAGGGGCCAGCAGCTTCTGTTAGTTAATTGGGTGCAAATATCTGAATCTGACAGTCCACAGAACTCAAAAAGATCAACAAGCTGAAGGGTCCAAGTGAGCAACAAGGGGGGGAGGGAGGGAGGGACCTGGGAGCAAAAGGTGACGGAGGCAGGGAGTATGAGCTGGTATTGGGTTGCAGGGATGTGGGGGGAAACTGAAGCCCTGAGGGCCAGCAGAAAAAAACAACAACAACAACAACAACAACAAAAAAAAAAAAAGGAAACAGGCAACCATGGGAAGTAGAAGTTTGGGAGGACCCTCCAGAATGTACCAGTGACTTGAGAGGTGAGAGGCTCTCAGGACTCAAAGAAAGGGGCCCTAGATGAAATACCCTACAGTGTGGAAAGGGATTTCGTAGAATCCCTCCAGCAGAAAGACAGAACATCAACTGAGGCATGTGGGTTGCTAATCCCACAGTCAAAACTCGGACCCATAATTGTTCCAGTCTGAAAGAAAATGGAGAAGATCCTAGGAAAAGAAGGTCCAGCAATAGGCCCAAATTGGGGTCCAGTTCAAAGGGCGGTCCCAAGGCCTGACGCTGTTGCTGATGCTATTGAGTGCTCACAAAAGGGGACCTATCATGACTGCCATTCGGAAGACCCAGCAAGCAGCTAAAAGAGTCAGGTGTGTATATTTGCACCCAGTTTGTTTCTTAAGACCAGAAATTCACTGTGCTGGTGCATGTTGGTGATATTGGTCCTTTCCTCCAGTACAAATTGTCGCCAGCATCCCTCCAATGATATGCTTGTTCCCAGGTATGCATTTCCGTGAAGAACCACCACTTTGCAATGTTTTAAAAGCTGGGCAGCCCTGCAAGTAGAAAGTCCATCATCTTCTTGATTAAAAAGAAAATAATTAAATCAGTAATAAGGGAAAATGTCCTTGAACAGAAGCAGTTTCTTGTTTGTTTTTACAAAGGGAAGTAGCCCATTCCCTTTCTGGGACATACTGAGCCCGTACTCTGGACAGAGACTTTCAGTAAAAATTGGCAGTCCTTCAAGTATGATGTTAAAAAAAAGGTGAAATAGTTTCTTCTGGATATTGGTCAAGAAGGCATCTCAAACATACTGTGGGTTAAACAAGATCACAAGTTTAAAAGATTTAGCTTAAATTTTTACTAAATGAGCATATTTACCCATTTATTCCAAAATAAAATATAACACACTAATCATGACTATTTTCTATTTTTCTTATAGCAGGTTGCCTGGGAAAATACTTATCTTGATTTCAATGTGAGGAAAATCAAAGAGCATAAGAAATTTAAAAATATAAATTACCAAAGGTTTCCATATCCATGTAATGCAACAAAATCTTAATACCTTAATCAATGAAAGATTGTAAGAAATTGGGGAATAGAGAAAATAAAATAATAGTCTTATGGCAGACGAAACTTGGCAGTGATAAGAAAAGGCAGAGAAGGCATATTTACCTGAATGAGTTTCAGGTATTTCATACAGTCAGGTAGATGAGAGACACTGCATATGATCTCCTCATACATATCTTTCAGCACAGAGTGCACACAAGACCATCTCTGAACCTGATGTTAAATCTACAAATGCAAATTTTAGAATGTTATTTTGCCTACGTACAAGGAAGCTGCTTACTATTAATAAGTGTGAGCAGATGTTGTTCAGCACCTGGCTTCACCGAAATTAGTTTTCTAGAAACCACCTAAGCAGTGCTTGTAGCTCTCTGTGCAAATCAAATACATATAACGCATCTGTTTTGATTAAAGCGAAGGAGAGGTTGATTTTCAATGTGCTCAGATACCTATGAATTTCCTTCTTCATTCCTCTGTCCCTTCTGCAGTTTCCTTCTAATCCTGTTCTGCAGAAACCTCTTTATCTTCAAAATACATTCCAACCAGATAGTGAGCTGCCTTGTAGAAGAAACAAGAATGTTGCTGAATTTCAAGTTTATTCAAGCAAATGTACATCTTCCTAAACTGGATCGACTTCACATGAGGGCAGTTCCTGGCAACATCTCTGATTCTTTGCACAGATCACCTCACATTGAGCTTGTTGATTGAAGTATCTGCTAATCATTGTCATGTTTTAATAACTTTAATAGCCATGTATCTGTCTCCTTTGTGGATAATCCCTACTCTAACATCTTTACTCTTCTAATGTGATATATTACTTTGGCAAATCATAATTTCAAACTTGAAATATTTGGATTTCTGCAGGGGGGCACAGACACATTTATCTACAGATTGATACAGGGAATTTAAAGGGTTCATACATATAGCATTAGATAAAATTTATAAAGAAAGCCTGAACTTTCAGGAATAAACAAGTTCAATTTTCCAATATGTCTTTCCAAGAAAGCACATAATAATAATAAATTTTAATATAAGCACAAAAGAACATATAATTTATGGTTTCTGAGTCAACTTAAATATCATGTCTGCAATTATATACAACTCTTTGATAGGTAGCATTTTTTTAACTCTAGTCAAGTCATATTATGCTACAAGAATTGCCTTATGGTTATTTCACCTGTTTGACACTTAATATCAAATTATGTTCTGATTTAACCACTTTCCTGAGCATCTGTTTCTGTGTCCAAAAACCTGTGCTCATGTCTAAGCAAATTTTCTGCCAACATTTCTATTTTAAAAATAAACTTGCACATTAAATAGAAAAGCAGCCACTGTTTCATACAATAAACTTGTTAAGTGTCCAGTAATCTCTGCCTTTATTGCAAATGGAGCCATCTTGGTTTTCATGTGCCCTTAAACACAAAAGCAGTCTCTGCCTATTGTTGCCATGCAACACATAGCTTAATCTTCTGGTATTTCATTGATGGCTACTTTAAAACCTCCTCCATAATTTCTATCCCCAATGTTCTTTTATAGTAAAGAAACTCAATTTTCCATGGTGTCGATAGCTACACATCTCTATCCCTGTTGTATAATTGTCATTATATAATGTCCAATAAACACTCAAATGCCTTCTGCACCTCCAGTTTGACATTTTTTAAGTTAATGTTGAAGGAAACAGAGGTGCTGCTGCTTTATGAAGCTGAACTCCTACTAGGAATATAGAGAAGTAATGGGTCATTGAATTGGCCAATTGAAAGGGAAGCAAGTGAGTAAATACTATGACAATAAATAGTCACAGCATCATAAAAGTGGCTGGAGATGCCTTTTCTGAGAGCTGAACAGAATCACCACCAACCCAAGAGCACAGGTTAGAGAGGCGTAAGCAGAGAAAAAAATTAACAGAGCTTTTAAACTTTGAAACTATGAGGGCCAGAGTAGGTAGAAAGGGGAGCATACAGACATGCAAAAAGAGTGTTCCAAGGGCTTAAGAGTTAAAACGAAGAACTGAAGGAATTGAAGAGGTGTGCAATCCCATAGGAAGAACAACAATATCAACAAACCAGACTCCTCAGAGCTCCCAGGGACTAAACCACCAACCAAAGAATACACATGAAGAGAGCCATGGCTCTAGCTGCATATGTAGCAGAGGATGGCCTTGTCAGGCATCAATGGGAGGAGAAGTCCTTGGTCATATGAAGGGTTGATGCTCCAGTGTAGGGAAATACCAGGGTGAGTGGGGAGGCAGGAGGGAATGGGTGGGTGGGTTGGTGGGAGAGCACCCTCATAAAAGCAGGGGGAGGAGAGATGGGATAAGGGGCTTGTGGAGGTGAAACCAGGAATGGGGATACCATTTGAAATGTAAATAAAAAATATCCAATTCAAGGAAAGAAATAAAAGGAGTAAAGCATCATTTTAATGAGGGCATAATCGCAAGTGTTTGAGTAGCAAGCATATGGTATGGAGTAGGTAGACCAATAATATAAATCAAAATAGTAAGCTGAGAACTGAGGAGCTGATAGCATTTAATCCTATGTATGTATATATGAATATATGTATGCATATATGTATATATGAATACACACACACACACACACACACACATATACACACACACACCAATCTAGTAAACAGCACTTTCAAAAATTGCATTCATTCCACTAGTTCTGTCCTGGAGAACACTAATCAATCTGAAAGACCAAATCTTTTGGGTTCAATCTACTTCTTAGAGAACCTGACCTAAGGTTGAACTCAAGTAACAGGCTTGTACCTAGCACCAGTTTCCTGGCTAACCTTAACAAGACATGTGTCTAACCCAAGTTTCCAGGTTGTTCCCCAATAAATCTGTACCCCAAGGTTACAAACCCATCCCGGACACTTCACTTCCCAATAACCACCAATCTGGAGGAAAACAGAAGTTAAGTTTATTGTCTGACTCCAAGCAATTAATTATGTTAAAGGTTGTAATGACCCCAATCAAATATGTAGCAGGCTAGATAACCCCTTCTTGCCTCTATAAATCCTTGCCTGAAACTGGGCTCGGAGCCCCCTCTCTTTCTCATGCCTCAGAAATGGTGATGCAACTCAAGCTCAAACTTGAATAAAGAGACCCTAATGCAACTAGATTGCATTAGATTTGACTCCCTGGTAGTTTTTAAGGATTCACAAATCTTTCATACCAAATCTAGTTAAAGCCGTTCTGATATCTTTGATCTGAACCTACCTGAGAAGATATATAATCATGGGATCAAGAAAGCCATCAACATCCCTATACCAATCTTGATGTCCTTGCTGCATCAATTACTTACACCTATTTAATTGATTGATTGATTGATTGATTGATTGATTTTTAACTCCCCAGTAAACCAAATCCCATATATCAATACCCATTATAAAGAGGCATTGAACACCATAGACTTATTCCCCATTCTCTCCACAAGGCTAATTCTTTTTCTATCAACTTCTAGTCCCCTTTAATCATGGGGATCTCAGTTAGTAGTAACCAAGGGTACTTATAGTCCCTCAGAGAATATTTTTTTTACATTGCTCATATTATTTATTTCTGGTCTGAAGGAGAAAAAGAATTATGTTGTTTTCCCAAGTCTTGGACCAATCTCATCAGCTTTCCTCACCTACAACCTCATAAACTCAGCTGCGAGAGACAATTTCTCTTGTTATAACCCTTTCCTAATTTGAACACTTCAAATGCTAAGTATTCCCGGATTATAATAGTTTCATACAATGGATGATAAGTAGTGCCTGAGTATACCTGTTGAATTTATGAATTTTCATTTCCTCTAGTGAAGGTTAAAACTGACAATAGTGTTTTAAGCTTTATGAAATTCTCTACTTGTTTCTCCCTATTTTAGCTTCCTATTATTTCCAAGTTTTTAGATAATTTTAGCATAATCCAATTTGGACTCATTTTCTTAAATTCTGTTAGTCTTATGAAATGGCAGGCCAATATGTCCATCTCTTACTCCCTTTCTGGTCTATTAGCTAAATAATAAGGTAACATTGATGATTATAATATATTATAGTTCCTAACTTATGCACGCACATTCTCTTGAAACAACTGAATCTCAGTTTCCCTAACTTATTGTCCACAGCAGAAGTTATATAAATAGCATTATAGCCTTCTTATGATTCTATCACACACATGCTACTTTCTGGTATTCTAGTCCATCATTAATTTTGAGGTGAAATTTTGGTATTCACATGAAGGATCATATTTATCAAGAAGGTGGTTACATAAAATAAATATATGAGATTTATTACATTGGCATAGACAAAGACATTTTTACTCTCAAAATTCTTGACCTTTATTCTATGATTTATCATCATTCCATGGAGGAAACCTAGAACTAACACACTAGGTCAAGGAGAAACAACATGCCATAGCATGGGATTAGAAAAAAGAAGACACATCTGAATTACCTGTTACACATGTTAGTCTCACTTCTATGTCCCACCATACAACCATTGTTCCCAAATAAACTTTGATCCTGTCAGTAAAGGTTTTGGCACAAAGCACGTTAATGACTTTTCCTGGAAGATGTGAATATACATCTTTTTATGCAGTTAAAGCGCTGAGAACAGACCAAAGGAACAATTCCACTCACAAGTAGCATAGTGAACCACCAAACATACAGAGTCTAGATATAGGATGGATTGCAGAAAAATAGGTGATTCAAAGGCAACTGCAGCAAGCCCATCCCAGCATGGGTTTTGACTCATAAAATCTGTGTCCATGAGACACCCTGTACAAGCATCTCAGAGAGCTTTAGAATTTCTTCTCACAAGGAATTCTTATCCTTTATAATCTCTGAGAGGACTTGTGAGTCTTCTAAGTTTAAGGACTTTCTTGAGCCTTACAGATGTTACTGATGTTCTGAATCTTAGAAACCTTGCTTTCATGCAGAGATAATTCATTTTGAATGAAACAGGTACACAACAATAATTTAAAACTACATTTTACAAATACATTTGTCTATTCTTGTTCCTATACTACCTCATATTGGCTTTTAGGTTATGCACAAAAATATCCTTTTTAAATGGACTTGTTAAGATTATTGATGTGCTTACATTTGCTACTCCTGAAAACTAAAATTCATTGATGTTAGAAAATATTAAAAATTATGTAAACTTAAATAACACAACTATTGTAAAACTGATAATTTAACTTAATTCACTTTTCAGATTCAACATTTGCTATTCTTTAATTGATTGGTTGATAAATGATCCTTGTATGTGGTTAGTAACTATCAGCAACAGAGAAGCAATTTAGAAGAACTTGTATCTACAATACAATATTATTTTTCCAGTTTATATATGTAATATTTATAAAACATGAATAAATCTCAGATAACCTGGCATTAGACCTACCTTAAGATCCAGCTATGATAGCTCTCGAGCACATAAGTAAAGGACTCTACACCAAATTACAGAAACAGTTGCACAACTATGTTAACATAATGGAATATTATTTAGCTGTTAAAAAGTTAAATCCTAAACAAAAATATTTAAATACATATAGTTTGTCACAAATATATGTGGATATAATAACAATGAATTTATTGGTTTTTTCTGTTTTTGCTTTTTTATTGGTTATTTTATTTATTTACATTCCAAATGTTTCCCCCTTCCAGGTTTCCCTCTAAAAGCCCCCTATCCCATCCCCTCTCACTCTACCTATATGAGGGTTCTCCCCCAACTACCCACCATTCCCACCTCACCGCCCTCGCACCCACGTACGTTGGAGCATAGAGCCTCCATAGGGCCTCCCCTCCCATTGATGCAAGATAAAGCAATGTGCTGATATAACTGCAACTGGAGCCATGGGTCCCTCCGTGTGTACTCTTTGGATGGTTTAGTCCCTGGGAGCTCTGGGGTTGGGGGGTCTGGTTGGTTGATATTGTTTTTCCTATGGGTTTGCAAACCCCTCCAGGTACTTCAGTTCTTTCCCTAACTCCTCTGTTGTGGTTCCTGTGCTTGGTCAGAGGGTTGGCTACGATCATCTACATCTGTATTGGTCAAGCTCTGGTGGAGCCTCTCAGGTAGTAGCTATATCAGGCTCCTGTTAGCAAGTGCATCTTGGCATCAGCAACAGCATCTGAGTTTGCTGTTTGCAAATGGGATGGATCCCTAGGTGCAACAGTCTCTGGATGGCCTTAGTCATCATGGAGATGCAAATCAAAATTACCCTGAAATTCCACCTCATACCAATCAGAATGGCTTAGATCAAAAACTCGTGAGAGCAGATGTTGCGAGGATGTGAAGAAAGAGGAATACCCCTTCATTGCTGGTGAGATTGCAGGTTGGTACAACCACTCTGGAAAACAGTTTATCAGTTCCTCAGAAAATTGGAAATAGATTTACCTGAAGACCCAAATATACCATTCCTGAGAATATGCCCAAAAGATGCCCCATCATGACACAGGGACACGTGTACCACTATGTTCATAGCAGCCTTATTTGTGATAGTGAGAAGCTGGAATCATCCCAGATGTCCCACAATGGAAGAACAGATACAGAAAATGTAGTTCATTTACACAATGGAATACTACATAGCTATTAAGAATGAGGACATCATGAGATTTGCAGGCAAATGGATTGAACTAGAAAATATCATATTGGGTGAGGTAACTCAGACCCAAAAGGACATTCCTAGTATGTACTCATTAATAAGTGGATTAGCCAAAAAAGTACAAAATACCCAGGATACAATCTAAAGAACTCAAGAAGGTTAACAAGTATGAGGGTCAAAGTGAGCATGCCACAATCCCACTTGGGAGGGAGAAGAAAGCAACCATGAGGGATGAGGCAAAGGGAGGGAGAGACCAGGGCGGGAGAGGGGACAGGTAGAGAGAAAGGGGAACAGGTTTTAAGGGGACAGAAGTGAAGCCCTGATGGCCAGGAGAAGGAATAGAAACAGGCAACCCTGGGAAATAGGAGGTGGGGGGACCCTCTAGAATGTACCAGAGACCTGAAAGAAATTCTCAGGACTCTATGGGAGGGATCTTAGATGAAATGCTCAACAGTGTGGAGAGGAAACTTCTAGAGTCCACCACCAGTAGAAAGACCTAACATCAAGTGAAGGGATCGAGTTAACACCCCACAGTTAAAAACTCAGACCCAGAATTGTTCTTGTCTGAAAGAACTGCAGGGACAAAAATAGAGAAGAGCCCAAGGAAAAGGAGGTCCATTGACAGCACCAAATTAGAACCCATCTCAAGGGGAAACTCCAGGACCTGATACTATTAATGATGCTATGCAGTGCTTAAAGACAGCAGCCTGGCATGGCTCTTCCCCAAGAGGCCCAACAAGCAGCTGACTGAGACAAATGCAGATACTTACACCCAACCAATGGACAGAAGCTAGGGACCCCTATCGGTTAATTAGGGAAAGACTGGAAGAAGCTGAGGAGGACTACGACCCCATAGGAAGGCCAGCAGTATCAACTAATCTGTACCCCTGAGATCACTCAGACACTGAGCCTCCAACCAAGTAGCATACACTAGCTGATCTGAGTCCCCTGACATGTATATAGCAGAGGACTGCTGGGTCAGGTCTCAGTGAGAGAAGATCAGCCTAACCCTCTGTAGCCTTGAGGCCCCAGAGCCATTTGGTGAGGTGGGACATCCTCTTGGAGAAGGGGGAGGAGGAATGGGATAAGGAATAGTTGGAGGGCAGACCAGAGTGGGAGGGGGATAACAACTGGACTATTAAAACTATAAGATTAAAGAATAATAATTAAAAAAATGAAATCTAAATTTTCTTCCCCAGTTTTGTTATTGATTATAACATATGGACATGCTAGTTCAGCTTCTTCACTAATATTTTCCCTTTGGGAGTAAAACACCCATGCGTGTTAGTTGTTTTAGGGACTATAACTACTTAACACGTACATGATGGCTTGCCATTAGCACGCAGGGCTTCACATATAGACTTTATCCATTCCTATCTTTTCCTTTGTCCAAATGACAAAATCTCCAACTTCCTTGACTCTGATCAGAGAGGTACCATCCACTTGAAACTGTTAATTTAACAACATGTAGAAAGAAGGCTAAGTGTGTGCCTATCACCAGACTTAATAAAGTGTTCCTATCAATATCATTGTCTTGTAATATTCCTAATGAGTGCTATAAAAATATTCTAGAGGAAATGAAGTTCATAATTATTTTCATTATGTTCAATAAATCACACGTTGGAGATTGTAAAGAATTCCTTACTAACTTGCAGAATATCTGGTTTCACATAAAAGTCAGTTTTTAAAAACAAATAGTGGTACCAATAAGTTTTTCCCATTTATTTATGAATTTTAGATCTCATTTTATAATTGATACTCCAAAAATTTTTAAGGCAAAAATAACAACTAGGAAATATGGTCCATTTCAAGAATGGTATGAAAAATGAGCTAGTATGTGTATGTCTTGATTTGTAGGTTTCAATAAAATCTATGACAAATATGACAATGCAAATGTGTGTCAGTGAAAGAAGGTACATTCTAATTTATTCTTCCTTATGGAGTATCTAATAGATAGAAAAGCTGTTCCACTAAACCAATGATGTAAGACTGAGCCTTCATTCATCTGCCCAAATCCTTCATTTTTTCCCTGCAAGAAGAAAGGAGGTTTACAAACAGTTTTACCCCAATTACCAAGGAAATGCTTGTCTCCTGGATTCCCTCCTGAAGCCTAGGGCATCCTTTTTGTCTGTTATTATTTTGTCCTTTTCTTTAAAAAAGAAATTAAATAGAGAGAATTTAGATTTTATTCATTGATTTCATACATAAATTTTCAACAAAAGCATGTGGGTTAACTTTTTGCCTTACAATACATACACTCTCAGTTAGACAGAGGTGAGAGGTGGATTAGGCTAACGGATTATGGGAGTGACATCAATAATTACAAAGAAAAGACACTTAATAGTTTCTGTCTCTAAAATAGCTAATATTTTATTTGTATTCTTCTCATATTTTTCCAGTAAATAATATATATCATCTTTTCCAAGAAAAGCTCCCTGTGTTTTTCTTCATTTCCTTGCTTACAGTCATCAAAAAGAATTTCTAAATTATCCCTGTGAAGTCACCTGTGCTAGCCTTCCCTGCACTATCCATGCCGGTGCCATGAGAGCAATGTCACAAACTACAAATCACAAATGACATGGGAGATGGAGACACACTTCCTCATCAGCCACAGAAATCAAGAATGACTTAGAGAAATTTCCATGCTCTAGTTCTCCACTGGAATGTTTCTGTTTCTACTACCATTACCACATTGATCATGTCTTCAAATTCAACACTTTGAATTATGTGTATACTTTGAAACATCACTCAATATTTTAAACTCGAGGATTTAACATTTTGTTTTGTGTTTTTGGTATAATAACTCATTCTGTTTAAAATAAAAATAAGTTTAATAGGGTTAGAAATTTGTCTTTACTCATGTACCTGAGCATTTAGCCCGAGTTGTATTTCTTCTTATACTCCATTCATGTAGATGACCTTGTTGATGTAGGTGACCTTCCTCCTCAAAAAAAGAAAAATAAATGTTTAACAAAAAGAAGTGTATCTGACATACAATAAGTAACCAGTCAGATATTAGTAGGGTTGACTATAATGAAGACTTGGCCTCTTCCTCACAATCAGCAACTAAAAACAAGAACTATGACCACAATATTTTAATTTCTATTAGGGTCCCATTTGTACTAATGCCAAGTTCTTTTCAGTTATTGAAGTATTTGGTGAGTGGTGTACATTTGTATGTACTACTGACTTTATACCATGAGACTACAAAGTAACTACACATCTTGGAAAGGGGACTAAACACACAGGAAAGTATGAATGACAGTTGGAAAATGATAGACCACCCACAGAGTATGACAGGTAGAGAAATGAGCAGTAGACAAAAGGACTAGATGGAAAGTAACTCATAAATCTGTAGGAGAGGGCACCAGTACCAGTACCCTAACATACACTCAGAGAGAGAGAGAGAGAGAGAGAGAGAGAGAGAGAGAGAGAGAGAGAGAGAGAGAGAGGCAGAGACAAAGAGATAAAGACACAGAAAATAAGACAGACAAAGAGACAGAGAGAGACAGAGAGAACAAAAATACTTTTGTGAAATAGACAAACAGCTCCCATCAAATGGAAGGGTAACCACAGAGACAAGGGATAACTTTTCCTCTTATTTTTCCTACCATTTTATCTTTTATTTTTGAGATTATAGTATAATTACTCCACCCTTTTTTCTACATTCAAGCCCTCTCCTATAACTCTTTTTGCTTTTTCAAATTCATGGCATTCTTTCTTTTGCTTGCTGTCCTAATCATGTAAGCACTTGTATATACCCATATTTTCCCAAATATAACCTGCTCATCTGAACAATGCCAACTCCCATTCATGTCCTCAGGGTTGAACCCCTTCCTTGTTTGTCAGATCATCCCTGGTTCCCTTGAAGTGTTTTACTGTCAAAACAAATCAGGAGACAGATATTTAAGGTGGAGATTATGTGATGCAAGTCTGAGCTTGGAAAAATGCCATAATGACTTCTTCCTAGCTCAAAGAAATTTATTAATGGTGTTCCCGAAGAGAAAGAAAACTCAGGTTTTCACAGGCAATGAATATTTCTGCACTTGGCAGTTATTTGCTCTGAGATATATTATTTAGCCAGCAGATATGAAAGTCTCAAGCTTGCTCTCTCAATTTTTCTTGAATATCAGCTTCTGACCTCAACTTCTGTATACTTGGAAAGCACATTCATTGTGCAAGTTCAAAACAGTGCCAGGAGAAGAAAGGGGAGACTAACAAAATTTTCCATCCTTAAAGTTTGAAAAGACCTCATAAGTGAATGGCCATGGGATGGGAGAAAAGAAGATGAAATTGTGAGGGCTTTTTCAATGCATTTTGACTAAAGTAGATCTGCTCCCAGTAAAATATAGTTACTTCTCTATATTAATTTTTGTCTCATTTTACTGTTACATTGTTGTTGGTTAAATAATACGATCAGCATCATATCCCTGTCCCTGGGTAGAAAGATTGCTTTATAAACAGCAAAGAATGTCATAAGATTACATCTAACAGTAGGCTTTGCATACTTCTGTCCCCTCTTGTAAGAGTCAATCCAAATGGGCCTGTCAATCACTTAACAATGCATGTCAAACAATGATCCCTGTGGTCATTGTCTACTCTCACCCTTCAAGGGTGACCCAACTTACCTTGTAATAAATTCCTTGCATCCATGGAGAGTATAAGAATAGAGGGCCTGAATGGAGAACAGAGCAAGTTCATAACAGCCGATGAATATGGAATACAAGAACAGTGTAAAATGAGTCTCAGTGAAAATGACCTCCATGGAAAAAGTTAAAATTGTGGCTGTCACTGCAAATTGAATAAAAGTTGGCTCTGGAGTCAAACATTAGTGACCATGGCTAGAGGATATAGATATAGGTTACCAAACACCATGTTTCTAGATGGTAATGATTTCATGAGTTTTTATATTAACATTTAAGACACAGACATTGCTTATTGTCATGCCATGGTCAAAGGACAGAAACACTAGAAGTAATGTAGGGCTCTTGAGCTCTTGTTCCTGATGTGGTTTCTTGTTTAACTGTCTTATCCTTTTATTACTCAAGTATCTGAGTACAAAAGTACACCCGCATGTGATCGAACAGGCAAAATATGCCTAGATTAGAAAGGCACAGGGACATCACAGGGATAAGCCTACTAGACATAGATCACTCCCCATCCACAAGTCACACAGTTTCTTCCTGTAAGATCTCAGATAAAAACCTACAAAGTATTTTTCTTAAACTTACATACACTGCAATGCATAAAGTTCATTCTTTACATCTTTAAGACAGAAACACTGTAGGAGATTCATGTGTACATGAACTGTCTACACAATAATTCCTTATTTGAAGTTGGCCAGCCTCCATACCACGTAAGGAGTCTGTTTTCCCTCTATTTCAATGGAAAGCAAAATAAATATAATGAATCTGGGTATTTAAAACATATATTGGTGGGAACATTATTAAGTAGCTGATAGAAGAATATGAAAATGTTACAGAAGATATGAATATCAGATGCTATATGATGAGTTATTTTGACTTTTGAATTGTTGGAGGCTAGATGTGTATTTGTACATCCCCAAAAGACTTTACCATGATAATCATATAGAGTTTTGGTTAACCACAAACATCAGCCATTAATGGTTATAATGGGAACTTGAACAAGACAGTTTGTTAATGGATTTGGAGCACTGTTGATGTGTTAGTAAAGCTTTTGTAGGTAACCATTCAGTCTTTTTAATTTTTTTATAAAAAATTGTTTTTATGATTTGATCATGTCACCTATACCTCAAGTCTTTCTCCCACCTTCCCCTCACCCAACTTTATAACTTCATGTTCTTTGGACTTTCTAAGAAAAAAAAACATAAAAACTGAAAAACAGAAATGAAAACATATGAGAAAATACTAATATGAAAAATAGCAAAATGAATTTGTGTTGATCAACTATTCCAGGCATAGGGATTACTCTGTGTTGTGGTTAATAAACACGGCGATATTACCTCGGAAAAACCTACAATTTCCTTTGCCAGTACCTATCAATTTCGGATCTCTTATTGGTTAGGAGTAGAAGCCTATGTTCACTTCCCCCGCTAAGTGCTGGAACATCACTTGCATAAGCAAGTTCAGGCCTTGGCCCTGCTGCCAATCTCTGTGGGCTCCTATGTATATCCATCCTGATGTGTCTGGAAAACCCATTTCCTTGAAGACATATATCACCTATGATTCACAATCCGTCAGTCCCCCTTCTACATCGATCCCCGAGAACTGAGAAGTGGCATATGAAGAAAACATCCCTTTAGGATTAGAGTCACTACGGGACTGATATTTTCAATGCTGCAACTGAAATATGTATTTATTACTATTTACTGTCTTAATATATTAAGTACTTGTAAGGACAATAATAATAATATAAAACATTTAAATAGTTAATTATTTTCAATCCAGGTGGGAAAATTTATTTAAACTATGTATATACCAATTTAAATGTATTTTAGGCATTGTAAGTAAATTAATTCAAAGTCGAATAAATATGATATTTTTCAAGCATCTTACTCTTGTTTTGATTTGTTTCCTTTTTCTTCTGTATTCTCCTACTCTTTTGAATTGTTTGTATGGGTTGTTCAAGAGACTCCTCAAATGAATGCACTATTGCTATTGCTCATTATTGCTCCCTAAGGTATAAGAGGGAAGACTGTGTTGCTGAAGGTATCATGCATTTCAGACTCAGGACTCTGTAGACCTAAGGTGAATCTAACTTGAAAGTCTCCTACCTGAAGACCAGCACCTATGGTCTAAAAAGGAACTGTGCAAGCTTCAAAAGTTTAGAAGCAACCAAATTCCTATATGGCCATGACTCAGATATACCACAACAATGACTAGGCCTGGCAAGATAATATTAAGGGTATAATAAAGCCATACAACCCTTGGCGGAGATCATCAGTTCTAATTCAGCTAAGGGCTACACAAGAGGAAATGTCCTGTTACTGGAAACCTAGCCAACTACTTGAGACTAGTGAAGTCATGAATCTTAGACAAGAACGTGCAAATGACACTTTAGCAATCAGCATAATTCCTAACATCATTCTAAATATCGTTAACCTCTGTAGTAGCTTTTATCCTTCATCAAGGAAACTTCTCCTTGCAACAGAAAACAACAAGTACAGAAATCCACAAGAAATGAAAATGTAGAGAGGTCGAGCCCAGTCTCATTGAATACATCTATAGCACAAATTCTTCACCTCACTGTCAGGAATCATTGCAGAAGAGGATTATAAGAGGCAAAGAAACAGAAAATTTCCAGTGAGGCTTCATGTCCCAGAAACATCAGAGAAGCTCCACTCATGCAGTTTCACTAATATGTTGTCTACCTAAATGTGACCCGAACAAGGATGACAGCCATAGAAGCAAATGTGCAAGGAGGAAACTCATGAGGCCTCAATCCTACACAAAGCACTGCAAAAATCTAAGGGATACATACAGGGTTTGTCATATAGGTTGTATTTATGTGTGAATGTATGTGTATATATACAAATATATAATTAATTATGTCATTTATACATAGACCATGTATATGAAAATTTGGAATTGAACTTGGAAAAGGACATGGACAGGTTTGGAAGTAAGTGAAATATGAAAAGATATAGTTATATTATCGTTTCAAAAAATAAAACTTCATTCAAAAATAGGTACTTGATTCTCCATTTTGAAAGTATAGAAAGGAGATGGACATGATGACTCACTGGATTAAATATTTGCTGGGGGATAGTGAGCACTGTAGAGCTCAGTGAATAAAACTCTTGCTTAGTAAGCATAACAGCCTATCTGTAGTTCTGGACTTCAGAAGATGGATGCAGTAGTCCCAGGGGCCAGCTGTCTAAGTTTAGCCATAGTGTCAAGATCTGGAATTACTTGAGAAACCCCAAGTTGAGGTAGCAAACTACTAAGAAAACTCCTGATACTCCATGGATGTATGAATTCACACACACACACACACACACACACACACACACACACACACACACACACAGAGAGAGAGAGAGAGGCAGAGACAGACAGACACACAGACACAGACAGACACAAACATGCACACACACAAACACGTAATACACACAAACATGCTCTATAAATAAAACATACATGAAAAAAAAAGGGAGGCATTTGTATATTTGTTTCTTCTTTCTCCTGAGATGTTTTAGATACTTTCTCAGTATTTTCTTCTTTCCTGGAAATGACTGTGTGTTTTTGAACATTGAATAAATTTTTGTTAGTTTTTTCATCAATGAATATCTTTCTCAACTAACTTTAAGCAATCTGTTAGAAACATGAAATCTATCCAGGGGAATGGTCCTCCTACCTCTGTGGTATTTGTGGGTTTAGTTATCTGATTTCCTTGGGGTCTTTTACTGAGTTCAAAAAAACACCTTTTATCATAAAATGCAAATACATAATTTGTATCCTTTCTAGATAAATTCACCTCACTTGTCTGTTATTCATACAAAAATCCAGAATCCAAGTGTTCCTGCTCATGCATTCAAACTTATAAACAAGTTGCTTTTATTTGCCTTGTAATATGTATGCACCACATTGTGATTTCTTGACACTGAAAGAGATTTAGATTTCTTCCTCTTACAAACTCTTAAATCAGTTTTTGTCCATGGATCTTCAAAAATGAATGCTCTTTTAATTTTCTCTACTGTGACTGTGAAGATACTTTCTTACTTAATGTAAAACTTAATTTTTAAATATGCTACCAAGTTCAAATTTCTGTTTTTATATGAAGTCACTGTTTTATTTACACATTCAATTTTGTTCATTATTTGAAGTTATTATTATAAATATTTTTAAACCCGTAAGGCTATTTTAAGTAAAAGTGATCCATTTCAAAAAATCTGAAACACTTAATTCCTTATTGGTGAGAAATCGAGAAAACATGACCACTTACAAGGTTAAAGATGTCAACAAGACATTGGAGCAATTATTGAGCATTAGTGTAATGTTCTTGGCTCAGGATGCTGAGCTGTGATTTTCTTGAATATTATAAAAGACAAACAGAATTATTCTTTTAATAATATCAGAGGAAGAGGGACAGACTAGGAGAGTGCTACATAACTTTCAATCACAGCAGTTTCATGAATTCCTTAAACTTTTCTAAATACTAGGGCTCTGATCAAACTGAAGTGGTTTCTTCAAAAGTAGCAGAACATTTGTTGGCTCTAGGTGAGCTTACCTCACAAATCAAGGGTGTGGAGTGACCAGTGTTCATAGATAGGGCCATACCAAGCCATTAGTTTTCAAGTTCATCGTCTCATGCCAAAAGAGTAAAGATAATATTGGAAAGGAGTGAACAGAATAAATATAGATATATTAAAGACTCCCAAGAATAAGAGGAATTCCAAAGGAAATACCATTGTGTTGAATAACTTACTGTCTTGTTTTTTATGATATCTGTGCTGAGAGTGAGAATGCTGAATCATCTTTACTTCATTTAGTCATTCCTGGAATGGCCACGTTTCTAACATATTTTTAGCACAGAAGTTAAGGAAAGGGAGCTGCCCAGGGAAGAGATAACACATGCGCAAGTGGGGATGTGGGTTTCTCAAGGGAGAAGTGCAAATGTCAAGAGTCCTAGCAAAAGCCTGAGGTGCCACTGGTAGCTCTAAAATTACAAATCAAAAAGATGCCTTGAAATAGATTTTAATTTTGTTATAGTAAGACCCAGGGCCAGTATGATTAAACTAGGCAATTAAAATATGTACTTTAAACATAAAGAGTTTCCTTTTTCCTATTAATTGCAGGTATGAAGAAGAAGTAGGAAGATCTTAAGCAAATGTTAATTGAATGGGAATTCTTGATTCTCAACTAGAGAAGGCATCAAACAGGCTCCTAGATAGGTGCAAGGAGTGGGGAAGATTCTGGTTCATTCTCAGGTTTCTGTAATTTCCCTCTCTTTCTATTCTGCTTCAACTCTATAGAAAATAGGACGACAAAAAAAATTGAAAGTCCCATTTTGATATTCAAGCAATATAAAAAATACACTTCTGTAGTATGCATCAATTTAATTTGATCATATATCTCTAAGTTAAATGTTTTAAAGGAAGAATAACTTGAATAGCAAATTTCATGATGTACTGTTTTTCTGTTATTCTGTTGACCAATTTCTATAATTTGGAAATGCTGAATTAATTGTTATGTACATCTGAACCCTGTATTTTTCCAAATAGGCAAAACCAGTTTAGTGTTATAATTACTAGCAAGCTGTTGGTCCTCAGACATTGTATTCTGCTATCTAAATGTATACCCACATTCTTTCAAAACAAACTTATAGAGATTAAGTACTCATCAAAATGATGTGAATGGATGAATATGCCTTGTATCAAAATAAAGGATCTGGCAGTTATCTCAAAAGGTCTGGTCACTAATCTAGAAATACTTAGGCATGAAATACTTAGGTAGAAATACCTAGGCATGCTAGGTAAACCTTTCTTTTGACAAAATAAGACTTCAGTAAGTTAAAACAAAGATAAGTTGGGCAAAATATAACAAATATTTTTAAAGGTATAGGTAACCTTTCGAGAAGAATGTTTTAGAGTTCTCAAATTAGACAAAAACCTGAGGATGTATATAATTTGATCAATAATTGAGTCCTTAGCCAAATTACCATAGGTGGGAAGGACAAGGGACCATAAATCTAAAGTAGCATGGAAGCTGCTATGTAGGCAGTATAAGAATGGCTTTTAAACCATTGCCTAAATGATCTTTTTTTTTTCATATTCCTATCTGTACCCTGCCCCATCCTCACTCTTAGTAACTCAGCATCAAAAAGTGACAAGACATGGAAAGGACAATATATCAAATGATAGCAAGGTCAAGCATAGCAGTGGCCAGTGTTTCTTGTTAACTCCCTTCTTCCAAAGAACATCTGAAGTCCTCTATTCCTGTCATTAATATTATCAACCTTGAATGTCAGTAAACTTAAAATGTAGGCAAAGTACTTCAATATGGGTGAATGCAAACATGGAGCATAAAATAATATGGTTTCCTCTTAAAGCCTAAAAGCTCAGTATTTCTCTCTCTGTCTCTCTCTCTATGTCTCTGTCTCTCTGTCTCTCTCTCTCTCTCTCTCTCTCTCTCTCTCTCTCTCTCTCTCTCCCTCTCTCTCTCTCTCTCTCTCTCTCTCTCCTCTCTCTCTCTGTCTCTCTCTCTCTCCCCTCTCTCTCTCTCTCTCTGTGTGTGTGTGTGTGTGTGCATTTATCTGTGTATGTGAGATAAGGTGAATATATGTTAACTATTTTAGGTTTTAATACCTTTACTCTTTTAAATTATGAAATATCCTTAAAAGAGTAATAATTAAGTGAAAAGCAGGAAACAGGTGGAAGAAGGAAGGACAGAGATTTATTTAATTCACTGGGAAGAGAATTGATATTGATATATAAGGACAGAAGATTTTATCTAAGAACATCCACTTCTCTAGGGGAACAGAAAAACAGGCATTAGTGTGTGATGGTTAATGTCCTTTGTATATTTTGATGTTTCCATATCTCCAAGGTCATTTTTTATACAGGTCATTTTATTGACTATAAATTTGGAAGACAGCGCTTTATTGGAATGTCTACAGTTCTGGACTGATTTCAATTGTCTGGAACCTACTTTTGAATTACAACCCATAGATTTCAATAACACTAAATATTATATTGTGAGAGAAAATGCAAAGCATGAGGAAGTTTTGGGACTTTACATAAAGAAATTATGAAACATAAACTGAACATATGTTGTAATAAATTGTTTTCAAATCCGTATGTATGTCCATGAGTGCTTAGTGCATGATCTCCTGATTTTCCCTGAGAATTAATAACATACTTACTATTGTTTTTAACAAAGCAAAGAACACATAACATGTTATATACAGAGCTACATTTGAAAGTAAGGACAGCCAAGCCTTCTCCTTAACAGCCGACAAGGAAAAGCACACTTGCATGACTTCCTTTCCCACAGCTTAGGAAAAGCCTTTCTAAGCAAAATAGTATCAGAAATTTGAAAATATAGCTAAAAAACAAAAAATATTGATTTATCCACACTTATATAGAACTTTTTTTGTCCTTTAGTTTGTTTGTTTTTAAGCCAAATTCTAGAACACTTCACATTGGAATTTGTGATGAAACCAAGACCAGCTTTGAATCTCTGATTATCCAACCACTAGTTCCCAAATGCCAGAAGTACCAGAGAACACTGGCAGAGCACAACTCTCTCTCTCTCTCTCTCTCTCTCTCTCTCTCTCTCTCTCCCCCGTGTGTGTGTGTGTGTGTGTGTGTGTGTGTGTGTGTGTGTGTGTGTGTCTCTGTGTGTCTCTCTCTGTGTGTGTGTGTGTGTGTGTGTACATGCCTATGCAGATATTTGTACATAGAACCTTACAAACACTGGGGAAGCACTCCATAACTGAGCTAATATTCCCAGCCTCAAATATTTTTTAATGCTTTGTACAGATATATATGTATCAATATGCAATTCTGATAAGTTTTATGTGGCATGCTTCAGTAGAACTTTAGCCACCACAGAAATCAACAATAAACAAAGGCACAAGACAACCAATAATGTGGCTAACTAGCTAATTACTCAGTAAAACTAAAACATCAATCCATCATCAGGCATTGGGAAGATTTCTTATATCTTTAGACTTTTGGAAGTAAGGTAATAAAATCATTAAAAATATTTGCTCAGTGGTTCATTGGGTTATTATAACAGTGTCTTTCTATTCTGTTATTTGGTTTTCTTAGGTTTCATGTTTTGTTTGCTTATTTTTTTCTGTTTTATTTCCTGCTTTCTGTTTTTAATTTTTGTGTTTTGTTTTGTTTTGTTTTTTTGAGACAGAGATGGAGCAGTAAACAGGGGAGTGAGTAGGGGGTGGTGAGGATGGAGAAGTTAAGGGAGAGGCAATACTGTGATCAAAATAGATCTTATGAGAAAAAATTTAAGTAAAAATGTTAAGGGAATGTTAATATTCTGTACCTAGATCAATCTGTTAGTAGAATAGCTCTTCACATGCAAACATTCACTTCTTGACTCTACGTTTAGCAAACACCAGATGCTGAATGTAAATTGGAGTCTGTCTAGCAGAAATGAGAGGCCCACTGATCAAACCCCCACAAAACAAATACAATATCAAACTCAACGTTTCTCTTCAAGGAAAAGACTTGAAAAGACCACACATTATAAATACCTGTCAGTGTGTGTCACTGGTATCCCTAATAATAGATCCTCTACCACTTGCAGAGCAAGGATTACTCAAGTCTTGACAATGCCTGTGTGTAGAATTTCTCCCTCTGTCTCAGTTATGCTCTGAAGGTAACTGATTTTTTCACTGGACTAGAACTGAAATTCTCATAAACATAAAGTGACTATATTAGGTTAATATGCTCCTTCTTAGTCTAATACTGGTCCATTTATTTCAAATTCAACTGACAGTAAAGACACAGGTAACCTGAGCAAGAGATGTGATCACGTGACCACAATGATACCACATGCTCACAAAAATATTCTAAAATTAAAACACGAAAATGGTAAAAAAAAAAAAAAAAAAAAAAAACCTGTAGGGTCTCAAGGAAGTGTTGCATATGTTATTTTCTCTTGGTTTCATGTGTGAGCAGGAAACAACTACCTTTTGTTTCTCACCATAATTTTACTAAAACTGCACAACAATGTGCTGAATAGTTTTATGTCAACTTGTCACTAGCTAGAGTTATCTGAAAGGAGAGAACTTAATTGAGAAAATGACTCCATAAGATCTGGCTACAGGGCATTTCCTTAAAGGGTAATTGATATTGGAAGACCCAGTTCATTGCAGGTGATGCCATCCCCTGGGTTGGTGGCCCTAGAATCAATAAGAAAGCACTCTGAGAAATGCTCTGAGTCAGCAATGCTCTATGAATTGCCACTGTATCAACTCCTGCCTCCAGGTTCTATGCCTGCAGGATTTCCTATCCTGACTTTCTTCAATGATCTGGAAGTGTAAGTCAAATAAACTCTTTTCTCCGGGACTTGCTTTTGGTCATGGTGTTTCATTGTAGCAACAAAATCCCCAAAGAAGATAAAGAGACACCTTGGTATTATTTTGTTTGTTTGTTTGTTTTTGCTTGTTTTGCATTTGTCCTTTAATTCAAATGAACATTATTTGAACTTTATTTCACTTTAAGTAGCCATAAACATATGTAAATTTATGGCTGATTAACCTATTTCATTTCACTATCTGTAAAATATTCCAAGTCTCACCTAATTTTTAGACTCCCACTTTGTCAACCCCAGAACAGAAAACATCTGGATAATTTTACATTCTTTCACATAAGACCTGTTCCTTATGCTGCCCTACAGCAGCAACCTTGCTAAAACTCTCCAAATAATTACAAATTACATGTGAGCTGTAATGAGTGCAATTAAATGTAATTCACAATGACCATGATACATTTTCTTTGCAGCAAGTGACATAAGACCTGAGGAATGAAGCCGGAGAGATGACTCAGAGGTTAAGAGTACTGTCTGCTCTTCCAGATGTGGAGTTCAATTCCCAGCATCCATGTGGAGGCTATAGATGGTGGTGGAACCATCTATAGTAAGATCTAGTGCCCTCTTCTGGCCTTCAGGCATACATGCAGACAGAACACTATGCTATATACATAACAGATGAATCTAAAAAAAAAAAAAAAAAAAAAACAGAGTAATGATGGAATTAATTACTATAATCAAAAAGAGGAGATCCTACATTGATCATCCTTAAAAAATGCACATGAATAGATTCTTGGTGCAATATACAGGGCAAAGACACATAGTCCATGCCATATCCTGATCCTGTTTAGAACACAGAGAACTTGAACTGCTTCTGCAACTGTTAAATGCTTGATAGCATTGCAAGGTCCGTAGGAGAGTAGCAAACTAAATCTGTTTTTAGTGCAGGATTAAGTTATATTTATCATTTCATTTAGCTTACACATTTAAAGTATACATGTAATTCAGTGATTTTTGAGTATGATTTCTGGAACAGTATCACAGTCTATTTCAGATTTTTTCCTCACCACAAAAACATGCTCCATATGGTCACTCTCCATCCTGGCCCCTCTCCAGTCAAGAAATCTACTCTCGGTTTCTATGAATTAGTCTCCTATGAACATTTTAAGAAAATAAAAACAACACATCTGGTATTTTTGTGACTATTTACTATCTCTTACTGTAATATTTTAAGGAGTAGCTCTGTCTGTCTGGGGTCAATACTGCACTGCTGTTTACTGCTGAATTGTAGGGCTATATTGTATAGCTCTGTTTACTCTAAGGATATGTGTTATTTTATCGATCCATTCATCAGTTGAATAGTCACATTGTTTCTGGTTTTTGGCTACTAGTACTAATGCTGCCGTTCACAATTGTGTGTAAGGAACATATCTGCATATTTCCTTGGGACTATATGGCTGTGACTAGAACTGAGAATCACAGGGAGATTGCTTAACCTGCCAGACTTTTCCAAAGGAACAGCGTCATTCTGCATTCTCCCTAGCTCTGTACACTTGTGATTATGACCATGTAACTGCAGTTGAGAACTCATGCAACACTGTAGGTTGGTTACAGGCATCATTTCCTGAAGAAACATGAGTCTGAAGGACTTCTCATACCCTGACGAGTCTGTTTACCTTCAAAACTATGTGAAATATACCACTTGATTATATTTTTAAATTATGTGTACTTTCCTTCATTATCAATAAAGCTTTAGAAAAGTAAGAATGAGGTATAAACCACTGAAATGACCACTATTACCTTTTATATTCTGTGAAATTTGTGTCAATGATGAAGATTTTATACCTGAAAATTATTTTACTCAGCCTCAACTAGAAGCAAGTTCTGAGGTGCAATTAGTATAGGCAAAGGTATCAGAGACATATGAGATACATGCTGGGCAAGGGTTAATAATTATAACATTATTATAAAATAAATAAAACTGTAAGTGATATTTCATTGGTTGGTTGGTATATTAACTGCATTTTATAGTAGTAGTAGTAGTAGTAGTTGGTAGTAGTAGTAGTAGTAGTAGTAGTAGTAGTAGTAGTAGTTGCTGTTGTTGTTGATGATGATGGGACAATGATATTGTGTTGTTATTGTTGTTGCTGCTGCTTCTGTTGCTGCTGCTGTTATTGAACACCATGCCCAATGAAATAATGGAAGTTTATTTGGTTGTAAAGTTCAGCAGAGGGAGTTCATAATGCTGGGTGAAAGGAAAAGCATGGAGATTATGTCTCTTTTTTTCCTGTTCCTTTTTTCCTTTCCTTTTCTTTTCTTTTCTTTTTTTCTTTTCTTTTCTTTTCTTTTTATTATTGTCTGCAAACTGAAAGTGAGTTGAAGTTCTACACAGAGCCCACTGCAGCAAAGCACTCCAGCAAGAGTACACCACCTCCCTAAGATGGCACCACCAACTGGCAGCCAATATGAAAATATCTGAGGGAAAAGGACTTTTTCATTCAAAGCACCTCTCAAGATCAGCTTCACCCAGTCTCACAAGGGCCAAGATTGGAGACTGTATGTGTGCGCTTTAATATCCATAGTTGTTGATGCAATGAGCAGGAATCTGGAGAGGTACACCACTGACAGGTTTTATTATTGACATGACAAGTTCGCGAAAAAAATCAACTTAAGGAATAAAGTATTTATTTTGACTGACAGTCCAAGGATAGACCCCCATCTGTGCATTGAAGAACGTTAGCGGGTTGTCACAATAAAGCAGAAGAGAGATAAGAGAGAATGAATGTTTGTGTTCAACCCATTTCCTCCTTTGCATTCAAACTGGGACCTGAATACATTGAGTAGTGCCACCCACAGTTAAGGTGGGTCTTCCTATCTCAGTTAACTCTATGGAGAAACTCCTTCACAGAAACTCCTAACAATTTGCTTCCTTGATATTTCTAGACCCTGTTAGCACTTGATATTAACTATCCCTACAATGTATACAAAAATAAATAAATAAATAAATAATTAAAAGTACAGTTTAGTATCTGAGATCAGTGATGCCAGAGTACATGGTGCTAAAGTTCAGGTAAAGCTTTTCTGGGTGCAGGAAAAGCAATGCAGATGTGCATGTCAGTGTAAGAAAACATGTGAGACCATAAGGGAACATTGTTAGCATTTCCTCTAGGCTTCGCCCAACAGTTACCTAGCAGCAACCACTTAGGACCCTACTTTGGCTCCCTATAAGAAAGTTCAGCTTCTCTCTCTCTCTCTCTCTCTCTCTCTCTCTCTCTCTCTCTCTCTCTCTCTCTCTCTCTCTCCAACCTGACATTTGATAAAATACAATAAACATGAATTCATTATTACACAGAACTCCACAGTATCATTCAGAAGCCAGGAAGAGATGGGGTCAAAGAATAATCAGAGTGAAGAAGCCTTGAGATGGTTTACATTCATGTTAACTGCTAGCGGGAATATAGGAAGAGTGCACACATGATCAGAGAGGTGAACCACCAAAGGCTGTATGTCTAAAAAGCAGATAATTTAGGGCTAGCACACAGAAGATAGAATTTTTAAAAAAAATTCAGAAAACAACTTCTCTCCATTTATCTTTTAATGATTGGAAAATATGCTGATGACAGTAATATGCATCAATGACACAAATTACAGTTATTTCTTATATAAATTCATCTTCCTTCTCGGTGCTAGTTTTAGTATAATGTAATAAGACACTCAATGTATGTAAACTTGACTGGAGACAAGGTGGTCAGTAATTTTGTTGCATTTCAATTTCCTCTCACATTCTAAATTTTGACTGGAAGGCATCCCTTTATGTATGTTTACTATCTGTAAATTCTGAGGAAAGATGATTCTTAATAATGTAAGTGGGCATCATTTAATCAGTTTTCTAAAAAAAAAAAAAAAAAAGAACAAATAAAGCAGAGATCCACCAACACTCCTGAGGGAAAAAACTGTCAACACAGCAATACAGAAATTTTACCTAACTTTATGGCCTGTTACCTTGAACAGGATATGAGTACATCCTTCTGTATTAAGATTGCAGAATACCATGTCAGGATGACTTCTCTTAGCTTGGCACAAAGTAGAGGACTCCCTTTACCAGCAGGGTATCCCCTATTCTGACCTTGCCTGGGAAGCCTGAGCCCCCACAGTCTGTACTTGAGGAAAGCCTTTTAGCCCCTGGAAAACCTACAATTCAACTTCCTTCCTCCATATAAGAAACTGCCAGCTGTGAGTCCTAGAATTTCTCACCATACAAATGAGGCATCCCAAGTTCTTCAAACTCTAGCCAATGAAATTTCACCCTAAGAAGAACCCCTTCCCACTCTGAAAGTTTCATATATAGCCCTGGTTCCTGAATGGAGTGTATGTGTAAAAGCCCACCCACCCCGAATAAAGGTATGCATACAGCTTTTAAGGCAGTTGTTCTATTAAAATCGTCAAAGAAATCACACACCTCCATTCCAGCGAACCCTCACCCACCCCCACACTCACTCCCAGCTAGACCAGAGTCCTGTAGATCCCACGAGTTCCAGACTCGGCTCATCCTTCCAGCCTGGTGTGCAGCGGCGTCTGGACACCTTGAGAGGGAGGAACTGGAAATGTGAAACCACACAAGTGACATAGGGTTTTCACCTGCTAACCAACCAACCAGATTGCAGAATGGCCAGATACTAGAATCTTGAAAAAAGTTTTTTAAAACTCTATAGATGAATGATAAAAAGGTAGATATGTAGATAGGTAGGTGGATTAGATAGATGGTAGATGATGATGATAGATAGATAGATAGATAGATAGATAGATAGATAGATAGATAGATAGATACATACATACATACATAGATACATACATACATACATACATACATACATAGGATAGATGGTAGATGATGATGATAGATAGATAGATAGATAGATAGATAGATAGATAGATAGATAGATGCAAAATAGCCACCCCTCCTTCATTCAGCACTTTCAGCAAGGTTTAAGCCAATCAGAAGCCTTCATTATATTCATTCTGCTGGTTGACCACATCTGGAGAACTGTAGTACACTACCATGTTTCATTCCCGAATGCTTTCCATTACTAGAATGCCTTGATTTCTGTTCCAGAGGACTACTGATTAAAGGTTACAGAGTCATATTGTTCCTATGTATAATAATATTAGTAATAATAAGAACCATGTTTCCCAATCAATAAAAGCAGTACAGATTAGTTCCCAACAGCAATAAATTATTGTAAAGATAAATGAAAAACATTAGGAACTTGTTCTGAAGTCTCTGGGGAGAAGTAATTCTATATAAATAGAAAGTATTACCACATTATTCAAATGCATATGAATGATTTAACACTTCATATCAAATAAAAATCAAGTATTTCCATAATACCAGTACAATAGAAATTGTAATAACAGGAAAAGAGAGCCCAGAGACTCAACACCTTAGAATTTTCATTTGCAGTATTTGGATGGCTTCAATAAAATAAAATCACTTAGGATCATTCTCTATTCTCTGTGCATTAGCAGGAATATCAAAAGGAAATAAGAAATAGAAAGAAAATGATGGTAGAAATTCTGTGTAAGGTAATTCACTATAGAGAAAAGTTACTTACTTAATAATAGTTAACAGTCATTGTGCACAATGGAGTGATGGGGTGCAGAATAAAACTTTTCCCTCCTGATTACCTCACATCATATTAATGCATATTTTTACAAAAATGAGTAACTGACACTAAATAATTAAAAAATTTCATCACATATTGGCGTATCCATTTGTATAGCTGTATTGTATATATTGAGCACAATCAGTGGAAATGACTTAAACTGAAGTTCATACTTTAAGAATAGATATGAAGATTTGCTTATGTGATACAATAATTTCATATATATACATACATATATATATGTATGTATGTTATGTATATATATGTGTGTGTGTGTGTGTGTGTGTGTGTGTGTGTGTGTGTGTGGTATTCTTATGTCTTCTGACTACTGAGGGCAAAGAGAATGTCATTCCCAGCTCCTACCTTACTGGACTAGAGACAAGAAACACTATAATATATGCTGGATAAATACTTCCATGCCTTGGTCCGAGTAAAAAAAAAGAATAGAAAATCTAATAAAAATAGTTACATAAATATTGATGTTAATAAGAACGGCTTGAGGGCTTCTTCCCAAAATGAAGGATGTTTGCAAATTCATTCTATTACTTATAAAGTATACAGTAGGGAGTGCAAGTGACAGTGCAGTGGTGGCCACCATACATCACTTGCTGAGTACATAGTAGAAATAGAGATCAGAACAGTAGTGGGTACCACACTCTCACTTGTAGAGTACACAGTGTGATCATAATAGACAGATCTGTTGTAGGTACCAAACAATCACTTGTAGAGTACACATGATTATAGATTACAAGTCAGTGGTGGATACTATAGGAAATTAACAATCACTTTAGACAGAGATTCCTAAAGTGTGTTTTTGTTGGAAATAAGATTAATATAAGAATGAACAACATGACTAAAATGAAAATATTATGCAGAACAGGTAGCTAATATTCCTTGCTAATATTATACTAGTCTCTAAGTATAACCCAACCCTTGGCTGGAAATGTTTTTTCCATCACTGGAATGAGTTACTTGAGGGCTGGACCAAGGAAAAGCAAAGGAATTTCTAAGGTGAATAACATTTATATCACACTGTCTTTGATGTTGTTGATATAGATGCAAATATTGAATAAGAGTAAACGGCTGTGTTTTTCCAGAGAAAGCTCAGAAAGAAAATCTATAAATTCATTAAAAAACCTGTGGTTTCTCCAAAAGGTGTGCAAATAAAGTTGTTCAGTCCTTTACAAAAAGCAGAGTAGGTGCATGGAAAGTAACAGAGTAGGTTTGATTTTGGAACAGAGTACACAAAAAACATTTAGTTCCAAGCTCCACAGGATAAATAAAAACAACTCTTATAACACAAGTTAGTCAAGTAGCAAGTTTTATAAAGCACAAGACAATATTTCCATTACATATTAATTCATATATATTCACATATATATATATATTTATGAATTGAATTTTTTTGAGACAAGGTATCTCTGTAAAACCCTCTCTGTCCTGAAACTCCCGGTGAAACCAGGATAATCTCAAAGTCACAGAAATATACCTATTTCTGCCTTCCAAGCACTGAGTTTAAAGGCTTGTAACACCACTGCCCATCTTCAATTATTTTTATGCTACTTACCCATATTAATTTGATTTATTTTTATAATGTTGAATTTATCATGGACTCTGCAATGTTGCTAGCCATTAATAAATACTTTGTCATATACTATTACATCTATTTCAGTCTAAAATAACAATACTTTTAAAATGTCTTAGGGTACATGAACTGATTTATACATTTACAACATACACTATTAATGTGCAAATATAAGTAAATGTTTCACATAGGGATAGTTCTGTATTTCCAAAAATGTTTTAACCCTTTTTGATATACTCAAAAAACTTACATCACTGTATTTGTAATATATTTTAAAAAAATTACTGGAATGCTAACTTTTAAAATGTCAAAGAAATAGGCAACTTTTAGGCCCATAATTATAAAGAAACTAATTCTCGCACATATTTGCTCAATTTATCATGGATATTATGTATAACAAAGATTAGGTGATAAACTCATGGAGTTTCAGCACCACATGATGAATTTCTCAGACTGTATTAACTTAAATACCAAGTCATGCTTGTTTCACTTTAAAAAAAAAGTGTTTGGGGGAAAATAAAGATTACAAGGTGCTGTCTTAACTACTTCTTTAATTTTTTGAGATTTTTAATATAACTACACAATCTACTCTATCCATTTACTCCTTCCAAAGCCTACTCAATTGAATCCTTGCTATCTGTCAAATTTATGGCCTTTTTCTCAGTAATTGATGTTACATACATGTTACATACATATATGAGTGTCCATATATATACATATGCAAACTTAGTAAAAATACATGTAATATAATAATATATCTAATGTATTTTTATATACAACATATATACATGTGTATATGTATATATTTCTGCTCATTACTTTTATATATGTTTTCTTGTCTGACTACTTAATATTGTATCAATAATTGGTGTAAGCTTTCCATTGGAAGACTTTCTCCTGCTCTCAGCATTCCCTAGTTACCTACAGTTTTTTTGTTGTTATTCTCTTGTGTTTTTTGTTATTTTTATTTATATTTTATTGGTTATTGTCTTTGTTTACATTTCAAATGTTATCCCCCTTCTCAGTGTCCTCTCCACAAACCCCCTATGCCATCCCCCTCCCCCTACTTCTATGAGGGTTCTCTTTCACCCACCCTCCCATTCCTGCCTCACCACCTTACCATTTCCCTACCTTGAGACATGGAATCTCCACAGGACCAGATAAGACCATCCTCTGATCCATAGGAGCTGGAGCCATGGGTCCCTCCATGTGTACTCTTTGGTTGGTGGTTTAGACCCTGTGAGTTCTGGGATGAGGGTGGGGGTCTGGTTAGTTGATATTGTTGTTTTTCCTATGGGGTTGCAAATCCCTTCAGCTTCTTCAATCCTTCCCCTAACTCTTCCATTGTGGTTCCCATGGTTGGTCTGATAGTTGGCTACAAGCATCCACATCTATATTGGTCAGGCTCTAGCAGAGCCTCCTTGGGGACAGCCATACCAGGCTCCTGTCAGCAGGCAATCCTTGGCATCAAAAATAGTGTATGAGTTTGGTGTCTGCAGATGGAATGGGTCCCCATGTGGGACAGTCTCTGGATGGCCTTTCCTTTAGTTTCTGCTCCACTCCTTGTCCCTGTATTTCCTTTAGACAGGAACAATCCTGTGTTAACATTTTTGAAATGTGTGGTTGTGCCCTATGCCTCAACCAGGGGATGTGCCTAGCCTCTTGACATGGTTTGCACAGGTTCTCTCTTCTCCCTCTCCTTCTCTCTTTTCTCTCTCTCTTCTCTCTCCCTCCCTCCTTCCCTCCCTCCCTTTCTCTCTCTCCTTTGTTGGGTATTTCAGCTAATGTCTTCCTCATTGGGTCCTGGGAGCCTCTTGCTTTCCTGGCATCTGGGGCTTTCTAGTGGCTATCCCAATTTCCCCATACCCCACTGTTATATACCTCCCTTCAATTTCCTGACCCTCTATACTTCTGTCTCCTCCCTCACCTGATCCTTCCTCCTCATTTTTCTCCCCCTTCCTCTCCCACCTAAGTCCCTCCCTCCCTCTTCCTCCCCTGATTATTTTGTTTCTCTTTCTAAGTAGGACTAAAACATCTACACTTTGGTCTTCCTTCTTCTTGAGCTTCATATAGTCTGTGAGTTATACTGTGGGTATTCTAAGGACTTACAAGCTACTCTTGTCTCACATCCATGTGTAGTGTTTCTCATTGTTGTTCTTCAACCCATGCTTACACAGTCAAATTGGAGAACACTTATGTGTATATTTTCTGAGATTTCTGAGAGATGAGAGACACAATCTCACAGTAAACTCCCTTTTTGTCTTTCTCTTATTATATGGCCCCTACTTATCCCACAATGATCCTGGACTCATAGCTGTAGGAGTGGTGTTATAGATCCTGCAGTTGGGACTAGACTCTACGCAACTCTGCATTTTGATTGATTGTGGTTTGGGGTAGTGATATCTGTCCATTAATACTTACAAGCCTTTTTGTTATTATTTTTTTCAAATGAAATATGAAGATTGCCTTTATCTCTAAGTATAAGGACACATATTTAAAAGGCAGTTAGGAATTACAGTTAGTAAAAGGAGACTTGTTGACTCTATCCTAAGATCCATAACTTTCCTTTTCCTTGGTAGTTCACTGAGTTGCTGTTCCAGACATTGTTCCTCTATTGTAGACTGTCTTAAAATCTAATCAGAGAGCTGTTGGATATCACAGGTATGTTTGCTACTACAACACCATTAGGGTTGTTGTGCCATGCTGATTATTGTTAGAGTTCATAGGTGTCATATCTGGGTAGGACATTTGTCTACTTCCTTGCTCTGGACCTCATATGGAGCTTCCACTACTATGAAAGATAATCCTCTGGGGTGGAATGGGGGCATTCTAAAGTCAAGTCCAGTTCAGTCTCCTGTGTCTGAAATGTATCTTTTCTTCAGCAATAGGAACTTATCTTCCGTCTCTGAAAGGCAAACAAGAGCAACAGCCTGGATTGATTTAGGAGTCTTTTGAGCAATCCTGACCAACAATTCAAGAGAAGAATTCTTTTTAAGTAATGAAATCCGCTTCACTTTCTAAAGGAATATATGTATTGACTAGCTATGGAGCAAGCTCTAAAGACTGTATTATCCATCGATAAGATGTGTTCATTGTAATAATCATGTTTTATCAAGGCCATTGTCAGTACAGCGATTCATACAACAAAGGAAGTATCAACATGCTTATTACATGCTATGTGTTTACCATCCTTATGCCCAATGCTGCCTGAAAATGATCACATAAACATTTGCTAATCCCTTCAAAAAACATAGAATATTTTATAGTATATATATATTTTTCAGCATTAATGTAGGACCAGTTATATAGCTCCAATGAGTAAAGGTGCTTCTTGAATAGCCTGATTACATGAACTTAATCATGTAGACACCTGTGCATGCATACACACATACATACTAATATATATATATATAGATATATATAGATAGATAGATAGATAGATAGATAGATATGTGTGTGTGTGTGTAAAATTACTAATGTTGAATTGAACTAAATGAAAAGCAAATTTCTTAACTACTTTGCCCTCATAAATCACAATCAATGTTTCTAAAATTTTGTTTTAATTCACTTAAACATGTACAATACTGACTATGTATATTCACTTATTTGCCCACTGAATCCTGTTGCCAATATCTCAAATAAGTTAGAGCTAAGAAGAGTCATACAAATTTACCTAAAGCACACTCCTGGGAAATCTGCAATCCAGAATGTGGAGATCTTTCTTACCTTTGGACACACTGAGCTTTTTTCCTAAGATGGGGAATAAAATTTTTCAAACACTCATATCAACATAAATGCACTTAAAGTACTTTCATATTTCATTTCAAGATAATTCTTTTTTATTTTAGTTTCCTATATGAGAAATCAGAATGTAACTCGATTAACTAAGACTTACAGGAATAAGTGAGTACATAGACATTCATAAAATGCATGCACCTTTCAGGTATTGTTGGATTAATTTGCCCATTTTCACTTCTTTCTTTCTTAAAATTGGTTTTTTATGACATCTACTTTCTCTCCGTAGAGCTGATCCAGATTGTATTTAATCATATTTAATGTATAGATCATTATTACCTCTTCTAAAGCATTGATCAACTTAAAATTTAATATTTCTATTTCTTCCTAAATTCCTTAAAAGCATATATACACAGAAATGTTCATCACAAGATACTTTTCATGATCATTAATATAGAATGAATGAAAGACAAAATGCTTAAAATCATTTCTTGTAATCATTTTCACACAGGTAAATTACATAGCATTGGGGATGGCAGCTTATGCCTGCATCTCTACAGAAGGCTGAGGCAGAGGGATTGTTATAAATTAAAGGACTAAGACTGAGTCCAGTCCCAGTCTAAATCTTTCTAAAAATTAACTTAAGGCTGCTGATTTTCAACAGTTGATTTTATGTCCTTTCACTTTGCTGAACTCAATCATTTACAAAATTTCATTATACAATCTGTGGCATATGTTACGTCTAATACCACATAATCTGCAAATGGAGATGATTTGGATTACTTTTTGCCTATTCGGTTTTCTTTGATTATTTTGCATCAATCTTACTTTTCAATCTAGTGCTTCAATTTCTTTATTGAAGAGAAGTAGAAATAGTAGCGTACCCTGTCTCATTCTTGATTTTGGGAGATTGCTGTTGCGGTAAATATTAAAAAGAGGTAACCTTTTATCCCGTGCTAGTGCAGGCACCATAGGGCCACATAGCACTGTGGGGAATCTTTATCTCATTAGCAGCCAGTTCCAGCACACCATCGCTCTTCGATGGCCCCCTGGTACACTCCGACCGGGAGGTGGCTCCCTGGCATTAGTTTCAGCACAATAGGGCCATATAGAAATAATAATGTCATCTCGGGGGCTCTACACTGCCCCCAAGTACTCTCTGACCCGGGCAGTTTCCAAGCTGTTCCAGGGTAGCACCTTGCCATGCTGCTCCCTAGAGTTATTTCCAGCCCTTGGCTATACGAACTAACCCAAAATCAGGGCTCTAGAAGTCCAGCAGAGGCTGGCCTATCACTCGCTCCCTGTCAAGGTCTCTGTCCACACTCCCAGCAACAGCCCCCTGGTAGTCAAGGTAAAACTCCCAACTACTCAGTGAAATCAAGACTCAATAAGCTGTAATTTAACAATCAGATTTATATGTTAAATTCTCAATCCCCAATACATGAATAAATTCACAACCAATTGATAAAGATATAAACCGCCCACCTAGATAAGGTAAATTGACCTGTAGAAATTCATCCCTTAAGAAATATTTATAACAACCTTTATGGATGTAAAGATGCACAGCAGGGGTCGTTTATGTCTGCCTTTATGTTGCCTCTGTTCCTTTTTCCTTCTCCCTCTCTTTCTAAAACTTTGATCCCACCTACCTTTCTTCTCATCCAATGACAGGCCTCGTTTTTTTCTTGTGTCCTCCTTCACCTGCTTAAGGATATATGTTATATATCAACCTACACATTGCTTTGAGTTATTCTTCCTTAAGGATAACATTGGCTCTGGATTTTTCACATAGCTTTGATTATGTTGAGGTATGTTCCCTCTAGTGCAACTTCTCTGGGGCTTTTAACATGAAGCCATATTATGTTTTCAAATATACTTTATCTTGCATTTATGTAGATGAGCATGTTATTTTTACCTTTAAGTCCATGTGTATGATTTATTCTATTTCCTCACCTAATTATGTTGAAACATCACTCACTCTCCATGGGAATGACAACTGATCATGTTGGATGATATTTGATTATATGCCTGTATCAAGGCTGTGGATCTTTTACTGAAGATGTCTGCATCTGTATTCATCAGGTATACTGACTTATAGTCTTTATTTTTGGTGTTCTTGTCTGATTTTAGCATTGGAATAGTACTTGCTTCAAGAAAAGAGTTTCAGACTGTTTAGTGTGCTTTATTTTTTAAAAATCAATTGTAAGTTCTGGGGGTAGATCTTCTTTGAAGCTCTAGAAGTAGTCTGTTAGAAATCTATTTGGGCTTGAGCCTTTTCCTTACATGATTTTTGTTATTCGTTTCAATTTCTTATTTGCTATGACATTGTTTAGGTTTTCGTTCTTTTCTTTGTTTAATTTTGTGATTCGAATGAATCTAAAAGAGCATCTACTTCTTTTAGGTTTTCTAACTTAATGAAATACAGATTTTTACAGCATTGCTTTAACGTGAGTCTCTTTGATGCCTGTTTAAATGTTACCCTGTTCTTTCCTGATACACTTAAGCTGTTAAAATCTCTCTCTTACCTAGGTTAATTGTGTCAAAAGGCTATTGATCTTGTTTATCTTCTCAAATAACCATCATAAATGTCTTGGTTTTGTGTGTGTGTGTGTGTGTGTGTGTGTGTGTGTGTGTGTTTCATTTCATTCATTTCATCTTTGATTTGTATTATTCCCTTCTGTCAAGTCCTACTCCCCACTAACCATTGTGCATTGATGGTCTTAAGAGATGATACAGAGTGGTTCTGGTTATCTGAGCTTGTTACAGCCTGCCCTGAGTGATAATGCAGATTGCCAGACTCCAGTTCTCAGCCTTCTGGAAGCAAATACGGGTTATATGTCCTTTCCTTCAAAAGGGCAATCTTGCATCCTTAACGTTCAAAATCCTTAATACTCTCAACAGGAAGAGTATGTAACAACAATATTCTCTGACATATGAGACGCTTTACAATGTCAAAAGAAGGAAAAACAACACCTCTGAACTGGGGACTGTGCCTGTGGATAGTTGAATAAAATACATAGGTCCCTAAATTATCTAGGTAAAAATATTTACCAAATAATAGTAATAATAAGAGAAAATATCAAAATAAAACAATCTAGATTTTTAATAAAAGTGCTAGATAATCTATAGGAAAGTCAGGGAAAATAAATATAAACTTCAAAATGATTTCGGATCTGAGTTAATATTTTTCTAAACCTAAGTGTTTAATTTCTAATAAAGGCTATAAATTTATAAGAAAGCTAGGTCCTTGAAAACTGTGAAGAGAGGAAACATTTGACAAAATATTCGCAAATAAAACTGTCTTTAATATACAGCGAGCTTCTGTGTGAGTCTTTTAAGAAAGTACTTTCTTTGGGATCTTGCTTTGATTTTCATTGAAGCAAGTAATTACACCTCAAGAGCCATAATGCTTAACTAATGTAAAAGTGGTAGGGCAAAGTGCAAGGAAATTTCTCATATTTTTCCCAGATTCAGAATTTAATGAATGCGTTTTGAAAATTAGGCATAACAAGGGAATTTGCTCTTCAAAATGTGAACCTCATACATTAAAAATCGTGGTGGTTGTTTCTGTAGCTCAGTTAAGTGGAGTTTTTGCCCTGCAGATACAAAGTTCTTGGTTTTATCACCAGCACACCAGGAACCAGGCATAATAGTGTATCCCTCAATTCACAACACTTAAAAGAGTAAGAGAAGGAGAATCAAAATTCACGGTTATTGATGGCTATACAGCTTGTTTAAAGGAATTATGGATTACAAGATACTCTGTCTCAAAAATATATATAAAATAAAATGACATAACTATTTAAATATATTACTTTCTTTTATTGGATATCTTCTTTATTTACATTTCAAATGTTATCCCCTTTCCCAATTTTCCCTCCAGAAACCCCCATCCCATCCTCCCTTCCTCTGCTTCTATGAGGGTGCTCCCCTACCCACCCACCCACTCACCTGCTGCCTCTTCCTCACCATGGCATTCCCCTACAGTGAAGCATCGAGCTTTCATAGGACCAAGGACCTCTTCTCACATTAATGTCCCACAAGGACTTCCTCTACTACATATGAGGCTGGAGCCATGGGTTGCTCCAGGTGTACTCTGGGTGGTTTAGTCCCGGGGAGATCTGAGTGTCTGGTTGGTTGATATTGTTGTTCTTCCCATGGAGTTGCAAACCTCTTCAGTTCTTTCAGTACTTTTTCTAACTTCTCCATTAGAGACCCAATTCTCAGTCCAATAGTTGGCTGTGAGTATCCACCTCTGTATTTGTCAGGCTCTGGAAGAGTCTCTCAGGAGACAGCTATATCAGGTTCCTGTCAACAAGCACTTCTTGTCATCCCCAACGGTTTCTGGGTTTAGTGGCTTCAAATGAGATGGATTCCCAGGTGGGGCAGTCTCTGGATGGCCTTTACTTCAGTCCCTGATCCACACTGTCTCCATACTTCCTCCTATTTTGCTCTCCCTACTAAGAAGGACTGAAGAATCCACACTTTGTTCTTCCTTATTCTTGAGTGTTGTGTGCTCTATGAATTGTATTTTGGATATTCTGAGCTTTTGGACTAGTATCTACTTATCAGTGAGTGCATACTAAGTGTGTTATTATGTGATTGGGTTACCTCACTCAGGATATTTTCTACTTCCATTCATTTGTCTAAAAATGAAGTCATTGTTTTTAATAACCAAGTAGTACACCATTGTGTAAATGTACCCCATTTTCTATATTCATTCCTCTGTTGAGGGGCATCTGTGTTCTTTGCAGCTTCTGGCTATTATAAATAAGGCTGCATGTTTCCTTGCTTTATGTTGGACATCTTTTGGGTATATTCCCAGGAGTGGTATACGGAGTATTATGTCCAATTTTCTGAGGAACCTCTAGACTGATTTCCAGAGTGGTTGTACCAGGTTGCAATTCCACCAACAATGGAGGAGTGTTCCTCTTTTCCATATTCTTGCCAGCATCTGTTGTCACCTGAGTTTTAGATGTTAACCATTCTGACTGGTATGAGGTAGAATCTCAGGGTTGTTTTGATTTGCATTTCCCTGATGACTCAGCAGCCTGAACATTTCCTTAGTTGCTTCTCAGACATTCAGTATTCCTCAGTTGAGAATTCTTTGTTTAGCTTTGTACCCCATTTATCAATAAGGTTATTTGATTCTCTGGGGTCTAACTTCTTGAATTCTTTGAATATATATATTGGATATTAGCCCTCTGTGTGATATAGGATTGGTAAAGATATTTTCCCATTCTTTTGGTTGCTATTTTGTTGTATAGACAGTGTCCTTTGCCTTACAGAAGTTTTGTAGTTTTCTGAGTTCCCATTTGTTAATTCTTGATAGGATGCATGGTATTATTTCTATCTTCTTGATTGCGGCCCTTTTTTGTGACTGATTATATGGTCAGTTTTGGAGAAGATACCCTGAGGTGCTGAGAAGTGGAATACTCTTTTATTTTAGGATGAAATATTCTATAGATACCTGTTAAATCCTTTTGGTTCATAACTTCTGTTAGTTTATATGTTTCTCTGTATAATTTCTGTTTCCATGATCTGTCCATTACTGAGAGTTTGGCGTTGAAGTCTCCCACTACTACTGTGTGAGGTACAATGTTTGTTTTGAGCTTTAGTAAGGTTTCATTTATGAATATAGGTATCATTACCTTGTCAATGTTTTCAATGGTATCTTTTCCCCCTGAGATTCTCTCTTCTATCTCTTGTGTTCTGTTGGTTATGCTTGTGTCTAGATCTCCTGATCTCTTTCTTAGGTTTTCTATCTCAAGTGTTGTCTTCCTTTGTGAGTTTTTTATTGTTTCTCTTTCCATTTTTAGATCTTGGATGTGTTTGTTCAATTCCTTTACCTGTTTAATTGTGTTTTCCTGTAATTCTTTAAGGAGATTTTTGGTTTCTTTAAGAGCTTCTACTTGTTTACCAGTTGTTGTCCTGCATTTCTTTAAGGGAGTTTTTATGTCCTTCTTAAAGTCCTCCAACATCTTTATGATATGTGATTTTAAATACAAATCTTGCTTTTCCAGTTTGGATAGCCAGTATTTGCTTTGGTGTGAGAACTTGGCTCTGATGATACCAAGTAGACTTGGTTTCTGTTACTTAAGTTCCTGGGTTTGCCTCTTGCCATCTGGTTGTCTTTGGTGTTAGCTGGACTTGCTGTCTCTGACAGTGGCCTGAACCTCCTGTGTGTCAGCACTCTTGGAGACCAGTTTTGTCACAGCAGGATCTGGGTACAAAAAGCTCTGTCACAGTGTCAGCTTGGGGCACAGGTAGAAACCAGAAGGATCCTGTCCCAGACTGCTCCTCAGCTTCTGTGTCCAGAGGGCTCTAGGCATGTTCCTCTTAGGCCATGAATGTAAACAGAATTGTTGATCTCCCCTATGCTCTCAGAATTGCCCACAGTTTTGAGAGTCCAGCTCTCTCCCCAGGGAATCTGGGTAAAGAGATCTGTGGTACTGGGTCAGCTCAGGGTTGGAGGCAGAAACCAGAAGGATCTTGTCCCAGACTGTTCCTGCATTCCTGCGTCCTGATGGCTCCAGGCAGGTCCCTCAGAGCAGAAGTGGTGGTCTTTTCTTTGCTCTCCAGTGTGTCAGTGTTCCTGGCAGCCGACTTTCAGCTCTGGGTACAGGCAGAGACCAGAAGGATCCTGTCCCTGATTCCTCCTTGGTTCCTGTGTCCAGAGAGCTCCAGGCAGGTTACTCTTGGGCCAGGAATGTGAGCAGAAGTGGTCTCCCTTGAACTCTCAGGATTGTCTACACTTCTAAGCCTCTAGCTCTATCCCCCATGGGATTTGAGTACAGAGAACTTTCACCTCTTCTTATACACTATTCCCTGAGCCCTGAGAGAAACATCCTATTTAGAGCAAGGTCTCTCACACTTTGTACTGTTGGTCTGGCTGTAGGGGGTTGTATTTGATTCTCTGTACTGCAGGAGAATGCTTCTCTGATGATGGCTGAGCAAAGTATAGCAGAGCGCCTTTAGGAGTTATTTAATGCTAAATTTCTTAAGGAAAACAATACTGCTTGGTTTTTCCCCAAGGTTCCTGGTCTATCTAGACTCATTATCTTGGCCACCCAAGCATGAATGGATTTCATTTCATAAAGTAGGCTATAAACCAAAATTGATCTTGTTTAATTACTTTCACAAGTTTTGTGCCACTACTGTACCAGGCTATCTTTCGGCAGGTTAGTATTGTAGACTGAAGGTTTTATACCTGGATTGGGATTTACCTTTCTTGTTTGGTAGCATATGGAATAATTTTTAGTAACATGAAAGTTCTACTAACATAAAGGTTCTAGGTATGTACCTGCTCTACTTCTCCATGTTCAGTGAATTGTATAGGTATTCTATTTCAGCAATATTGTCTTATTGTTAGTTTACAGAGAAAAAACCATGGGCTTGACAAGAGCCTGGGTTATGTTGAGGTTTCTGTTGGATTGCTTACACCAAGAACTCAATTACAAGTAACACAATACATGTCCAGGAAACTTCATTTTGTGCTAACAATTGGCCAGATGGAGCTGTGTTTCTCTGGCTACTTATAATTACATTTACATAAGATCATATATGTATATATTTTAGGAAGTTTCTAGTGGATTAGGTTTCCACACAATCCCTCGTATGGCTTTTAGTTTTAGCTACTCTGCCTATATTCACACCCTCATCTCCTCCTCATTTGTTTTTCCTATTCCTGGCTCCCTGACCCATTTATAACTATCTATTTTCCATCCTAGTTTCAGTTACTCTATACCTAATGCTATTTTCATATAGGTTGTAATTTGTTTATCAATTATCTGAGAGCTAAAATCCACAAATAAATAAGTTATCACATTTTTCATGCCTCTATTACCTACCTCAGACTGACTTTTGTCTAGATTCATCAATTTACTTATAAATTTTCTGATTTTACTTTTTTAACATCTGAGGAATATGCCATTGTGTAAATACACTACATTTTATCTAGTCATCCATCGATGGACATCTAGGTTGTTTCAACTTTCTGGCTTTATGAATAGAGCAACAATGGACATGGGTGAGCAAGTGTCTTTGTAGTAGGATAAAACATCCTTTGGGTGTGTATAATATACCCAGGAGTAGCTGGATCTTTAGGTAGATTGATTACTCACTTCCTGAGGAACTACCACACTGATTCATGTAGTGACTATACAAATTTGTACCCTATTATCAAAGGAAGAGTTTTCTCCTTACTCCACAGTTATGTCAGCATGAGTTATGATTTGTTCTATTAGTCTTAGCTATTCTGATGTTTGAAGGTTGAAATAGTGAGTAGTTTTGATTTCATTTCTGAGGTGACTAAGAATATAAAACACTTCTTTATGTGTATCTTAGCCATTTGAGTTTCTTCATTTTAGAATTTTCTGTTTAGATCTGTACTCCATTTTTAATTCGTTTAATTTGTTTCCTTGATGTCTGATTTTCTGATTCCTTTATATACTTTGAAACGTAGCCCTCCATAGGATATATAGTTGGTAACATCAGTTCCCATTTTGTAGGCTGCCACTTTGTCCAAATGTCAATATTCTTTGCCATAAAGGGATATTTCTGCTTTACTAAGTTCTATTTGCTACTTGTTATTTTTAGTGCCTGTGCTAATGATGTTCCATTGAGGAAGACTTTCCCTGTTCTAATGAGTTCTGAACTATTCCAAGTGGGGTTATTTAAACTAGAACATATCACGAGTTGTAAGTGTATTTAGATAAACACATGAATGAAATAAACATGATGTCGTCACTCCTTATATTTGAAATACTGTTAAAGAAATTTTAAATGCTGAATTCCTTAGAGTGATAGTACTTTTTAAACCTCAATGGAATATCTCAGACACATCATCTCGTGAGACATAATAATATATTTTTCTTATTTGTTTAAAGAGTAACTTTTTTTTCATTTTATTTGCTTCTAGTAAAATTTAAGAACTATGAGATTGAGGCATATTACCTAAGTTCTACTTTGCACAGTAATGCTTTTTGCTAGCTGCAAATTTTCAATAGCATAAGTGAATATTCTGTTCCTCTGATAACATTTTTATTGTTAGAATAAGTTGTTAAATTAATATCATATTCAGCGTATAAAACTTACTTGAAAAATGAACTAGAGCATGACACATCTGGGGAATTATAGAAAGATAGAATTTTCTCCTTTAGTGTGAAAACAGAAGTCTCACTTTAGCAATTGATGCTCAATTCCTTAAAAAAATCCTCACTTCCAAAGGCATCAGCAGAACTATTAAGGTAAATAACCCATTTTGGAGAATGCTGCTTGACTACTTCTCCATGATCTGATTTATAGAAATGAATTGGATGAAAGTGAAATGTGAATTAGCATGGCATCCACTCCCACTAGCTTCTCCTGTCTGCTTCTGATATACACAGTTAATGGGAATTCATTTCACTTTTCACAGGAACTCAGCATTAAGATGACAAACAGTGCAAATAGAATCAGAAGCCATGATAGTCAGACATAAAGGCATGGGCAGTGGTTGACAGGGTTCTAATATTTCATATAAGGACTAAGAGGGCCAAACAGAAAAACACTGGGGCCTTTCCAACCTTAATTTCCTGTTCCTTTAAATTGCAGAGTGGGAGTGGTAGTCAGCTTCTCTCTTACAAAAGCATTAAATGCAACGAATATAAGCAGTTTACCTGTTGAAAAACCAGAAGAAAAGCATGAACCATAATAGAGGAGACCGACGTCTTTGATTTGGAACACATCCATTGGGTGTGTCAAGACAGGGCTAGCGTGAGTGTGAACTGTTGAAAGTTCATTATGAAAATAGCTCCTTAAAAGGACTTGCAACCCTATAAGATCAACAATACCAACCAACCAGTGCTCCCAGGGACTAAACCACCATCCAAAGAGTACACATAGACAGACGCATGACTCCAGCTGCAGATGTTAGCATAGGATGGCATTGTTGGGCACCAATGGGAGGAGAAGCCCTTTATCCTGCCAAGGCTGGACCCCCCAGTGTAGGGGAATATCAGGGCAGGGAGGAGGGAAGGGGGTTGGTTGAGGAGGGGGACCACCCTTATAGAAGAAGGGGGAAGAGGATGGGATAGGAAACTTATAAATGGGAAACTGGAAAAGGTAATAACATTTGAAATGTAAATTAAAACTATTCAATAAAAAATAAAAGTTAAAAAAAAAAAAGAATGCTATCCACATCTGGTAAATCTCAGATTGGCCTGGGATACAATTAGTCTAGGTGGCCAGGAAGACCTCTTGTCCCTGCTTTTTCAGGGACTTCACTGGGGTTGCCCTGAGAATATAAATTCATAGTACCTCAGTTGGCATTTTGCGGATTCTGCAGATTAACCCATGTCTTCAGACTGCAAACCAAGTACTATATGAACTGAACTATCTCCTTAGCTTCTCATTTTCTTTTACCATCAATGAGATTTAGTATTGGATTTAGTTTTTAATTCAAATTTAAGCCATTGAGTGGAAAATCATAATTATAGTAAGGCTTGGTGACTTGGAAATCTACTGCAAAGAAGCACACAAGAAAACATGTTTGGTCAGATCAACATTTTGCTTATGAAATCTACTTGTGAGCGTGTCTTTAGTCAGAAGTGTATTTGTTTTTCATATTAAATTACAAACAAAAAATTGTATGTATTTGTATTTAATTAATCCTATATTATATTTTATCATTTTTAAATGTTTGTTTTCAATAAATCATTTAGACATTCTCCTTTTCAAGTCAGTATTGATAGATTCTGTAAGTCAAGAGTTAAATGTAGAGTTTGTAAATTCAGGAAAAGACAATAGATATGCCATTTGAAGTGTGGCTCACTAGAGAGCATACAGTGCTCAGGAATTTTAACATGATGTATAATATATGGATGCTCCTGAAAGTCTAGTGTTTTCCAATTTCTGAACAGATAGCAATTCAGATTGGAATTTAGTCTGGAACAAGTATATTGTCCATCAAAAGTACTTCAGGATTCTTCTGACTCGTAGGCAATTCACATTGCTACATCTGTTTGATACACAGAGCACAAAGAAGCTTAACATTGTTGCTATTAGTGCTTAAACCACACTGAAAACACTTCATTAAACAGCCTACTGCAGTGTAATTGTTTAATAATATTTTGATTAGGTTGTTTAGTAGACAATCCATGCTGTAAAACACTCTCTTGCTGTCAAATGAATCACTGGTAGAGCAGCTATTGCGAAAGAGTAGGTCTCTGAGAGAAAAAAGGAAAAAAGAAAAAGCAAACACATACTGACCGAACCTTAAATTATTGTGCTGTGTTCTCATATTTTACCAGTTTACTGTTCCTACTGTAACAAATTCCTCAAACTTACAGTATCTAAAGTAAAATTACTTTTTTATCTTATAGTTTGGAGGTCAGAAATTGAATGAGCATCTATCATGTCCAAAATGACTGTCATTAAGACATCACTTTTGTCAGGGGTGTCCAAAATTAATCCATTTATTTAATTAGCAGCTTCTTTTCTTCCTACTTCCTGAGTTTCTCTCTGTCATCCTGAGATCCGACAGTGACCAAGGTAGTCTTTCTTATATGGATTCACTGTCTATGCTGATGCATTCCTCTATAATACTGAGAAAAACTGAACCAGGATGCCTGAGAAAACAAAGATAATCTCTGAAGTCATAGCATTGGCACACTAATTCTGCAATGCCAAGAATACTCATACTCACAAATTGCTAATATTGAGAGTTGCACATTTGGCAGTAAAGTAATTCTTTCAATCATGTCTACCATGAACCATTTTAAAATTAAATAGCTAATTTTCCACACAGAAATATACCTTTCTATGCAAACAGTACAGATCTATAAAATCATATTATACAACTTCTAGATGTGCAAAATTGTCATTTCTCTGCTAGTACAAACTCTCATTGTGGGTAAACTCAAAACTGCCACTGTTCTGACTCATTTGTTAAAAATCTCTGTTCTTGACAACCATGATACACAATCTATAAGCCATATCTTCAATAGTCTGAAGTACTTTTTGTGTTCAAGAAAATGAGGAGTTGGTTTCATTCCTCACACAGGATACAATAAGCTGTGGCCATGAAAAATGAGGATGTAGCCCATAATCATTTTTTTAAATCAATTCTGCTTTCAAGGCATGATAGCATCTGAACATTGGAGTTAAGAATGTTACTTAATCTTATTGTCTCCTTCAAATGGTAATAAGATTTATTGTTAGACAAAATTATTAGTTTCTCCAAATTTTCTACCAACGTTTCTCCATTTGCTCTATAAATATTTCTCCAAATGTTGCTATAGGATTTGTGCAAAGTATTGTAGTGCTTTTCTTGAGGATCATGATGACATCATTTTTTTTCAGTAAGCAAGTAAAATTTTCCAAATTCTTTGAGATGGTAGGCAAAAGTAGAAAAATTGGGAAATAAAATAAGTTTATAGAAACATTGGATTTCAGAATAGCAAGGTATTTTGAATATCACACATAGTGACTGCCCTCACCATTCAAATATTTCTAAGATGGACAAAAACCAATGTTTCTAAAAGCTTTTTCTAAGTTAATTGTTCTTAACATGAGAAATCTCTTCTTTGTAGCAACAGTAATTTTGATCAAAGTTTTGGGGTTGTCTCTTTGATAGCTACATACAATTCTGAGGTCTATCTTTAGGTTATTCATAAACAGTTAAAAAAAATCAAGGTCTATTTTGTGTTCTAGGTTAGAAAAGCACATCCCAAACTCTATCACACCTCAGCATATATTCATTTCATTACCTTGAAAATGCCAGTTAAACAGAAACCAGCATCTATCAATATCTTTTTTTAGTCATATTTGTGGACAGACTGGGTTCTAGATGTGGTCCAAGTAGATGCTCACACCCTGTATTTCCACTGCTCCAAACAAGTGACCACTACAGTAGAGACAAGGTGCGTTCTCCACGAATAATGCTAAGTTTTTACTTTTTATACATATCAATATAAGTGCTACTATTAATTCCTCTGTATCTTCAAATGATACTAGGAAATTTTATTGTTTTTACTGTAAATCTTGGTTTTTTTTAATATAAAAACCCAAAACTTTATAAGTGGCTTTGTTCACTATCTCCCTATTAAATAAATATTCTCCAGGATGGCTAAGCGTTCTCAGGACACTGACTCTCCATCATAAACCTTTCAATTACCTTTCTCTTGCCATGTTAGCTGCTCAGTGATTAGATATGAAAGCCTCAATATGATAAAGAATGCTGGCAAGACAGTACTCCTATATATGAAGAAACACTACTTCCACATAGGCTTCCCACTCCTCCTTCTTTTTTATGGATATTTTATGTATTTACATTTATCCCTTTTCCTGGTTCCCCCCTCTCCCAACCTCTTCCCTCGACTTCTATGAGGATGTCCCCCCTGCCACCAACTAATTCCCACTTGACTGCCCTGGCATTCCCAGTCTTCCTTGTAGCGCTAGATCCTAGAATAGTTTTAAACAGTGTAATATTTTAATGTAGGATCCCTGTCACTTTTCATGTACAACTCAGTGCAAACTGAGTGAAGAATGTCAACCACTTAAGTGTTCTTCTTGCACAATCAATGCTGGACTATTAAACTGTAGTAGTATTATTGCATTTCAAGCAAAAATAAAAAGTAAAATAAACCCTGTGCTTTTAAGTCCACTTAAGCATTACCATCATAGAGATAATGTCAACTTTGTAATCAAAGAACTATTTTGCCCAAAAGAGATGTAAGAAATTGTTGTGAATGATTCTATGATTTTATAAAAAGGGAAACTATGGCTGCGAGGTTCTAAAAATTCTGTTAATAACATGCAACTAAACATAAACAGGACAGATAGATTTCTAATTTGGTGATCTTTTTCACATGTTCTAGTGTTTGTCTGATACTGCTTCACCTCAAATTCATGTTCATTAGACATGAGAAGACACTACAACCTACACTTGAAAGGCAGTAGTTCTTCATGTGGCCTTAGAAATTGAGTGCTGGAGTAGGTCATTCCATATATTTTCAAATGTTAAAATAAATACCACAAAAATCTGTGACTATTAAACTAATACTGTGCTATTCCTACATAGTTTAGAAAATGGTTCTGATGAAATAAAGGCCAAGAGAGGAAAGACTTGCTGTAAGTTTGTAAGGAAATTTGCAAGTCTCTGGGGAGCTTGCAAGATTTTACCTGCCATGGAGCTATGCCATGAGCAGAATATTTTTTAATGATCTGAACTACAGAATCACTTACTGACTTTCATATAATGCCATTCATTTACATACTCATGCATATATTTGCATGCTTCTTAATGTGATTAAGGAGACAAAAAGACATTTAAGGCATTGTTCACTTAATAATTTTGGTGATGTGCATTCGTGCCAATACTAGATTTCTTAAGAGTGCCTGTTTGAATATATAACCATCAGCTGTTAAAATTAAAAAGACATTTTTCTCTGTAAGTATAGTACCTTCAATGTTGAACAATACTTAATGACAAAATTAACATTTCTTTTTTTTCCTCTAATGACTTTCTTTTGTTTAAAGTGTTGGACTCTACTATATGAAGCACATCAAGACAAAAGAATTTGGATGGAGTTCATCTTCAGTACATGTTAAATGCTCTCGAAACTGCAAGAAAGTTATGGGCACAAATCTGAAAAGTCTTGCTAGTGCTAGGAAGGCTGATATTTGCTATTTTAAGAGTTGGAAAGTTTAATTTTACCATGCTTTAAAGATTAAAGCAAACGTTTTCTAGAAATTTAGAAAGCAGAATAGATGCAAGCAATCTCCTTAACCCGGGACTCACCTTAATTTGCCTCCTGCCCACTACAGTGTAATTACTCAGGTCCTAATCTATTTAGAAACCATCTGATGTTGCAAGTGATAATATTAAAAGGTTGCATATGCACATTCCTGCAGCCTTAACTGGTTACCAAAGTGGGTTTTATAGTTAGAAATTGTTATTTGGCTTTTCCCTCTGACCTGAGAAATTTCCTCCTAATGACTGAAAAAACAAAAGAAACGTATAAGGCTCAGGAAGTTCATAAGTTTGCAAGACTCTTGTAGGTCCTCACTAAAGAAGTAAAAGGAATATAAAACTCCCAGAAGCTGGAAACTTTAGTGAAAATGGTTGGTAGCCCCGGGCAGAACTGCAGGGATGCAGAATTCAGGCATTTTTAGTTATAGGATCGGCATTTTGTTGAGGTAGCTACCATCGAGTCACCTGCTGTAAATAATACCTTACTTGTTCTGTAGGTAATGTCAGTAAACTCGCCGCCTCGCCAAGGCAGACGTGGCTGCATTCATTTCTTGCCTCTGATTCTACACCTGACAGTTTACTGATGTGTGCATTGAAAAGTCACTAAATGTGCATGCAATATGCAGTCCTATCAACGCTTAATTCACATATGCCTAGTAATATTAATTCAGTTTTTCTAAAATGGTTATCATTCAATGTTATCTTCTACAATCAAATATATTTCAACATACATATCTGTGTTCTTGGTTAAATATCTTGCATAAGAAGTTTAATGAACTGAGCAGATTACTAAGTCATTGCCTGATGTAAATAAGAAAAAGGGAGAGAGAGAGAGAGAGAGAGAGAGAGAGAGAGAGAGAGAGAGAATAAACAAATGTGATGAACTATTTAGAGTGATTATTAAAATGTCATAGCTCTCCAGCAAAACATAGGGGGCTAGGTCAAGTCATCTTTCCACATCCTCATAACCTAAGTGGTAATAACTTCCAAATGGAATTCTTTAAATGACTATGGATCCAATTTTTAAAAAAAAGCAAGATGATAAAATGTTATGTTAAAATAACATGACATGATATTATTGGATACTTTATTGTATCCAAAAACTATTTTAACACTTTCCTAATTCACTACAACTTTTATAATATTTTTTCATAATATTTTAGTCAAAACCTCAATCAAATTACAATAGTTCATCTGTCTGAACTAGAGCAAGGAAAAAGTCACTCATTTAATAGGACTCTTTTCAATGGTAAACACATGCATGCATGCCTGGTGGGTATTTCAATTAGCAACAATGAACATATTTAACAAATACATAAAATAAAATGTAACACTGAAATTGGATAAGATTCATTACACTTTGAAAACTTAGACTGGCTCTTGAAGCAGTGTGACATTTCATGAATGGGACTATCTATTTTTCAAATTAATGTAAATTTGAATTCTATCTAATACACTTAAAATGAATTGAAATGTAATGCTACCATAGTTTTATTACTGCTTTGCTTATGATCACACTTGTTTTAACTCATATTTTTAACATATTTCAGAAAAAGCGAAACTTTTAGCAATCTAAAACATCAATTTGGCACTTTAACACATTAGGAACAAACTTAAAATCCTACTAATATGAATCAAAAAATCTGAAATATTTTCCAAACCAAATAATTGATATTGTAGCAACTGGGTAACTTTTAAACACTATCATAATTATTTGCATTTTTTCAGCTTGGTAAAATATAAAATTCTTTCTAACTTCAAGAGTTCCTTATCTGTTTACATGTTACCGGTAGGTGGTAACAATCCATGCTTCAGAATAATACTTAAGACTTAATACTTGAGAATGGCTATTCCCTCTATGATTTCTGCCTTTATGATTGCTGCCTCTAAATGAAGCTACGTCTCCTAAAAGACCTGCTCCCTAGTCTTCCTTATAACTGTCTTTTCCCAATAAGATGTGACAATAGTAAACAAAGTTGCATCTTCTGGAGCTCATTATAAATTCAAATCATTACACATAACATTTAATCATTTGTCTGTAAATGTCAAACAAAGGTGAAAAAATAAGTTGAGTATTCAAATTTCCAAATACTAAGCCTGTCAACTGTGTTTTCAGTGAAGGCTCTTGTTGATTGGATAACTGTGAACACAAAAAGCAAAGGCAGCTTCATGTTAAATATCACACTGAATGCATAATTCGATCTTGTAAAGGTGGAAAGAAAAATTAAAGTGAAGGCAGCGAGTACAGATAGGCTTCCATTTCCTTCAGCCCTCAATGAAAGACTTTCCCACTTAATCTACAATGTGTCAGTTCCTCTCCTCAAGCCAGGAATCGATTTACTGGCTGATTTTAGTTGTTGTTGCTGTTGTTTCATTTTCTTTCTGTTTTCAGTTGTTTTGTGTATCTTAAAAGTCAAATTTGCTATTAGATTCTGTATAGTATACGTACTAAGAACCAGAACAAATTTTGAGTATGTAAAGATGTTTGCCCTGAAATCTTGACAGCCCAATTTAGGTTTTTAGATCCTTGGTAGAAGGAGAAAACTGACTCCCTGGAGTTGTCCTCTGAACTCCACAAAGGTATATGATGCACTTGTACCCTGTACACATGTGTCCTGATGCACATGTGCCCTTACTGTGACTCAGATATTATACCCCCACGTACAATGAATAAATAAAATTATATTTACTCAGTCTAAGAAAAACATCCCAAATTGACTTTCCTATGAACTTCAGAATAGATAAACTTTCCACATTATAAGGATCCATAAGGAAATTAAGCCACAAAACTTTCAGCCTAAAATTTGTCCTGACTGCAAGATGAGCCAGGGTAACGGTGGTGCAGAAATAGTAGTAGGAGTGGCCAGCCAATGACTAGTCCAATTTGAGTTCCATACCAGGAAAGGGGAGCCCCCACCTGACATTGCCTGGATGGCCAGGACCAAGAAACTGAATTGCCCAAAGACCAAGGATAGAACCTAGTATGACTGGAATAAAAAGCCAATGAATTGATTCCTAATGATATTCTGTTATACTCATAGATTAGTGCCTAGCCCACTCATCATCAAAGGCACATCATCCAGCATCTGACTGAAGCAGATGAAGAGACACAGAAAATTGATAATCAGATTTTTATTTTATTGGAGATATGTAGTTTTTATTTTATTTGTACTTTTGAAGCTTTGTGCAATTATATCCCTGGTTGAGTTTATGTGTTCCAAGTTTATGGGGATGCCCACTGGTGGCAAAATAGGGCATGATAGCCCCTCAAACTGCAGTCACATGAAGTTGTGAGTGGACAAGTGGGTGCTTAGAATTGAACCCTGATCTTCCACAAGAGTAGTGAGCAGACTCATCCACGGAGCCATATCTCTTTCAACTGAAAGTATATAGTCTGACCTACCACAGAATCTATCACTACACCTATCAATAGATCACTGGTTATCATTAATAAAATATCCACAATCTTGCTACAGACACCTTAGCACATTAAGTCAACAGTACCTGTGGCAATTCTGGTCTCTGTATCAGTGAAAAGTATTTATACAATAATTTATTGATTCTTTAGGACAATGAAGTTCTTGAAAATGTTTCTTCTTGTGATCTACCTAGCATCTTTCCTCAAAAATATCATTATGTTTTATCTGAACACTGTGAATCGTCAATTAGCAGAAAGCTTTTGCCCACAGGGAACACATTGAAATTTGGCAAATGACATTCTTCCATGGTGTTCTAGAACTCCATTTTAAAAAAAACAGGGTGTAGCTAGTCTTTTACAATTATATTCAAAAGACACAACATTCTTAATCTTTCTATTGCTGTTTCCTCTCATGTTCAGGAAATCAAATGTTTAGTAAAAATAACAGTTTTACAGATTAGAGTGATACATGAACAAGGTTTCTTCTCTCAAATTTACTGTGTTCATGCAAAGTTTTGTAAAATGCTTCTGTGTCATTTTTTTAAAGTTTAGTCTGTAAAGAAAGAATGACTTTTTAAACAAAAGTTGTACATCTCTTGTTGATAACTGGATGCAGTGCTGGCAAGGAACAAGCAGCAGCGAAATCAGCATCAGGAGACTTCCTGGGAAACCTGCCTTTCTTCTCCAGATCTAACTGAAAGAACACATTGCATTTAGAAAACCTAATAACTGAAGGAAAGAAGAAATAGGAAGTCTCTGGTTTGATTCGTGCTGTTTGGTTGCTTGCTTTTGGTAATTTGATACAAGACAGTATCATTGAGAAGAGAAAATTTCAACTGAGAAAATATTCCCATCGGATGGTTTATAGGCAAGCCTGAAACATTTCTTGATTGGTGATTGCTATGTAAGTGCCAAGCTTGCTGGGTAGTTGCTACCCTGGTAAAGTGGCCCTGGCATGTATAAGAAAGCAGATTGAAGAAGGTGTGAAGCAACACAGTATCATGGTCTCAGCTTCAATTCCTGCCTTCAGCTCCCAGTCTTGTTTGTCCTGGTGATAGACTATAACCCGTAAGCTAAGCGAACCCTTCTTACACGTTTGTTTTGTTGATGCTGTATCTCACAATACAATAGAAACCTATCATAGACTTGGACAAAGAGAATATGCCAAGAGATGATACATTTAAAATATTTACAAAAGTAGCTAATGCTAAGTAAAGGAATTAATAACCAAAAACCCTTTGCTAAAAATCAAAGGCATCCAATTTTCCAGATAGTAGTACTCATCATGTGATGAGGACAATGTGTGAATATACATGATTTGTATGAGAGCATATTCCCCCTCCTCTTTTCTTCTCTCCCTCTTCTATCCCCCCCCCTCTCTCTGGAACAAACTGGCTAAAACTCATAGTTATAACATTTTAACCATTAATATCTAAAACTATAAGAATTAATATAGCACTCTCTAAATGGTAGGTCTGAATACCAGAAAGCCATATTATTGGGATAACTTTAAAATCCAAAGTAGTTATTTATTTTTCAACATGAAATTTTTCAGAAAGCATACAGTAAAATCTGAATATACCACTGTATTTTCCTAATTCTCTATCATCCTTTCTATTTAACCACTATTCTATTTGATGAACCAATCTGCATCCTTTATCAATTTTTCTGCTATTACAGAGGAAACATAATACTCTGAACATAGTGGGAAACTCTGTGCACCAATGCCATGATCTAGAATTGTTCACAAATGCTTTCCTATATATTTCAATCTCCCTCCCTTCTCTGCTATATTTTTTGGTGCATTTAGCCCATTGATGTTCTATCTTATGCAAAAATTTTACAATATACATCCAGTGAAATAAAATTTAGACTCTTCATTCTTATACTAAGTGCATTATTCTCAGTCAGCGTCTCAGTTTCTGTACCATAACCACTTCCTCAAGAAAGTGATTATTCCAGGAGACCCACTAACAGCAAACGGTCTAATTTAAGCTATACCGCAGATGCAGGGATCCTATTTCAATGTTCCATTTTGTATAACTAATCAGCTAAAAGTTCTTGTGTGTATACTATAGTTCCATGTGAATGGAGGCCTCTTTATGATCACGTTTCCAGTACGTAACAATGCCTACATTTTATAAAACCTTCATTTCTTATTTCAAACAAAATGATATTGATAGCAGTTGAGGAACAGAGGGATGGATGAATGTTATCTTCTCAAAGAGCAACACTGTGTTCGAGTGTACACTTAATTCCTTTCAGTTTCTTAGCTGAAATTTCTAAATTCCCTAAAATATACATGAAATATTTCATGATTGGTTCAAGATATTTTTGACATTTTGTTGTTATAGTGAATAAGAATATCCCACCATAACTTCTTAGTAATTATCTTGGTATAGAATCAAATCAGCAACAAGGAAAAATTGAACTTCTTACGCACCTTGGTAAAGTTTTACCAGAATACAGCCATATTTGCTAATTTATTAACCATGCTGTGATGGATTATTGCTGAAGAGACCAAAATTGTCACATCTAAGTTCAAAGTATTCACTAGATACCTTTAAGAAAATCTGCATACAATGCCCTGGGCCAGAAGATAAAGATGATTGTGTTTGTAATAGATGTAGTCACTATTTCACTATTGGGTTTCATCATGGAATTCTAGAATCTCTTGACTGAGTCAAATTCCTTTATAATAAATTCACTATAGTTAGGTACATCAATTGTATTCCATAATATCTACCAATACCCACACTATGAACTCACTGGTCATGTCCAGCAGTCTATCCTTAATCCTGGCTTCCTTACCCTAAACACTTTTCCAGGTCACACAAAATCACTGTCAATTTGCATATCATATTTTACCTTAAGTTTTCATACATAACAGGGACTGTAGGGTAGCTACATTTCTGTATCTGGCTTAATTATGTTAATTATGTTACACTTTCATATATGTGGTTGTAAATTATGGGATTTTGTGTTGGAAAACAAGCCATGTGGGGAGTGCCTCTGAGTAAGTGCTTTCTGGGTCCACTCTTGCTTGTAGGAGTAGTACATACCATACTTTCAGTGCAGGTGATCCTTTGTACCATGGCACATTGCTTCTCCTAGGTTATCATCACTGTGAAGGATCCCTTTGCTGAGGATTCCCAGCTCTGTTACTCATCATCATTATGACTGGTGACCACAGTAACTTTCTCAGCAAGCAAATATGCAAAGTGGAAAAAAAAATAATGGCTCATCAAAGAGGTTTCATCACCAGCCTGCGGAGTCTCTTTGGTCCCAAACTTGTCAACAGTACCAAGGTTATCAGCCAAGTCGGCCTTGATCACTCTAACTCTAGTATTCACAATTTTGAGGGCTGAAACTTGTTTGCTGGAAGTAGGATTCTAGTTCCTTCCTAGAGTATAGACTAGTGGAGTATACAAAGCTCTCATCTCTGACTTAATCCAGAGCATCTGATGATTTTAAAATGAGCTCCCTCAGGTAGATATCTTCATTCAAAGGATACTGATAATCAGTGGTATTAACTGGGTAATGCCTTTCTGAAGGGCGACAGTCTCAACCTCTTTTTTCTTTCTTCAGTGGCAGGTACGTGACAAGGACGCCTGACAAGGATGCTGACAGAACTTAATATTTTTACTATTTATTTATTTATTTATTTATTTATTTATTTATTTATTTATTTTATTTTATTTTTCAGTGCTTTCCAGTACATGTATGTATACCACCGGCATGTCTAATACCCGAAGAGTTCAAAGGAGGGCAAAGATCCCCCAGTCCTGGAATTATGGATGATTGGAAACTATCAAGGGGGAGATGGAAATTAAACGTGGTTTGTCATAAAAAGCAGAAAGTACTCTGAACCATTGAATCAGCCCTCCAGCCCTTCTTTATAACTTGAAACATTTAGTCCAAGTTTGTTCTGGACCTCATGATACAGCCAAGGCTGCCAATGTGCTTCTGGTAATCCTGGTTCAGCATCCTGACTGCTGCAATTATATGGATGAGTCATTGACCCACCTTGTTTTGTAAACAGATGAAAAGGTTCTGTGTGCACTTCTGTACAGACTAAATTGAATCAAGCAACCGTTATAAATGGTAATAATATAATAATTTTATAATTACATAAAATCATTTTTAGAGGTTTTGTGGTACGATTTTGGCTATAATTAATGTTTAAATACATTATACCATGTATGGAAAACAAAGTGAAGAGTCAATCATTTATATGGAAATATTTAGTTCTAGTTTTGATGCACAGTCTAATGGCATTATTAAAATAATATTGTCTGTATGAGTGGCATGGGTTTCTAAAATGCGTTAAATATTCTGGTCTCAGTGTTCACCTTTCTTTGTGTAACTACAGACTCACTAGAGTGTCTAACTCTGAAGAATTACTTCAACTATAGCTATGGAATAATTTATGAAGTTACCAGTCCTTCTGGGCCTGGTGTATAAGCAGGAAAATGATCTTCCCAGTCTTCCTTTCCTTGGGGCTGCATCCTAAGGTGGCAGAATGGCTCTATTATTGTTTTATTATAGCTATTTAAAAAAAATTTAGACCCTCAGGATCTCATTGAAACTTTTGTTCCTAAGTACTACAGATGGAATCAAATATCATGAAATATTTACAAATCATACTCAAGCTATGAAAGAACACTTTGGGAAGGGAATAGGGACATAAAGACTTAAAAGTAAGGGAGCACAGAACTGTAGACAATGCTATGAAAAGTTTAGGCTGCTTGGAAAAATGTCTTTTGCATACCTTAGAAACATGTATTTGGCGATTCTGTTTAATGTTTTCTTGTTCAGGACCTGATTGCTGGAGGCTGCCAGGAAAGATGGTGACCACTTAGATTTTTTTTCAGGTAGATGAAAATGTTGGAAGAAACATAATAATGAGTCTATTTCATAAAAGTCCAGTTTGAGAGGAGAGTTATGGAAGTAAAGCATGAGGGAGGCCAATTGGTGAAGGATAGAGATAATAATAAAATAAACTGACATATGTATGACTGAGCCATGTTGAAACCCATTACATTGTGTAAAAACTTTTAAATATAAAAGTGTAAGTACATACTTAGATATAATTTTACCTATTAATATTATAGAGTGTCAGAGGCCATGACTGCACCATACAATTATTGTATCCACATAATTAATATATGCTTAAAGAAAACTTAAGCTACAATTTTTATGATATCTCTTAATAATCATTATTTGTATTAATAATCAACCTACATTTCTATACAATTTTCAAACAAAGTTTCTGTGAAATGATTACTTTGGCTCATAAAAAACATTACATAATAGAAATACAAGGACATGAAAATCCCTTGAAATCTTAAAGCATTTAGTAGCTTGTTAAAGAATGCTAAAAGAGGCTGAGAGATAGATGGCTCAACAGTTAAAAGTCTGGTCTCTCAGAAGAAGATCTGACTTAAATTCCCAGCATCCATATCGAATGGTTCACACGTGCGTATAACTCTAGTTCCAAGGGATCTGATACATTTTGGCTTCCAAGGATACCAGCACACATATGGTACATACAATCTCATGCACAGACACATAACCAAAATAAAAGTGTGTAAATTTTCAAAAGAAAGTTAAAGAAACTGTTGAAAAAAATTAATAATGTATTTTTAATCCAACAAATCTCAAGCATTATATTTTTACATGTAATTAATAATGTCAGTTTTAAGGGGAGATTTTATAATTCTTTTTTAACTCCTTATTAAAAGTGTTTATTTGACATTGGCAACATACCTTTGTTCTGACTAGCCACATTTCAGATGATTGGTAAACCCCAGGAACTATTGGCTGGCATATAACATAGAAGCATGAAGAATTTGTGGTTTAAAAGAGAATCAAAAACCAGGTATTCTGAAGCCCTATTTCTCCATCAGGAGCATCGTTGGGAAATAGTCTGACCATTTTCTTAATAACTTTTTTATGTATTAGAAGGAAGTACGTTAGATTTCATCCACTATTTTTAAGGTTTCTTACATCATAATATTTTCTGGAATGGTCAAGGATCTCACAGACCTGCATAACTATTTGAAAATGAACATATTTGTTTGAGGAATAGCAGAACTTATAAAACCTAGCCTCTGATAAGCTGAACGTTTTAATTAGAATGCTTGTTATGTAAGATATACATGGTGATAAAAATAGCATTGATCATGATCTAATGAAAGAAATATGTAAAGCTCTTTACTGAAAAGAAGACTTTCGGGGTTATTTTTCATTCAATTTGCCATTGAACAAGAAGAGAAGGTGGAAGTGAAGGGTTAGAAAGTGAGAAGAAAAAAAAAGAAGTGACATTGATATCTTCAAAGTACTTTCAAGGAATTAAAGGGAAAGCAAGAAGGATCCAGTTGTGGGGAAAATTTGGAGAGAAAAATCAGAAGAGAGATGAGGCCACTAAACCTGTTGTAAGAAGGAAGACAAAGGAAGTAGTTAAATCTATATATAAGCAAGAAGTTTAAAATCGTTTCAGGAAGTCACTCCCATCTTTACCTTTTTTATTATTTATTTTTTATTAACCACTCCATTCATTTATATCTCAAACAATATTTCCCTTCACAGTTACCCATTCAAAACAACCTCCCCACCCCATGTGCCATCTCCTCACTTCCCTTTGTTTCTATGAAGGTGCTAACCAACCCATTCATTCCCATCCCACTGCTCCAGCATCCCCCTAAGCTGGAGCATCAAACCTCCACAGGACCAAAGGCCTCCCCTCCTACTGATGTCAGACAAGGCCATCCTCTCTTACATATGTATCTGGAGCCATGGATTCCTCCCTGTACATTCTTTGGTTGGTGGTCTAGTCCCTGGAGCACTGGGTGGTCTGCCAGCTGACATTATTCTTCCTTTGGGGTTGCAATTCCCCATTTGCTCCTCCAGTCCTTCTCTGAGCTCCCCGATTGGTGGCCCTGAGCTCAGTCTGAGGGTTGACTATGAGCTTCCTCATCTGCATTCATCAAGTGTTGGCAGAACCTCCCAGAGAACAGCCACACCAGGTTCCTTTAAGTAAGCATCTCTTGGCAACAGCAACAGTGTGACGCTTGGGGTCTGCAGACAGCAACTTAGCCTGAAAAAGTACTACCTTAAAGACGATCCACCTCCTCTGAGAGCAAAGTGAGGCAAACACAACAGATAACTCAGAGCTGAAATACAGAATCAGGTAATCCCTATGCTGTATTCTGACAGGTGTTATTGGCTTATATGGGTCTAATAAACAAGACGTGACTAACTCCAAGGCAATACATTTTCTTGGAGACCATATGTTCATGCAAAATTTACATGTGATCCACAGCAGACCATGCATTCACTCTCTGTACATTATTCCACAGACAACCTAAGTTTATCTACTCTGTAAGAAAATCCATATAATATCTGAAAGTATCTTTCTAGCTTCTCCTCTTCATTTAGTATATTTTTACTCTCTTATCATCCCAATTTTTATATTTGTAAGTTAAATAAGCACTTGGTGAATTCTAAATAGTTTGCTTGCAGTTAAGTGCTCTTTCGCTGTGGACTAAGAATGTGTTTATCACTTTACCAATCATATCAGACATTTCACTCAGCTATTATGCATACTTATTGAAAAATTACCATGACCTGAAACTGTTGTGTTTACAATTACAGATATGGTATATTTCTCTAGTGTAAGAAGTAGAACATACAAGAAGCCATGTACATGTGTCTTGAAACCACAAGCAGGGCAAGCATAGCTCAGACTGGAATAAAACATATTATAAATTCATTTAAGAAAAACAAAGTATTCATTTTCTATTGTAGTAGTACTGAGCTTGATTATTTCCTAATTACTATTTATATATGTGGTTCCTGAAGCTGCCTCAAGATGTTTGCTCTTACTTGGGCTTCGATTCTTCTTTTACACTTACTTTCCAACATGCATTGGAAATTAACTTTGTTTGATATTTACTTTTAATTCTTTGAAATCTGCAAATGGATACTAGGACAAATCAGCAACCTACAGATTGAGAAAAATATCTTCACTACCCCTACATCTGATACAGGACTAATACCCAAAATATGAAACAAAACAAAACAAATTTATCCTCCAGAAACTAAGCTCCAAAAACCAAATAGCCAAATTTAAAATGGGGTACAGAGCTAAACAGAGAATTCAGAACAGAGGAATCTCGAAGTGCCCAACAGTGGGGAGGGGGACCTTTTAGAATCCACCTCCACTAGATAGACAGGGCCTCAAATGCGGGATAGGGTTTCCAACCAACAGTCAACATTTCTGATACGAAATTATTCCTGTCTAAAAGAACTGCAGGGACAAAAGTGGAGAAGAGACTGAGGGAAAGGCATTCCAGTGACTGGTCCAGCTTGGGATCCATCCTATGTGGAGGCACCAAGACTTGCCACTATTACTGATATTAATGGTGTGTTTACAGACAGGAGTCTAGCATGGCCTTCCTCTGAGAGACTCAACCAGCAGCTGACTGAGACAAAGGCAGATCCTTACTCCCAACTATTGAACTGAAGTCAGGGGCTGTTATGATTGAATTAGTGGAAGATAGGAAGAAGCTGAAGAGAAGCGTAACCCCACAGGAAGACCAGCAGTCTCAACTAACCCAGACCTCTGGAAGGTGCCAAACACTGAGCCACCAGCCAGGCAGTATACAGCCTACAGCATACAGGGTCTGAGGCACCAGACACATATATAGCAGAGGACTGCCTTGTCTGATCTCAGTGGGAGAAAAGGCACCTAATCCTTGAGAAACTTAAGGCCCCAGGGAGTAGAGCAGCCTGGTATGTGTGGGGAGGTGGGGCGGGGGCCGGGGGAAGTATCCTCTTGTAGAACAGGGAGGATGAATGGGGTGAGGAACTGTGGGAGAGGGAACTGGGAGGGGGTAATGATTGGACTGTAAAACAATAAAATAATAGTTAAAATAAGAGGAAATAACCTAGTATTCTTACTTAAATTTCAGGCAGAATGCAAACCACTAATTAAGTCCCATTAAACTAGGATATTCATGCTTAAGTAAATGACTATTATGGGGTTCTCATGTAAATTCATTTTTTCCCATCTTATCCATAAGGATGGAATAAAGTGCCCGAGCAAAATATGTCTTAAATATTATATTGTACAAGCCATTCCTCTTATTCTCCAGGCAGACACAGGTAGGAAATTCTTGAGTTTGACTTGATGTGAGTATTTTTAGTGAATTTACTCTGGAATCTTAGGAATGACTGGCAGATAATGTGGGATGCTGATGAAACAAAACCCATGGAGGTACTTCCTTTAGTTAGTTTTCTTCACAAATGCAAGTACAGTAACATTAGCATGTCAACATAATATAGAATTAACAATTTATATACATAGTGTATAATATAAACTGAATCCACCACATATAGTTTAATGCAGTATTATATGATACAGTGGTGGTTCCCAGTCCCTCCCTAAATAATTAGGACCAGCTATCATGGTTCTAAATCAGAGAGCCAAGAAGGATCAAAATGGTTAGATTTTATGTGTGTGTGTGTGTGTGTGTGTGTGTGTGTGTGTGTGTGTGAGAGAGAGAGAGAGAGAGAGAAAGCATGTGTGTGTGTATATATATATATGATATATTCAGAATGGCTCAACTACAATTTTATACAAATATTATATGGAAAAGAGGTTTTCAAGCTAATTTGAGAGCTTCACCACAATTTATGGCCTTCTTACAAAAAAAAAAGAGTGGGTTCTACAAACTTAATAATGGATTTTCCAAAATAACTTTATAAAGCATTTCAATTACAGGTTTAAATTGTCCAAGTACAGTTTCAGTTTTTCAATATTCAAATGTAGGTGTAGGCGGATATTATGTATTCTTGTTTGCTTTATACGAACTTGTACGAATCGCAGCAATGGTTGAAGCTTTCAGTGTACATTAATGCTGATAAAATAGCATACTTAGAAAAGAAACGATATTTTAGCTAAAATTACAAAATTTCATTTTATTTTCAACATTATCCAAAATGTAAACCCAATCTTGATTTTTTTAAAAAAACAATTTATCACAGGCAACAAATAAGATGTGGTTTTTCATTATATACTAGTATACCATAACCAATATTTTAAACTTTTTAAATTCATAACAGTGTTGCATATTCATGGCAGTGAGTAATGTCTTACAGCATAGGCATGCAGAACTGAATTCAAGCTCTAGAAACCACCCAACACACATACCCAAAACACCATAGTATACAATCCCAGCACTGAGGAAATGGGAATGGAGCAGGTGGAATCTTAGAGACTGGCACTGAATTCCTGATTTCCAATTGTAAAGGTAGATCTTGTCTGCACAGACAAGGTAAGATAAGCAAGCCATGCATGCTGGTACATTGCATGCTGGTATATGGCTTTGTTCCAACATCCTAGAGGATGGGCTGGTGGATCTCTGTGATCCAGAGGCTTGGCTGATCCACATAACAAGTTCTGAGCCGTCCAAACCAACAAAGTTAGACCTTGTCTCAAAAGCAGCGAGACTGCATCTATTTAGTTTTTCTGCTTAAAACAACAGCCCTGCTTCTGGAAATAAAGCAATAATAACAACAAGACAATAAGAAGATGAGTAATAAGAAAAATACCAGATGTTGACCTCTGACCAACACATGCCATGCGTGTATGCAAACATGTTCACATATACAGGTTTAATAATAATTCCATACTCCAACCAATTTTAAGATGCACTTAAAATGGAAATAAAAAAAGCACCTTCTACAGGTATCTGTAACTATACACCTTTACTAACTCCAGGCAAGTTAAGCTTGTCACTTAGTGTGTTACTCTCAACCTTTGAGGAAGTCTTCAAATGTAGCATTAAAATATGGTAATTTTCCTTTAATCATGATGCAGTATTGGGGAATTCTTATATGTCACTTGATGTGACGCTGAACATATCTTTACTGTCATGGACATAATAAAACAACATGTCGGTATCACCCTTACTATTTCTGCAGATGAAGTATGTCTAAAAGAAATAAACAGTATTTCCTCACCAGAAAAAAAAATGAAATTTTTCATTTTTCAGCCTGTAACTATAGAATATGTTGCTTTTGAACAAGAGCAGTTGAGAGAGGATGATGATGCTGGAAATTATTCAATCATTTTATGATATAGAGTCACAGTGTTAGAAGATGCTTGCAGCTTGTGAAGTCCTGGGTACACACAATTTGATAGTTAGGGTTAAAAGATATTTATGACTTGAAGGGCTTAGTTACTAAATTATCAATTCGATCGAGGACAATTGTTTCAAACACTTTTCCTTACCCACTGGTGATCTTCCTTTGCCCATTTATTTCTGTATTTCTGTCCGTTGTAATAGTCATTTGCCCATCACTAACTCCCACTGCAGGCATTAGCAGCTTTGCAGTTCTTCGAGACGTTTCAAGTCTCCTGGATTCTATGCATGACATATGGTTTCAGTGGGGGAACTACTGATTGCATGGTGAAGCCTGTTATTTCTTCCACTTCTCGCTGCTCTGCTCACAGCGTGCTGGCAGCTGAGCTGAGAATAGGATTTTAAGGTTCAGCATGAGATCCAGGAGCCCTGAAACAACAACAATAATAAAAGTGGGCTCTGGTTTTGTGCTGGAGGCAAGCTCTGCTTTCTGTACTCAGAACTTTTTGAAGGGGAGCACTGGAAGTCAAAAAGACAGGAAATGAAAATGCTACCCAGACCCCTGCTTTCCACAAGGAAAAACTCTCGCTTCTTTGAAATTGGATTTTTTTTAAGGTACTGATGTAAGCAAACGACAGCACAGCTCTATTTCCTTTTCTGTGATGTGAAATGCCACAATTCCAGCCAAAGTTTTAAGAAATGCCACAACACACATAAAAACAGTCAATTATGCTGCTGAAAGAGTCCAGACGCAGTTTTCTCTCTAAAAAAATACTCTACTATGTTTTACATGAAATATTACTACAAATACACTTGTCAAAAGTCCTCCCCGGTGTGAACCTGGGGTCTTATGACATCGCTGGTTTAACACTTGTAAGCTTCAGTTCTAATTGGAATAAAATCAAATGCCTCTTTTTGTGTGAAAAAAAATTGAAAGGAAATCGATGTGATTTTAACAACAAAGGCAGAATTATTTATTGTTACATGAACATGAAAAGGTTTATTCAGGTCTGTGTTTATGTTGGCTACATGGAATGATCTCACCCATTTGTTTAAGATAAAACACTGACATTTAGAAGAAAGTTCAAAACATTCAAAGGCAGTAAATTCTTGACGATTGATCTTGTAGTTGGAGGAGAAGCAATTTCTAACTTCTAAATATGTGTAGTAGAACTGGGGAGGCAGTAAGGCCAAGTGACTAGTGACCTTGTTAGCTGTATGACCTGAGGATGGAAGGCCTTACATACATAGCCTAGTGAGAGATCCAAAGTCAAGGACATGGGGTCACAATATGCCTTTGAAATTTAGAAGATTTCTTTTATAGGCGGCATGGTTCTTAAATTCCCTGAAATGTGGTTTTCTCATTCATAAAGTAGAACTCCACATTATCTCATCCTGGGAGATAACTCTCCCTGGGTCTCTCCGATTTCTGATATCTCTTTTTTTTTTAAATAATACAATTTTAATTGCCCATGATTTCATGCAAATAATCATACAAACTAGAAAAAAAAAAGCCTTCCCAAACCACTCCAAAAAAAAACAAACAAATAAAGTTGTAGGACAGAAAATTCTACATTAATTACAATTAATGACAATAAGAATTAATTATAATTCTTAAAATAATGATTATGGCAAAATGTTGATTCTCTAAGAAGTAAAGTATAAGCCATACCAAAGTGCCAGAAATAGTTCTACACATCTTTTGAGAAAGACATTGGAAGATCTCTTAGATTATTTTTTCAGAAAGATTTGGGTGGCAACTGTATTGGAAGGGGAAAGATAATACCTCTCTCTGGGACATAGGGAAGACTTGCTCTGCCACCAACAACAAAGATGATCTCTCTCTCGGGGCAGTTTCACAAGTTGCCTAGCAACTTCCTCATAAAAGCTCATTTTTTACGAACATTCTGGTGTTTCTATTATACAATACACTGAATGTACATATGTCAACTGGTCCCCATTACATTGCTTTATGAGAAGGGTTCAAGAAAGTGCTACAAATGATGTCACTGTAGCAGTTGTAGATACTGTGACTAACAGTCTTTTATCTTGGAGTCAAGAATCACTTGTTTATGGCTAGTATCCATGACACTGTGAAAGGCTATCCTACTTCCTTTAAGTAAAGAAAAATATCAACTGGTGAGCAGTGCTTGTCTTTTTTTTTTTCATTAATAGGCTTTATGTAAAATTCATAACAGTACTGTCAGCAAAGATATTATGATGGGTGCTGTAAAAACAAAGTAGTTCTGCATTCATCTTGTGTGTCCAGTTATTCCATACATGCAAACACAACCATTTGAAAAGATTTGGGGAAGTACAATCACTCCATCTCTAGCAAGCCTTCCCTGGGAATCCACGGGCCACTCTAGCTAGGAAATTATGTAGACTAACTGTAGATCATGACCTCTCTTTCTCTCCTTCTAAGCTCAATCCCCAAGTCTCATCCCTACCTCTGTAGAACACCTACAGTAGCTGGGATTTTGAGCCCCAACCTCTCTAACCTCCATCTCTGATGAATTATATAGACTTTCTACAATGTTTCTCCCCTCAATTCACCACTTTATCCCAGCTTTCAATATCAGCAGGCATTACCTGGTTCTGTGTGACAATATTTTACTATCAAGATAAAACACACAAGTCTGTCTGCTCACTCCAAATAGAGAGTCCAATGCATATAGATACACCAAAGTACAGATACCACCAAAGTCCAAGGATATAAACCAAGGACTTGTATTGGATATCTACGGGAGCTAAAATGACTCAAAGAAAGCTGCATCAAGATACCCCTTGTGAGCATGGGTGACAGCTCATGAAACAGAATAGTGGAACATAATACACAGCCTACAGGCAGCCCAGCAGATAGAAGAATATCATTTCCAAGTGCCTTAGCAGGTCTGAGTCTCTTCTAGGCAGGTGATCTGGTCTCAGAGTCATCTTTGCAACCTTTCTTTTCTGAGAGTCTTTGAATCTCAGCTTCCTTCTGTCTGAGTGGAGCTCTCAGCTTTTATTGCTTATTCTCCCATGGAGGGGGTTATTGTATCTTGTTTGTTTCAGGAACTTCCTGAAGCTATTATGAATGGTTTACCTTCCTGCTGCAGGATGGAACATTTTAATGCTGAACATGAAGACCTTGCAGGGTGCAGAAGCAAATTAAAATTTATTTTCCTCCAAGGGAATCTCACTAGAGAAATATGGTAGTTTAAATAAGAGTGGTCCCCCCACAGGATTATATTTTGAGTACCTAGTCATCAGGGAGGAAGTGTGTCATTGAAAGTAGGTTTTGAGATTTCAGAAGCCCAAGCCAAGCCCAGTGGAGATCTCTTTCCCTCTCCCTCTCCCCTCCTCCTCCCCTCTCCTCCCCCCCCTTCCTCCCTCTCTCTCTCTCTCTCTCTCTCTCTCTCTCTCTCTCTCTCTCTCTCTCTCTCTCTCTCTCTTCTCTACTGCTTCCTTGTCAGCTACTTCTTCAGCACCATACCTTCCTGCATGCTAAAATTCTCTCTGCCAAGATGACAGTGAACTAAATCTCAGAAACTGTCAGCAAAACCAAGTTAATGTTTTCCCGTGTAAGAGTTTCCATGGTCATGTCCTCTCTTCACAGCAATAGCACACTTACTAAGGAATCAAACTGCTCATAAGTACAGGTTGCATGCAAGCAGTAAATGACCAACAGAAAACAAACCCAATGACTTCTTTGGAGGTTCCTTGTTTCATAGTGTCCGGGCAGGTCTTCTTTTTTTAATGCTATCTTAGTATATTTTATTTTTATTTTCTTTTATTTATACTTTTTTCTTCTCTTATTTTATCCTGTACTTTCAAATTAGGCTTTTAATGGGATTCTTGAATGTATGAGTGAGTGGATCTCTGTTCATTTTGCCTTCTTTTGGGCTGTTTTCCTTCTGTTGGTTTTACTCAATTTCAGTATGCAAATTTTTTGGGTTATCTCATCTTAGCTCATTTTATTGTATCCTGCAGAAGCCTGTTTGTTTTGTAATGAGAGAACAGAAAGAGAGTAGATCAAAGTGGGAAGCTAGGTGGTAAGGAATTGGGAAAAGTAGAAGGAGAGAAATTTTAATCAGCATACATGTTATATGAGAAAATGATCTATTTTTTAACAAAAAAGAAAATATTTGGGAAATGATATCTATTTTGCATATGCACAGTTTTCTTGTCAGTATTTACTTAAAACTATAGTATGCAACTACTTATATTTCATTTACATTATATTGATATTCTGTGTCATTTGGAGGCCCTTTGAAACCAGAGAAGAATGTATATTAACCATATGCTAATAGTCTATAAATTTTAACAGTTATTCATTTGGTTGCTTAAGGAGAATATTATAGAACTGATGCCTAAAACTACTAAAGGATAATTTCAATCCATTGATCTTGTGGATTTTGTGATTATGAGTCACAATTCCTGTTTGAGGAGCTGTGACAATAAACACATACCTGTGCAGATCCAAGCAAGGCTAAATCCCAGAATGTCAAGGAAAGCACCAAGATTTGCCTGTGTTTGTGGAGTTAAAAGAGGAAGAATTGGATTTCTCTAGGCCCCTAGTAAGTAAAACATACCCCAGTGGGAGGACTCACATTAAAGTGTATTTGGAAGTCACAAAATTGACTATATGAGGTCCAGTGGTACAAAAGCACACAAACTTGAATGGAAAGAGAAGGGGGATTAATACAAATTATGCAAGGGAGGCTAAACTTGACCAAAGTTATTGTATGGAATTTTCAAATTAAAATATAATATGGACACCAATGGGAGGAGAAGCCCTTGATCCTGGTATAGCTGGGATTCCCCTTACCCCCCAATGTAGGGAAATGTCAGGGCAGGGAGGCAGGAAGGGGTGGGTGGTTGGGTTGGAGAATGCCCTCATAGAAGAAGGGGAAGAGGGGATAGAATAGGGGGTTTATGGATAGAAAACTGGTAAAGGGGATAACATTTGAAATGTAAATAAAAATATACAATAAAAATACAATAAACATTATGGCACAGTAGAGTGCATATGTACTCTCAGCTACACCAGATTGAGGGGGAAGAATTGAAAGTTTGAGATAAATCTGGGCAAGACAGTGTATTGAAATATCATAAAATTTGGTTTTCAAAATGGGACTGAGAGAGGAAAAGGTTCTTTCAAGGGAAGGAGATCAGTAACTAAACCTATGAGATAAGAATATGGGAAGATTAATGGGGTTACAGAGCATAAGAAGAAAGTAAGAGAATAAGAAGAGAAGGGAGGAGGCTCCACCAGAACAAAGTATTATAAAAATGTCAAAATAAAACTCATTACTTTATCTGGTTATCTGTGGTCCACATCTTGTGGTCCAGCTGTGGTTCTAAGTGCTGGGCTTCCTTCCTTTCCGGGTATCCAGAAGTCATAGCACAGCAGGTTGAAAGGATGAAGCAGAGTCCAGAACAGGTGGGTATCTACAGGATGCTGGTCTGGCTGGGAGCTAGTGCTGGACAGGGGGATAAGGGGGTGGGTGGTTGATGGTGAGGAGTCGAGGGTAGGGGAAAGGTGGGTGGGAGTTAGGAAGCAGATGGAGAGGTGGGGTTCCTTCTCTGAGGATCGTACTGTTACAGCTTTTTTAGACTAAGGACTTCTCCAATGGTCTTCAATGAAACAGCTCATGTAGATGATCTTAGCTGTGCCCATACACTTTATTTGGGATGAGCGTGAACACACATACCTTATTGGGGCAAGTGGGTGGCACATAAAACTATGCTAGGAAGTTTAGTAAGGTAGAGCAGGATGAGACCCAGACACTGAGTGGGCACAAACTTGAGGTTAAGGTGGTTTCCCCATCCACTACTGGATTCCTGGCCTAGAAACACATGCTGCATTTTCACATAAAGAAAATGGCCATGTAGGACCAAAACAGAGTTCTCCATGCTAATGAGGTACTTAGAGATCTGGAGGGCTTAGCTAATAAGCTTTCCTTCCCAGTCATTCTTCTCTGCAAACAATATTTAATCTCAGGTCTACCATAAGAAGTCGGTATGGTACATCATGCATCCACTTAAGGCCATGAATAAACAATGAACTGTTTATAATCGTGGACTGTCACTTTCATCAAGAACTGCCATGGGGCGTCATGAAGAAGGCATTCACCTACAGAGCTGGAGCTGAATTCTCTGGTAGAATACCTTTCTGTCCTCCCAGAAACAACCTCCATCAAGTCTGCCTTTGCCAAGCTAAGGACAAACATCTATGGGATAATCCACAGCTCCTCTTTCCATCAGCCCCAGGCTAGACGCTATCCCCAGCCTTCAGGTCCTCAACTCTGCTCTTAGTGACTCCCAATGGCACCTGGATATATAAGAGTCTGAGAAGCCCATGCCTGGCCTTTTTGCAGGCCTGGGGACCCCAGAACCAACTCCTGCTTGCCCACATTTCAGACCATACTTTTCCACCCTTGAAGCTGCATCTCAGAGTTTCCCTGTTGTGCCCAACCTCGACCAGCAAGGAAGACACGACCAGCGAAGATCTTCTTCAAGCAGTTTTACTCAGGAACCTTGATACAATCTTCTGACCCTGGGGAGCCCCCGCACCACACTTAAATAGCTAGCGCTGGCCAATCCTAGCAAGCCACGTGGGTCATGCAGATAGGCTGTCACTGTACAGAAGCTAGCAGGCCAGGCAGGCATAGCCAAATAAGGACCGTTGGGAGAGTAGAAGGCGGAAACCAGCGCCATCTTTGAGGCGCAGCATGTCACAGCTCCCTACATTTCCCTACAGCCCAATACCCACCCCAGCAGTGGGGTGGTAAGCACAGTCAAACTCCTTGTGTCCTGCCTTTCCAAGAGGCTGTGTCCAGCAGCAGAGTGGACATGGACCCACAAAAGTGGGTGCTGTATATGGACGTAGGAAAGTGGGAAGGAGTTTTTAAAGTAAATGAAAATTATTGGTTAAAGTTTAAAGTTCTATGAGTACCTCACTAGTATGGAGAAGGATTTCAGGAATCTCAGGTACTTGCTTGTTGGGTTCTTATGGGCTGATGGGCCAAGGGATGGTGTTGGTTGTAAGTTTACCAAGGACTACTTAGCCTTCCACAGGTAGAGTAGAGGGTATGGTGTTCAAGCTACCCAGACAAGGTCAGTGAAGGAGAAGTCCTGCTGGTAAAAGGAATCCTCAATTTTGCACTGAAATCTGAGGAGATATCCAGTCACAGTAGACTGTGACCTCAATTTGTAGGGTTTCCTCACAGTTATCTAATTAGAAGAATAAAATAAAGTGACTATAAAGGCAATTCAGTAGTAGAGCAGTTGCCCATCATTAAGAACCTGTTTGTCTCCAGTATGGAAAAAAAGGAATACAAAAATAGGTAGTTAAAATGTGTTTAAATCAGCAAACGTCTACTAAGCATAATAAATATGAAAACAATACCATGAATTCAAATGACAGTTTTAAAATTACTTGCATTCAGCAACATCATATCCTACATGAGAGATAAAGCTCAAACCTATAAAAAAATAAAGAAATGATATAAAAATTAGCATGATTAATCTTATCAAGTAGCTATCTTTTCAAAAGGAAACTAGCATTTGCCAAATAGGTGATTAAAAGTATGTATTTCAGAATTTACATAAGAGACAGAAATCTGATTGTTTGCCACTCCCAAAAGCCTTATCATAGGGTATGCCCTGTTAGGCATCTTAATTATTGTACTAATTATTATCTTAGCCATGAAAGTTGACATTGGTGCTGCTTTAGATTTTTTTTGGGGGCCCACAATGGTATCTAAGCTTTCTGTCTTCTTGGTGGTGATTTATGGATACAGTCAAATCTTCTGTTCTACAGTTTTATTGGGGTATATAAAAATAGTATATATATACATATATACATATATGTATATATATAATATTCATATATATGTATATATACTATTCATATATATGTATATATACTATTCATATATATATATGAATGATAGAAAACAGTAAAAAGATATGTAAAAATAAAAATAAGTACATACAGGGATTCAAAAAAGCCAGTACATGATGGGGAATTAAAAGGTTAAAATGTAGACGGAACAACATTGATCAACCAATGAGAGTCTGGTCCCACATGACAGTGGAGCTCCTGCTTTACATGGGAGATCCTTTGATGCTTCACTCTGAAAGCCATAGTCCTGGTGACTTTGACTTTGCTATCATTGGCCCTATTTCCCTTACTTTCCAATGAGCTCCTAGAATGCCAAATCAAGTCAAATAATCTGAATTACCCTAATTATTGCAATCTAAAGAGTCTAGTCAAAGGTGAGAGTAGCAAAAGCCTAGGAAAGATTTCCCGGATAAGACATTAATGTAAGTCATGGACAAGTGGTCAACAAGGAGACATGTTTGCCAAGGCCAGAGATGTAGAGTGCTATAATGCTTTCCTCTCTCCACCTTGTCTTCTGTCTTACATTTATGGGTGTCTTTCTCCTCCATATACTTTCTCGCATTCCTCCCCACCACTCCACCATAACTGCATTGAATTTTGTGTGGGTTTTACTTTGAATGTTTAGTATTAAGTTCTTGCTTTGTTTATCCTCTTCACTTACAGCTGTGGCTTTAAATTTTTTCTGATTTACCTGAGCTCTCTAATTTCCAAAAAAAAAAAAAAAAAAAAAAAGACCAACATGCTCTCGTTATTACTTTGCTTTAATAATGATTTCTCCATCTGTCTCCCTCACTAAGCTACAAACTGCTTTAGATTAGAACAGTTTCATTTTAATCATCGATATATTCTCCAAGCCTGGAACAGTATCTACCATATAATAAGTACTAAATAACTTTGGATGAGTAGATTAAACCTTTCACCTCTAGTTTAGCATAAAATTTAAGACATTCGTGTATCATTCTCCATAAGATACTATGTGATTTGCAAGAATCAATAATCACTGTCAGTTTTGTTTCTCTTACATTAAAAAGAAATGCACTGGTTATTATTATTCCTTTTTGATTTACATCTTCTTGAGTGTCACAATTTCTCAGCACTGGAGGAGTAGAAGAAATTTATGTCTTCTCTAAAGGCATAAATGTTAATTTGATTTTTAATTATTTTTTCTACTAGCAGACACGCTTCAGTTTAGTTTCCACTTAGGATCAATATTGATTCAAGTTACTTTAGTACTCTCACCTTAAAAAAAAAAAAAAACCATGTCAAAGCTAGACTCTGAAAATTATGATCCACTGCTCACTATTATTAACCACAACCATTAAATTTTTATTTTTCTCTCTGAGGTTTGGAGAAGTATAGGCATAGGAAAGAAAGGCAAATCCTTGTCCTTGGAATTGTGATCATTTCACAGTGCTCATGACTTTCCACTGTCATTTCCAATGGCCTTTGCATTCTTTGCCTAGTAATCTCTGCCACTAGTGTTGTGTGTAGTAGGATGCATCATGTAAATGACTGGGAAAACAGTAGTGTCTTACACAAAATCAGAGACTGTTTACAAGGATTCATACAGAAAAATGGAGCATGGCACTGATTGTTGGACCGTAAGTGGGAGAAGTAGATGCAGTAGATAAGAGTCTGAGATCAGTTTCCAGGGCCACAGATAGAAGCACGTGGAATCAAGCTTCTCCCCATTGTTGTCATTTATAATTACCAGGTTTTCTACACCTGAGCATGAACCCACAACACAAGCCCAGACAAATAGCTCCAGGCACTGGGAATGGTCACCACAATTGGAGGGAGCATAACAGCTTTTAAAAATACTTGTTCTCCAATCTTTCACATGGAAACCTCAGTCATCAGGTTAAATACATCCCTTGTTACTCCAAAGTGCTATGCCATTCTAACACTGAAGGTGTGCCTCCAATGTATCCATACACATACAGATTAAATCCATCATATTATTCCCTCAATTACAAAACACATATTATACATTTCCAAAATTGAGATAGTTCTTGTACAAATACATAATGTATTTGTGTTTTTAATCTCCTGGTATGCTGTCTTTTGCCTCTATTTTGGTTTATTGGGTATTACAGTTGACATTAATAAAGTTATAGATATTTTAAGAATAAAACAATAATGGGTCAACAATATAAAATGATGGTTTTCTCAGAAGGATTATTTTATACAGCACCTGTCTTTGTCTAATTTGTTGCTACACAGAAGAGAGTATAAATTTACTTCTCATGATTTAGGATGCTGTGAAGTCCGTGAGCTGAGGGCCTTGTTACATTATCTTATGAAGGAAGGCGTTAGATGATGTGAGAGGACTAGAGACCGAGCTCCCATCTCAAATCCTCCTATAACAGGCATTAATTCATTTGTTAGGTTACCGTTTTCATAGTCTGACCATTTATCAGGCTTCATTTCCCAGATCTCCTGCATGAGAGATTATGTTTCAAACACATACTTTACCAGTGACATATGCAAACATAGTCGCACCTGGTAATTAATTATAATAAGATAAATTTAAATTCTAATTAAACACTCAGACTTCAGGAGAACCATGAGGATTTCTAAGTTTGTTTGCCTAAAGCAGATATTAAAGTCTTATTCAGTCAGTAAATCTGTGTCAAGGTTGATACAATACAGCTCTATCAAGATAAGTTATAAGCAATAATGTGGACTACAGTTTAATTTATAAAAAATATTAGTATACCATGGCATGATCTAACAATAACAAGATGTAAGAAGGTGACATAGCATGAAATACAGGGTTTATAAAACGACAATTGTTAGCAGCCTAAAAGAACTTCAGTACCTCATCTCTGTGTTTCATTAGTGAAGTATCTTTTTCTACTTTTATCAATACATGTAGAAAATTATACGTGTGTGTGTGTGTGTGTGTGTGTGTGCGTGTGTGTGCGTGTGTGTGTGTGTAGAGTAATCTACTGAACAAAATATAATTTATGGTATTCTAAAAGACAGAAGTTCAGTGGGTCATGAAATCAAACAAAAGTGTATAGCAACGTGGCATGGAAAACTTGGGGTAGCCACCAGAAAGTCCCAGACACCAGGAAAGCAGGAGGTTCCCAGGACCCAATGGAGATAACCTTAGCTAAAATATCCAACAAAGGGGAGAGAGCCTGTAGAGACCATATCCGGTGGTTAGGATGGCCCCTGGTTGAAGGATGGGGCCACTCATCCACCTTAAAAATATTAATCCAGAACTGCTCCTGTCTAACAGAAATACAGAGTCAATGATTGGAATAGAAACTGAAGGAAAGGCCATCTAGAGACAGCCCCACCTGGGAATCCATCCTCTATGCAGTCACTAAACCAAGACACTGTTGCTGATGCCAAGAAGTGCTGGCTGAACGGAGCCTGAATATGGCTGTCTCCTGAGAGGCTCTGTCAGTGCCTGACCAATACATATGCAGATGGATGCTTGCAGCCAATCATGGGACTCAACACTAGGACCCTAATGGAGGAATTAGGGGAAGGACTGAAGGAGCTGAAGGGGTTTGCAACCCCATAGGAAGGACAATATCCACCAACCAGACACCCCAGAGTTTCCAGGAACTAAACTAACCAAAGTGTATACATGGAAGGACTGATGGCTCCAGCTACATATGTAGCAGAGGATAGCCTTTACTTTTTGATATTATAGTTACACATTTCCCTTTTGCTTTCCTCCTTATGTGCTATTTTGCTCCTTTACAAGTCTGTATTTTATTTTCACTAATTGTTGTGACGTACATACATATGTCTATGTATATGTATGCATGCATAGACACACATATATATGCATATTCCTAAATACCTAAATAAGGGCTGATCAGGCTACATAAATGTCCCTTGTTTTTCAGGGCTGACCATAATTGGTAAGCTCTTCTGTCATGGAGCAGTACACCTCAAGCATGCAGTAGTGGCACGCAAATCTTCATTGAAACTAACAGATCTCTAGTAGGACTTAAGATATAGTAAGCAAGAGAGAAATTATGTCAGGTAAGGATAACCTACCTTACTCCCCAGTGCTAATGAAGGTCATGATCTTAGAGGAGAACTTATAACCACCACTTTTTTTTAAACAGCATAATCTACACTACATTCTTAATATTCTGTCCTTATGTCCATAGATTGATGTAGTTTTCACCCTTCATCATGGAACTTATTTTCTTACATATTTATACCAATGAAGAAAATTATAATAAATCAAAATGCAAATTTTGGAGCCCAATATTAGTGGATATATCTACAAAACAAACGCTTCACCAATGATTCATGGAATATTGCACAAAAGGGTGGAAAGTGTTGTAAGAGACAGAGCATCAGGGAGATTTCTGTAAGACTATGTTAGATTAATTTTGACATAAATTCTCACCATCATTACTGCCTAAATATGAGCTGAACAAGAAGCAATACTAGCCACCAAAAGTTAGATATGAGAAAGTCCATAAGGACTTAACATTACATAAAGAACTATAAGCAACTGTTGAATGATGAGAGTGGGGGTAAATAATTCTTTTTCTTATTTGGAGAGATATAAACATGTAATGAAATCAGACTACAGTATTGCAGAAACAAGAGATCCAAGTAAATATAATGTATCTTATAGAAATAGATAATGATTTATAATATAAATTATCATTTATGTAGGGAAATGAGCTGGCCCTCCTATATATATTTTGAACAACAAAGCACCTGAAAATTATGTCAGTATCACACACTATTCCTAATATATTAGCACCTACAAAAATGAAACAAAAAGGTATATAATAAATGAAATATAACTGTAACAACAGAATAATAATACCAGATTATGAAGGCATGGTGATGAGTTGTCTGTGTTGATACTTGAAATTTAAGCTTCGAGGTGTATGGTTTCTTGGAATTAGGAGAGAAGCCTCTGGTGCCCATGACTGGGGAGTCGCATACTTCTTCAGAGTTCTAGAATCATTTATTACTGCTAAAACTTGATTGAATCCACTCTTCACTAAAAAGCATGTTGGTAACATAATACAAAAATGTTGGAAGATAGGGCACAATGATTTGTAGGAAGACCATCCTGGCAAAGTAAAGAGAATAATGCCATCCTAGGGAATTTTGTTTGCATAAGAGATAGCTTATAACAAAATGAAAAGCTCTGCCCACTGCTATTATCTTTGAACCCCTTTTCCATCTACCCACAGTCATGGTAAGATACAAGTAAATCCCAAGTAGGTGTTGGTGCCCTGATATAATACAAACTCAAACACTGCCATTAAAACAATGCCAGAAATTGATAAATTATTTAGTATTATATATTCTTATATAAGGGAATGGAACAGAATAATGACAACTCACATAAATATTACACTTCAAGTCTGGTCACAGATACAGAGGATTAAATTAAATTAAGCTGACCCTTCATTGTTAGAATATTTGGGTATTTGGTAGGAAACGAAACACTCAAATTCTTCCATGTGCAAACATGAACTGGCAACTCCACAATACAAGCTATTGAAGGAAACTCATCCTCAGAAGAAAAAATATTTACAAAAGTATTGTGGGGACAAGTAATGGAACCCACTTGCAGTCTTGCTTGTCTGGCATGCCCAAAACACTGGGTTGGATGCAAGCACTGAATGTACTGCTGAAACTGTTACCTCAGCAGTGGGAAAGTAGAAGCAGGAGCATTAGAAGTTCAAGGTCTCCCAATATTATTGTGTATGGTGCAATGTATGCTTGGAGTTTGAGTAAAGTTTCTTTTATGAATGTGGGTGCCCTTATATTTGGAGCATAGATGCTCAGAACTAAGAGTTCATCTTCATAGATTTTTTTTTCCTTTGATGAGTATGAAGTGTCCTTCCTTAACTTTTTTGATAACTTTTTGTTGAAAGTCAATTTTATTTGATTTAAGAATGGCTACTCCAGCTTATTTCTTCAAACCATTTGCATGGAAAATTGTTTTGCAGCTTTTTGTTCTGAGGTAGTGTCTGTCTTTGTCTCTGAGGTGTGTTTCCTCTAGGCAGCAAAATGATGGGTCCTCTTTCTGTATCCATTCTGTTAGTCTATAGCTCTTAATTGGGCAATTGAGTCCATTGGTGTTAAGAGATATTGAAGAATAGTGATTGTTGTTTCCTGTTATTTTTTGATTTTAGAGGTGAAATTATGTTTTTGTGGCTATCTTCTTCTGGGGTTATTGCAAGAAGATTAATTTTTTTAGGGTGTAGTTTTCCTCCTTGTGTTGGAGTTTTCCATCTATTACTCTTTGTAGGGCTGGATTTGTAGAAAGATATTGTGTAAATTTGTGTTTGTCATAGGATATCTTGACTCTCCATTTATGATAATTGAAAATATTGTTGCATATAGTATCCTAGGGTAGCATTTATATTCTCTTAGGGTCTTACAACATCTGCCCAGTATCTGTTACTTTATGAGTTTCTGGTGAGAAGTCTCGTGTAATTTTGATAGGTCTGCATTTTCCCTTAGTGCTTTTAATATTGTTTTGTTGTTTTGTACATTTGGGGTTTTGACTATTGTGGCACTGGAAGAATTTCTTTTCTGGTTCAATCTGTTTGGAGTTCTGTAGGCTTCTTGTATGTTCATGGGCATCTCTTAATTTAGATTAGGGAAATTTTCTTCTATAATTTTATTGAAGATATTTAAAGACCCTTTCAGTTGGGAATCTTCCCTCTCTCCTATGCTTATTATCCTTAGCTTTGGTCTTCTCATTGTGTCATGAATTTCCTGGATGGTTTGGGTTAGGAGCTATTTGCATTTTGCATTTTCTTTGTGTATTATGTCAATGTTTTCTATGGTATCATCTGCCCCTGAGATTCTCTCTTTAATCTCTTGTATTTTGTTGGTGATGCTTGAATCTATGACTCCTGATCTCTTTCCTAGGTTTTTTGTCTCCAGATTTTCTTACTTTGTAATTTTTTTATTGTTTCTATTTCCATTTTTAGATCCTGGATGGTTTTGTTCAATTTGTTCACCTGTTTGGTTGTTCTTTCCTGTAACTCTTTAAGGGATTTTTGTGTTTCCTCTTTAAGGGCTTCTACTTGTTTACCTGTGTTCTCCTGTATTTCTATAAGAGAGTTACTTATGTACTTCTTAATATTCTCTGTCATCATCATGAGATATAATTTTAAATCCATATCCTGCAGTTCTTGTGTGTTGGGGCATCTGGTACTTGCTATGGTGGAAGAAGTAGGTTCTGTTGAAGACAAGTAGTCTTGGTTTCTGTTGCTTACCTTCTTGGTCTTGCCTCTGGCCATCTGGTTATCTCTGATGTTAGTTAGCCTTGCTGTCTCTAACTGGACTTTGTCCTTCCTGTGGGCCTGTAAGCCTGTGATCTTAGTAGTGAGAACACTCTTGGGAGACCAGCTCTCTCCAGGCATGCTTTGGGTCCAGAGGGCTGTGGGACAGCCTTATCTCTGGGCAAGTGGGAGACTTAAACACCCCACTCTCATCAATGGACAGATCACTGAAAAAGAAGCTAAACAGAGGCACAGTGAATCTAACAGAAGTTATGAAATAAATGGATTTAACAGATATCTATAAAACATTTCATCCTAAAACAAAAGAAAACAACATCTTCTCATTACTTCGTGGTACCTTCTCCAAAATTGACCAAATTATTGGTCACAAAACAGGTCTCAATATATACAACAAGATGGAACTAATCCCATGCATTCTATTAGATGACCACAGACTAAGGCTGGTCTTCAACAAGAACAGAAAGTACACATACACATGGGAGCTGAACAATGCCCTACACAATGATGACTTGGTCAGAGAAGACATAAAGAAAGAAATTAAAGACTTTTTAGAATTTAATAAAGGCACAACATACCCAAACTTATGTGACACAATGAAAGCAGAGGTAAGAGGAAAATTCATAGCTCTGAGTGCCTTAAATGCATGCTGAAAGGGACCGGATACAGATCTCTCCTGAGAGACACATCCAAAGCATATCCAATACAGAGGTCAATACCACCGAACTAAGAATAGGACCCCCTTAAGGGGAATTAGGGGAAGTATTGAAAGAGTTGGAGGAGCTTGCAACCCCATAAAAACAATGACAACCACCCAGAGCTTCCAGGGATTAAACCACCACCGAAAGACTATAAATGGACTGATCCAGGACTCCAACAGCATATGTAGCAGAGAACAGCCTTGATGGGGCATCAAGGGAAGGGGAAGCCCTTGGTCCTGCCAAAGTTGGATGCCCAGTGCAGGGAAATATGGGGGGGGCAAGAAGAGGGATGTACAGGGGGAATAACTGTATGGGGGAGGGGAAAGGGAGGGAATGGGGGCTTATGGACAGGAAACCGGGAAGAGGAATAAACTTTGAAATGTAAGTAAAGGAATATATTAATAAAAAATTTAAAAAAAAGAAAAGAAACAGGAGAGAGCATACATTAGCAGCTTAACAGCACTCCTAAAAGCTCTAGAACAAAAGGAAGTAAATACACCCAAGAGGAGAAGAAGGAAGGAAACAATCAAACTCTTGGCTAAAATCAACCAAGTAGAAACCAAAAAGAATATAGAAAGAATCAACAAAACCAGGAGTTGGTTCTTTGAGAAAAATCAACAAGATAGATAAACCATTAGCCAAACTAACCAGAGGGCATAGAAATAATATCCAAATTAACAAAATCAGAAAGGAAAAAGTGAGGTATAACAACAAAAAAATGACAATATTTTTAAAAGTATCAGGTCCTACTACAAAAGCATACACTCATCAAAACTGGAATATCTGTAGAGAATGGACAACTTTCTGGACAGATACTAAGTACCAAAGTTAAATATATATTAGATAAACCATTTAAACAATGCTATAGCCTATAAAGAAATAGAAAAAAAATCATTCAAAGTCTCTCAACCAAAAAAAGCCCAGGACCAGACTGGTTGAGGGCAAAATTCTATCAAACCTTCAAAGAAGACCTAATAACAATACTCTTCAAACTATTCCTCAAAATAGAAACAGAAGGAATACTACCCAATTTGTCCTAGAAAGCCACAATCATGCTTATAGCAAAACCACATTAAGATGCTACAACGAAAGATAACTTCAGACCAATTCCCTTATGAATATCAATGCAAAAATACTCAAAATTCTCACAAATCTAGTCTAAGAATACATCAAAATGATCATTCACCATGATCAACTAAGCTTCAGACCAGAGATACGGGGATGGTTCAATAAAGCAAAATCATTCAACATAATCCACTATATAAACAAAGTCAAAGAAAAAAAAACACATGATCATCTCATTAGATGCTTAGAAAGTATTTGACAAAATTCAACACCTCTTCATGATAAATGTCCTGAAAAGATCAGGAATACAAGGACCATACCTAAATATAGTAACAGCAATATACAGCAAACTAATAGCCAATATCAAATTAAATGGAGAGAAACTTGAAACAATCCCACTAAAGTTGACTAGACAAGGCTGCCCACTCTCTTCCTATCTAATCAATATAGTACTTGAGGTTCATGGCAGAGCAGATAGAAAACAAAAGGAAGTCAATGGGATACAAATAGGAAAGCAAGAAGTCAAAATACGACTATTTGCAGAAGATATGATACTTAAGTGATCCCAAAAGTTCCACCAGAGAACTACTAAGCCCAATAATCAACTTCAACATAGTGGCTGGATATAAAATTAACTCAAACAAATCAGTAGCCTTCTTCTACACAACAGATAAACAGGCAGTGTAAAAAATTAGGGAATCGACACCCTTCACAATAGTCACAAATAATATAAAATACCTCAGTGTGACTCTAACCAAGCAGGTAAAAGATCTATATGACAAGAACTTCAAGTACCTCAAGAAAGAAATTGAAGATCTCAGAAAATGGAAACATCTCCTATGCTCATGGATTGGCAAGATTAATATTATAAAAATGGCCATCTTACTGTAAGCAATCTACAAATTCAATGCAATACCCATTAAAATTCCAACTCAATTCTTCATTGAGTTAGAAAGAGCAATTTGCAAGTTCATTTGAAATATCAAAATACCCAGGATAGGAAAAACTATTCTCAAAAATAAAAGAACTTCTGGGGGAATCACAATCCCTGACTTCAAGCTGTATTTTAGAGCCATCGTGATAAAAACTGCATGGCATTGCTACACAAATAGGCAGATAGATCAATGGACTGCAATTGAAGACTGATAAATAAAACCACACACCTATGATCACTTGATCTTTAACAAAAGAACTAATACCATCCAATGGGGAAAAAATAGCATTTTCAAGAAATGGTACTGTTTCAACTGGAGGTCAGCATGCAGAAGAATGTAAATTGACAAATTCCCATCTTTTTGTACAAAACTCAATTCCATATAGATCAAGTCCATCTACATAAAACCAGATACACTCAAATTAAGAGAAGAAAAAGTAGGGAAGAGCCTGGAACACATGGGCACAGGTGAAAATTTCCAGAACAGAACACCAATGGCTTATGCTCCAAAATCAAGAGTCAGCAAATGGGACCTCACAAAATTGCACATCTTCTATAAGGCAAAGAACACTGTCAATAGGACAAAAATGGCAACCAAGAGATTAGGAAAGATTTTTACCAATCATACATCTGATAGAGGGCTAATAGCTAATATATGCAAAGAACTTAAGAAGTTAGACTACAAAAAACAAATAATTCTATTAAAAAATGGGGTACAGAGGTAAAAAGATGTCCCAACATATAGCAAAGACACATGCTCCACTATGTTTATAGCAGCCTTATTTATAATAGCCAGAAGCTGGAAAGAACCCAGATGCCCTTCAACAGAAGAATGGATACAGAAAATGTGGTACATCTACACAATGGAATATTATTCAGCTATCAAAAACAATGGCTTTATGAAATTCATAGGCAAATGGATGGAACTGGAAAATATCATCCTGAGTGAGGTAACCCAATCACAGAAAAACACACATGGTATACACTCATTGATAAGTGGATATTAGCCCAAATGTTTGAATTACCCTAGATGCCTAGAACAAATGAAACTCAAGAAGGATGACCAAAAGGTGAATGCTTCACTCCTTCTTTAAAAGAGGAACAAGAATACCCTTGGGAGAGAATAGGGAGGCAAAGTTTAGAACAGAGGCAGAAAGAACACCCATTCAGATCCTGCCCCACATGTGGCCCATAGTGTCATTCTGATTTTCACATGTATGCATGCATATGTACAAATGTGTAATTATACTTGTTCAAACATATGCAGCCATGTTCGTGCATAAAACAAAAAAACAAACAAACAAAAACAAACAAAAAAATCTATTCTCGATTGAAGAATATTAAATGGCCGAGAAGCACCTAAAGAAGTATTCGACAATCTTAGTCATCTGGAAAATGCAAATCAAACAGCCCCGAGATTCTACCTCATACTAATCAGAATTGCTGAGATCAAAAACTCAGGTGACAACAGATGCTGGCAAAGATGTGGTGAAAGAGGAGCACTCCTCCATTGTTGGTGGGATTTCAAGCTTTTAGTCTGGCAGTTCCTCAGAAAATTGGACAGAGTACTACCTGAGGACCCAACTATATCACTCCTGGGCATATACCCAAAAGATGCAACAAAATAGAACAAGGACACATGCCCCACTATGTTCATAGCAGCCTTATTTATAATAGCCAGAAGCTGGAAAAACCCAGATGTCCTTTAACAGAGGTGTGGATACAGAAAATGTGGTACATCTACACAACGGAGTACTACTCAGCTATCAAAAATAATGACTTCCTGAAATTCGTAGGTAAATGGATGGAACTAAAAAATATCCTGAGTGAGGTAACCCAATCATAGAAAAACACACATGGTATGTACTCACTGATAAGTAGATATTAGCCCAAAACTTGTAATACCCAAAAAAACAATTCACAGACCATATGAATCTCAAGAAGAAGGAAGACCAAAGTGTGGATACATAACTCCTTCTTGGCAGGGACAACATAGTAGATACAGGAGGAGATACCGGAACAAAGAGTGGAACAGGGATTAAAGGAAAGGTCATCCAGAGACTGCCACACCTGGGAATCCATCCCATATGCAGCCACCAAACCCAGTCACTATTGCTGATGCCAAGAAGTTCTTGCTGACAGAAGCCTGAGAGAGATGTCTCCTGAGAGACTCTGCCAGAGCCTTAATGATACAGATAAAGATTCTTACCCATTAGACTGAGCACATGGAGAAATTAGAGAAAGGACTGAAGGAGCTGAAGGGGTTTGCTGCCCCATAGGAAGAACAAGAATATCAATTGACTATACCTTCTAGAACGTCCAGGGACTAAACCACCAACCAAAGAATACACATGGTGAGACCCTTGTCTCCAGCCACATATGTGCGAGAATGGCATCTTCTGGAATCAGTAGGAAAAGAAGCCCTTGGTCCTGTGAAGACTCATTTTCCCAGTGTAGGAGAATGCCAGGGTGATGAGGTGGGTGTGGGTGGGTGAAATCATCTTCATAGAAGCAGGGGGAGGGGAGTGGAGGGTGGATGAGTGTGGAAAGGGGATAACATTTCAAATGTAAATACATAAAATATTCAATAAGAAAATAAATTTAAAAAAGACAAAAAAAGTTCAAGGTCATTTTTGGATATATGCAGGAAGTTTGAGGACAAACTAAGCTACGTGAGAGTGTGTCAGAAAAAACAAACATAAATAAATAGAAAAGTATTTTTACTCTTTATGGTTGAAATGTTAGAATTACTACCTCTTGAATTCAAAATTGTATTCTTAAAATATTCAATAAATGTATTTTTCACTAACTAAAATAGAAAGCCATTTTAAAACAAGAGCATGGATAAAATAAAAAATAACAAACCAATTCGCCCCCCCCAAAGAAAACACCATAATATAAAATAACCAGCAAAACTCAGTAGATCTAGAAAACAGCTACTCAAACAAAAGCTAAGAGAGTTGTGATGGAGAGACAGATAGTTCATGTTTTGCTCATATGTGAATCTAAACTGAATAAAATAATATGTATTAGAATTAGGAGGTGAAAACTGAAGGTGGAAAGAAGGAGATTAGAAGAACAAAAAGAGGGGTGATCAATAATGAACATAGTCAAACACAAGAATGCACAGAAATGACAATGGTATTTGCTGTGGCTTGAAGAAGGACAGTCCTCACAGGCTTCTAGATTTGAAAGCTTGGTCATTAGAGAGTGGTGCTACTTGACAAGAATTAGAAGGAGTGGCTTTGTTGGAGGACGTATGTCACTGTGGGTAGGCTTTAGGGTTCAGTATGCTCAAGCCAAGCACAGTATCTCAATCTCTTCCTGCTTTTGCCTGTGGATCCTTATGTAGAACTCTCAGCTACCTGTCCAGCACCATGGTGTCCAATCAGCCCCAATATGAAATATTTTCCTTTATAACAATTGCTGTGGTACTACTATCTCTTCAACTTCACAGCAACAGAAACCCTAAGACACTGTGACTAAAGTCCATTATTTTTCACATGAAATTAAAATTTTATTTTAAATCGTATTATAACAATGTAGGTTGATGAGAAGAATTTCGCACACCAGCCCCCTTTTCACCTCTTTTGTCCTTTGGGTTCCCTGGCCACACAGTATTTCCTAGGGGCTCTTCCCTTAAGTTCTACCAGCATCACAAGCTCAAAGCAAAGGGAAAGTTAGCATGGACTACAACTGCCAAAATGTGGGCCATGTAAACCTTTTCTCCTTGTAGGTTAATTACATCAGTTATTTGAGAGAGTAAAAGGTGATCAGGCCACTGTGATGGCTGTCAACTTTACAGACCTAGACCTTGCCCCTGAGAAAACCTCTGAGCACAACTTGGAGGGATTAACTTTATCAAGGAAGGCCTCAGAATTCTCTGAGGGTGTATCTTGATTATATTCAATGATGTGGCTGACCCATCTAAACTCTGGACACGGCTATTCTTGGAACTCCATAAAGTGGGAATCCAGATAAACATTGTCATAGATTCATTTGCTAATCTCTGCTTCTTAAGGGCGGATACAGTAGTACTGGCTGCCCCCAGCTCCTGCTTCTGTGACTTCCCACTGTGATGGCCTGAAACATAGAGCAATCAGCCAGAATACTTCTCCCTGTACTGCTTTTGTCAGAGTATTTTACAAAAGCAATGAACTAAAAAAACCAGACTTGATACTTCATTCTCCTGTAAAGAAGAAATAGCAGAACCTCAACCTGAGTTGGACATTCAAATTATATCAGGAGGTCTATATTTAATTATATATACTGATTATCAAATTAATTAGAGCAGTTTTCTAATACTTCAGCATTATTAAATGAAAGTACTATAGATAAATTACCAGCTGGGATCCTCTTAGTCAGCTGAGTACACACTAAGAGGATTTCTCATCCAATTCTTCACATGGGTAACTTCAGAAGTCCTCTGTGAGGCTTAGAGAACTGTCTCCAATGCAGTTTCACCTCCAGGAGCAGTCCTGCCCTGCCACACGAAAGGGTCTAGAAAAGTAGTGCTCAGTGAGAGCAGGCACAAATTAGTGAGAGTGTTTCCATAACTAACATTCTATGATTACAAATTATTTCTTCAGTATCAAAGAGGTTATTGGAGTCTAGAGAGGGAATGTAAGATGTTTCTGGAGAGATAGCATGTGACATTTTTCTTCCTCAGGAAATTCTCTGGTCCCTTTCCTCCATATACAAAATTTTCAAGTTAATACATTTTATTTTTAATATAGTTTTTAAATGAGGAAGATATCCATGGCAGAGTTTTTCAGTGGCTTTTCAATTCATGCCAAAATTGGCCAAGAATCTTAATCAAAAGCAAAAGAAACTCAACAGAAATAACCCCAAATTAATGTGTGGATTAGAGTATTTTAAGCCAAGTATCTGGCTTCCCTGCTTAGCCTGAATTCCAGTCCCCTGATTCCCTCCTCTTGGGTGTTTCTATGCCGTTTTCACCATTCTCTCCTATCCTGGTGTTAATCACACTATCATCAAGAAGAGAGCTTTATTATGCTTCAATAACGTGTCCATGGCAAAACTGTCTCAAAGAGAAAAATGCCTGAAACAACTAACTCATTCCAAAATATGAGGTTAATTCGTACAAAAGAAAATGTCTCTTATAACCATATTGAAATAAAGCTTATATTTGCCTGAGAACTTGGAAGGCAAAACAGCAGATATGCATAGCTACTGACTCTCATGAATTCCTTACTGGTTTTCTAGAATTAATATGAAAGAAAATACATGAGTCTTATAAAATTTGCATAAACTTCTTCCACTGAAAAGGACACAACTATGGACATGTCCTCTGTGACACCCAGGTGTTACTGATGGCCACAGTCACTGACTGTTGTAAATTTCTTCTCCATTTGGAGATGCAGGATCATATTTGCATTTTATTCATTTCTATAAAATCTTTTCATCTAGGACTGATATAATAAAGTTCAGCTTTTAGTACTAGCCTTGATTTCTCAAAATCAACTGTACAAATCTCCATGGAGTTAGAGAAAAGATGAGCTACATCAGTATCACAGAGTTTTCTCTTACTTAAAAAGCAAACAAACAAACAAAAAAACCCAAAAAACAAAAAACAGCCAGTCATTGAACTTGGGGTCCCCAATGGGAGAGTTAGAGAGAGGACTGAAGGAGCTAAAGGGGTTTTCAACCCCATAAGAAGAACAGAAATATCAACCAACCAGACCCCCCACTCCCCAGAGCTCCTAGGGACAAAACAACCAAGAGTACACAGCAATGGACCTATGGGTCCAGCCGTATATGTAGAAGAAGATGGCCTTGTCAGGATCAAGGGGAGGAGAGGCCCTTGGTCCTGTGAAGGCTCAATACCACAGTTAAAAGAATGTCAGGGCAGGGAGGTGGGAGGGAGTAGGTGGATGGGTGAGGGAGCACCCTCAAGGAAGCCTGGAAAGGAGGAATGGGATAGTGGGTTTCTGGAGTGAAACCAGAAAAGGGGATAACATTTAAAATGTAAAAAAAAAAAAAATCCAATAAAAGAAAAATAAATAAATACAACAACAACAAAAAACCAACAAACAAAAAAAATAATCTAAAACAATTGAGCCATGACCTTGTATTCCACGTCACCCTCAAATCCAATATGTGGCAAAATGACCTTGCATTTGAACTCCTTATTTTCCTGCCCCTACTTCCCTGGTTCTGAAAATTAGAGGCATGCATCATCACACTCTGTTTATTCTGTGCTGAGGCAATGACCCAAGTCCTCATGCATGCTAGACAAGCATGTTACCAACTGACCCATATCCATAGCTTTAGAAAATTATAAAACCAACAAAATACATCAAGGTCATAAAGATACTGGGGACATTCTACAAAATGCTCTAAAACTCTAGGGTATAGAAAGCAATCTGCCTTGTCTGGATGATTTTCTCCTGTGATGATGAAGTGACATATGTATTCACTCAGGGTGTATCATATGGGTGCAGTATGTCATCAACACCTAATGAAGGTTGTCTTTCACAATTAGTGTGTGAAAGAATGTTTGCATCAGAGAGACACATCCTTTGTGACCTGGTGATATTTATTCAGTTCGAAAAATAAATCTACTACCGCAAGAAATAGGTCCCATATTACTCAACAAACAAAAGAATCATCTTCACTAAATATTTTAATCAATACAGACCCTTTGCTGATTCCTTATTATAATGCTGTCGATATTCAGAGGGAGAATTTCAACAGAAAACACGCTTTTGGGCCGGCAATTGAAGGGGGAATTTTCTATTTGGAGACTGAATTGCTCATAGTAGATTGGTATGTTTCCCTCTAGTGGTTAAATGGCATTTAACTCTACCAAGTCACCTTTAAAAAAACAAAGGAAGGAATTAGTACAGGGCAGCATTTAGGGAGGGGGAAATGGGACAGGGTGTAAAGGATGTGCAAGTCGAATCAAGTCTATTGTTAGGTAGAATGGAATTCATAGTTTCAAATACCTGATCCATTTCTATGGGTTGAGCAAGGAGAGAGAATATTTTAAATGCTTGCTGATGAGAGATGCTGATGACGAGTGAGGAAATGAAAATCAGAAGGGGAAACAATTAAAATACTTAGGGAAACCAATTCATTTTAATGTGACACAGGAATGGTAATGAAGCTAGATTAGCCATTTTTAATTCCAAGTTACATTACTTATTTAAAAATCTCTTATTAATTTCATTTTTACCGAGCCTAAGTTCATCTACTGGCTTCGTTCTGATGAAGACCGGCTGCATTTCTCTTCTGACCCTGTAGCTTCAAGGTGGGCAGTGTTCTACACAAGGAGAAAAAGTAGTAGCACTCCAGGCACAACAATCGTTTCCCCAGATACGTCGTTCTATTTTAAAACATTCTTCTAAATAAATGGTGGCAGTTTATTTCTAACAATGCACCTTTTAAACATGCAGGCCGATTACAAAAGAGATTCCATTTTCTTTTCTTTCTTTTTTTTTTCTAAAAACTACAAGCAGGTTTAGATATTGACAATCAACTGAACAGCAAAATTCCACACCGGCTCCAAATATGCACGCTGGGGTTCCTGGAGCAATCATACTTGTTGAAATTAAGGGTCAAAAGGCAGCACTGTGACTTCAGACAACCGAGGGACAGACAACAATCTCCCACCTCTGTTGTGTTCCGTGAACTGACCATGGTCACAGAATAAGAAAAATTGCTGCCAGATCACAGGATCTTTTCTGTGCCAGAAACACCTGCAGTTATTATGTACAAAAGATACTGAGAATGCCAAGCTTTCAGAAGCACATGAAGCTAGCTGTCCTTCCAATTTCTCCTAGGGAACTATATGGGTGCTTCTTAGCCAGGAAAATGAGCATGATACGCATAGGCCTGCATACAAACACATGCACGCACATGCGTGTGCACGGGCACACGCACCCTTCTCAACTCCACTCTGCAGTTTGCTCTATACTATGAATTATTAAAAGAGTCGAAGGAGGAGAGCTAAAAGCAGAAGCTTGAAATTATCAGCTCATCACCCACAAAGAGGTTGTAGATCTTCAAGGAGGAAGGCGGAACAGAAAGAAGCAATTATTCCACAAGTCCTCTTCGCGTTGAACAGATTATAAACAATGTGGCCAATACATTTATCTTGCCTCTGTAAGGAAAATAAACAGATGTAAATGGAACTACATGCGAGAATCGATCATTTTCTTCGCATGCTTCTACATTGTCCACAGTCAGCTGGGGAGAAAATATGTTAAAAATGATTAAGCCTTGCTGGAAAATAGAATCAAAGGGACAAATATGAAAAACTCTGCTATTTTATTTATATTTAGCAGCCACTACCCAAAGCTGCAGGGGGATTAAGCAGAAGGTCTGTGGATTTTTAACAACCTTGAGGAAGGTTATTTCTTCTGAAACCTGATATATGAAGATTCCAGACACATGTCGTCTTACATATTGAGGTCAACTAACATATATTAGAAAAAAATGTGTTAATTGCCTGGCACTGTTAAAACAAATCAAAGACTTATGTTAGATCTCACTTGATGAGTATGCAATGTATAACACACCAAAGGCTTGAATCAACAATAGAACACTTTGATAATCTGAAGATATTTTTATTTTTTTTCTTATTTCCACTAAATTTCCACAGAAGTTGTAAATCCTGATTCACAAAACAAAATTGATTTTTTATCTGTCTGTTTTCTGTGCATCTAATAAAACCAGGTAAGTTTGTTCTTGTGTGCTTTAGTTTCTCTTACATAGGTCATTTCATCTATCTGAAATATGATTTGCCTTTTCTTGTTGACATAGCATAAAATCAAACCTGTATTTTTTTTCTACATATAATGTTTAATTTAGTCACTGTAACATATAGAGTTAGGCAATAGTGTATACTTCATAGGGCACACTGGGAAGGAATTTTACAGTGTGTCCTTTTTAGTATGACACTGAACCAAGCCACTTTGGAGTGTGTTTGTAAAACACTCCTGTTAAAATGAAGAGAAGAATGTAAATCTTGGTAAAGTATAGTTCGTTAGAAGACAGGAGACAAATAAGCAAGGATTCGTAGTACATGGAGAATGGATGCAAGAAGTAACATATTGAAAACTGAGCGAAAATAGAAGGCTCATTGAAAACATTTCTAGAACATCTTTCAATAGATGCTTAAGCAGAGTGGTTCTCCACCTTCCTAATGCTGTCAACCTTTAACACACTTATTCACGTTGTGGTGACCCTAACCATAAAATTATTTTCATTGCTGCTTTGTAACTGTAATTTTGCTGACCTTATGAATCATTATTTAGGTAGCTGATATTCAGTATATCTACTATATGACCTCTCTGAAAATGTTGTTTGGCCCCCCAAAGGAGGTGTGGCCTACAGGGTCAGAACCAGAGAGTTAGAACTTTATCATGCTTTGTATTCTATTTTCCTCCCACAGTTGACTAATTTTATTCTCTGAAAGACATGGAGGGAACCTTTTCTTCACTTCCTAAACATTCTTTTCCAAGTCGGTCATGACATGCGTACTTCCCAGAAAGTATGTCAGGTGCTCAGTAGAGGAAATGAACAGGCTGGCCATGAGCAAAGATGAGGAACTCTGGGCGCAAGTCCGTGACTAAGTTCAAAGACAGCAGACCGACTATAGAGACACCAACCAGCTGTTTAGCTAACAGCTTGCAGTGCCACTGTGAACAGTCAGCTTGATTTTTCATTGTGAGGTAATAATTTCTGGGGAAATTCCCTGAGTTGGGGCATTGAAATGCCACCTATCACAGAGAGGAAAGGTGGCATTTAAGATCCGAAGTGCTTCTCATGAAGCTAAAATAAAGACAGAGCAGCCACTTTACTAACTGTAACAAGGTGCTGCCCCATGCTGCTGTCACGTAAGTGCTGAGATCGGGAGATTCTAAAAGTCTAAATGGTTTTTTTCTGTCTGTCAAATGTACCTTTTCGAGTTCCCCCACCTCAGCGCTGGTGAATTCTTAGAAAGTGCCAATAAGCAGCATGGAAACTCTGAAGTAAGAAAGCATTGATGGCGATACCTTTGTGACAGCTAATGGAGACAGTTTGGCAGAATATCTGTCTGAAAAGACCCTCAACCTTCCCATCAGCATGCCTTCCTGGACACAGTCTAAGAGCACTCTCTCCCTTTTCCATTTGCATTTTAAGACCACCTCTCTCCCTTTTAATTTTTTATTCTTTCTTCCTGCCTCAGTCAGAGAAAGTTCTGTGCCCCATACGCTCATGACTCAGCAATGATCTACATAAGTAAAGGAGAGTGCTCGTCATGTTTGCTATATACCAACACTAAGAGAGAGAGAGAGAGAGAGAGAGAGAGAGAGAGAGAGAGAGAGAACAACATTCTGGAAGTATCCTTTTGAGAATTTATAGAGAAAATGTATTTCTCACATTTTGTACAATTTAACAAAAGATTTACATGATATCTAATTGCAACATCCATTTAATTGAAAACATACTTTAAAAAAGACCCTCTAAATTATAGTTTGGAGAAATCCATTCACATGCAGAATAAATCCTGCAACCTTCTCATAAATCCTTCTAATACAAGTTTTGAAAGCACTAGGGGTTTTTCTACAAACCCAGTACAATGTTCCAATATCTTACTACAAGCCTAGGCAGCAGCAGAGGGAGATGAACACAGACAGGAGAATCTATTCATAATTGAAGCAGAGAAAAAAAACCTTAGATGAATGGAATCGAGATGGCTATTTCTCACCACAGAACCAATGGTGCCTTCTACTTGCTTCTTCTGTTTTTTTCTGTGTCTTTGTAGCTGTAGAGATGCTTAGCCATTGTCTCAATCATTGGCTATCCATAGCTTGCCTACAGAGCATGTGAGGAAGCTGTACTAAAGACACACCTGGTTTTCCAGACTGAGAATAGAGCATGAGGCTAGTGCTAGTTGAAAGACATAAGTAACATTAGTACTCAGTGTGAGAACAATGGCAATTTCATTCAGGAAATTCTAGATGGCAAATTCCAGGCTTGTCTATCATTTTACATGAGATTTACCTTGTACAAAGTCAGGAAAAAAAACCATTACATGTCCTAAGAGAAATGATGCAGAGTTGCTGTGGGCCCTGCCAGTTTTCAACATCTGTAAGCAATCTACTGCATACTTTGTATAGGATTGTTTATGGTATAAATTTTCTGTGAATTAAATTTCCTAGCATAGCCTTCTAGCAAAATGACGTATCCTATAATTCATATGTATCCAAGCCCGGTGCTAAGTAGCAGAAGTTGAATGTGCCACCCAGTGATATTGCAAGAAGCTAATTACCTAAGAGAACTCAGGAGAGGTTGCAAAGATTACGGCACCTCAACAATAAAGTAATGAGACTCGTTTCCACGAGCATATGTGAAAATCACATCTATTCTCTGCATTGACTCAGGCAGACTTTTAGCAGATCTATGCAAATCCTACCTGGCTCACATTTCTTTCTCTCGGTGGAGATTTACCTATCAATATAGTCAATAAAGATTCTTCTTTGAACATATTGTACATATCAATCATTTAGAACACAATGTTTGTACTGCCATTAATAGCTACTGTAGCGTGATTTCCACACAACCCTTTCAAACAGAATTTCCACTGATGTGATAGCAGTGTTGTCTATTGCGGTTTAAAAATTATGCAAATGTTTGGCATCTCTAAGCAATATTAACTATGTAAACTCATCCCTGGGCTAGATATCCAGATGAGGCTCAGTGAGTAGCTGTGCCCTGTGCTTCTCAGGACGTCTCATATAATCTGTCTGAAACCCATATATGATTTCACTCTTTCACCCTTGTGTTGAAATCTTCATCACCATGTGACAATTTGAGAATTGGTAAGATTTTAGGTTGGGGAGCCCAGTAGGAGGCCACTGGTCACTAAGCAGCTTTAACCAGAAGATCTCAAGGAGGGATGATTGCATGGATTTGAGGCATCCACTGCTTGTGACTTAAATAGACGTTTTCTTATTACAAAATACCTAGATTTAAATATTTCATTATATCATCAGAAAATAAAGAACCACACTCTTTATCTGAAGAATTGACTTTGTTTGGAGGTTATACATATTTTATTCTTGGCATATCTTAGTTCCTTATTTGATATTAGCTGAAACCCTCCAGTCTACATCATGTGAGATCTAAGTACTCTTTCTTGGAATTAAGTAGTTAACTCCTAAAGAAACTGAAAAGGGATTGGCTCTCTCCAGTGGGATGGATATCAAGTTAGGGCAGACATTGGTTGGCACCTCTCTCTCTCTCTCTCTCTCTCTCTCTCTCTCTCTCTCTCTCTTTCTCTCTCTCTCTCTCTCCTGCTCCATCTGTATCCCTAAATATCTTGTAGGCAAGACAAATTTTAGGTTGAAGGGTTTGGGGTTGATTGGGGTTGTTTTTCTTCCTCTGGAAGTCCTGTCTGGCTAGAAGAGGTGGCTATTTCAGGCTCTATATCACCCTCTCATACGAATCTCAGCTAGGATAATCACCACAGACTACCCATATTCTCCCCCATCCAAGGCTTCTAGCCAGTCCCAGAGAAGCCCCTACCCATGTCCATTCTCATCCCCAGGCCTCACCCTCCCTCCTTTTCACATGGGCCACCTAACAAGTAGAGCAGGAGCTGTCTCATTCTCTGTTCTCCTGACATTGGACACCCTTCCCTTCCTGGACTGCCTGGTTGGGTCTCAGTGAGAGAGGATGTGCATAGTCCTGCTGAGAATACATATTCTAGGATAGGGTGTTAACCAAGGGGGCTTCTGCTTCTATGAAGAGAAGGCAAGGGGTAATGGGGGAGAAGTTTGTAAGGGTGGAAGCGGGACAAGAGAAAGGAAGTGGGTTGTGATCAGGATGCAAAGAGAATAATAAATGAATAAACTATTGAAAAAAAATGAAGGACAGAAAGAAGCAGAATAAGAAGTTGAGAGAGAGGGAGAGAGAGAGAGAGAGAGAAAGAGAGAGAGAGAGAGAGAGAGAGAGAGAGAGAGAGAGAGAGAGAGATTGGGCAAGGGAGAAGAGGGGGAGGAGGCATTATGTCTGAAGCTGTATTTGGTCTATAACACTGCAGTATTGGCCAGGTATGGTGACATGTGCCTCAATCCTGAGCTCAGGAGACAGAGGCAGGTAGATTTTTGTGAGTTGCCGGCCAACCTGTTCTACATCATGAGTTCCAAGATGCCCAGGATTACATAGTGAGACCCTGTTTCAAAAAAACAGTATCTCCCTTATTTATTCTATTATTCTGTTCTGTGTCATGTAGAAAGAGGCTATGTGACCGTGACAATACTTGGAAGCAGATATCCTCAAGAACCATTTCTAGTATTTCCTACTATAAAAATAAATAAACAAGTTTCTAACACCACCTCTGACAAGAAGTCTATGGTCAGATTAATGATACATTGCTTCAAATAAAAAAAAATCAAAATATTAGTTAAATGCACCATATTGTGCATTCTCAAAATGCAATGCTTATTTACCAATATACCTATATTAAGTCCATTGATTACATCGATATGATAGACTAACGATCTAGACGTAAATTGCATGGATTCATCCCCACTTAAACAAACATGTAGGATTTTGGTCATCTGTGTCTCTTTGTATCTTCACAAAAGAAATTTGCTTACATTTCCTTATTATTAAGGAGGATAACTGATATTGGTAAACTTAAATGAATATTATTGTAACAGAACAGTTTTCTAGAAGCAAGAACTAGGGAATAATGCAAAGAGAAATTAAGCTTAAATGGCGATGTGGGAGGGTCAATCAAAACTAAGGATGTATAAAAAAGCCATAAGGCAATCTATCATTTTGTAAGTCTACTTAGAAATAATTTTTAACTGTTACTACATTCATCATCATCAGAGATGGGCACAATTAGAATGTTAGCAGGCATTCCGAATAATATACTAAACTTTAATTATTAATTTATGTTACACAATATGTTATTTTATCATATTATTTATGTATCCCACACCTACACAGTTTAGAACTTCAAAAGCATTATAACTGGCAAACCTTTTTCAGTAATTATTTAAAATTGTAATTTTTTTCTCTTAACAAAAAATCCTTATATAAAAAATTAGCACTATCGGCCTTAGGAGAAAATGAAATTAAATGAAATATTTCTTAGTTTTGCTCCCAGTTGTGTTGTGAATGAAGAGCTCCCCAATATGTGGTTATATACTAATCTAGAAAGCTGCAAATGTGTCCTCATGTAGAAAATGAAATTTTGCAAGTGTAGGGACTATGTTAGGCGTGTAGGGAATGAGAACATTTTCAATAAACTGGCAAATCTATTGAAATGTGTCTTTATAAAAACAAACAAACAAATAAACAAACAAACAAAACAAACTCTGGTAGTAACTAAGAGAGAAAAAGAAACGGCTGTGTAAAGACAGAGTTGGAGCCTAAAGTTACAGAGACACAGCAGCCAAGGAAGTCTTGAACTGGCAAAGGCCAGTGGGAGTGCTCTCTCAATGCCCTTGAGATGATTCTGCCAAAACCAGAATAGATCTCTTCCAGTTTTATACTTCTTACCCATGAAAGGTAAAAGGATACATTTCTACTGTTTTTTATCAAGTTGCAGCACACTAAGAAAGTAATCAATCCTCAAAAATAGAGAAATAGGTAGATGATAGATAGATAGATAGATAGATAGACAGATAGACAGATAGACAGATAGACAGATAGATAGATAGATAGATAGATAGATAGATAGATAGATAGATAGAATAGCATTAGGCATTCCTAATCTAATCTGCATGTTCTTTTTCCAGCCTTTCAAAATTGATGTCAGTAAATGTCGCATTTACAATAGGTCTGCCTGATGCAGACAATTCTGCCACTCGGGATTCTATTTGTAAATACTAATAAAACAATTTAGAAAAACAATTCACACAATTGATCAACAAATGTGAGTACAAATGACTTGTTTCATGTCATCCTTTGACTGTAATGAACTTATAAACATGTCTAACCTAAGGGTCTTTTCTATTATATAAACAAGAAGACTATTGGAGCCAATTGGTGTTGAATACAATTCAACCCTCATCATTCCTGTTCTAAACATAGCACTGAATGAGGAATAAAATGAAAGAGACAGTTGTCTAGTGACAAACAGTAACCCTGAAAATAAAAACATGTGGTGTTATACATGGGCAATGCATTATATTTAAGACTACATATGCATATACTGGTACATATATGAATGTAATATAAAAATCTGTGATGGACCATAAATTTAAAAGAGTGTAGAGGGCTATATAGGAAGGTTTGAAGGGAGGAAAGGGAAGGGAGCAATGTTGTAATTAAATTATAATCTCAAAAATTAAAAAAAAAACTAACACAGTCAAAAATAAACATGTGGGCATGTTGCTAAGATCACTATGAAATCACAGCCACCATAGCTAATCTTTTTTGTCTTTTAACACAGGATTCTGGGTTACATCTGTGTCAGGCTACTGATACATCTCTCCCTGGTGGGATGAAATGATGCTTTTTTTTCGTGCCATCCACTAGATTTGAGCTAAGGTTATGATCATAAATGCAAACTGGCTTGCAGGTCTGACAAAGTTAAATGAGCTTATGTTGCATTATGTGTACACTACCTCCAACGAAAATGACTCCCTTACATTAAAGCAGAGGCATGGGTCCAGTAGCAAACCGGGATTACATGTGATGACCCATTTAATAGAGAGGAAGTTAAGGTTTGCCAACTTCCATAAGAGGAAATGATCTTCCTTAGAGTCCCGAAAGAGACCATGGTCATACCTATGTCTCCATTTCGAATGTTTCGATCCTGTAAATGCTGGGAAATTTGTTGGTATTGTTTTAAACCATCAGATTTGTGACCAGGTTTTTGGCAGACTGAGCATTTCTTTTTATGTAATACTGTATTTAAATGTAATGTTTGCATAACATTTGAATTCTATGTTGGCAAATATGGCACCATTCATAACAATAGTAACACTCTTTACAATAGTTGAGAAACGGAAACAAACTAAAAATACATCAGTGGATAATAAATGAAGACAATTCATACATAAGCACGATGAAACCATAAAAAGCACAAAATATTCTCACTCACCAATTGTGGCTAGAAACAAATAAATAAGATGGCGAAGTCCAGACAGGCACATGCTATGTGTGTCTCACTCATCTGTGGAATCTAAGAAAACTGACAAAATAGAGGAAGAGAATGTGACAATGAAGGGCAGAGGTCAGGAGCAGCATGACTGAGAAAGAAGAGACAGGGAAAGGTTGTGCAGTGGGGATGAGTTACAGGCAGATGAGAGCAGGAAGTTGCTCCGTGCTACTGTAGAGGAAAGCTAGGATTAATACATTGTATATTGTTATGAACTACAAAGTAAGGAATTAATCATTTTTTACTATACAGGAACAATATTTGAGGAGGTGGGTATGTTTAAATATTGCATGGTGCAGCATGGTACTGAAGCTTCCCATAGCCCCTCATTAGCACGGACAATTCCTATGCCATTCTGTGTCCCACAAGTATTTTTTAAAATAAAAAATCTAAAATGACGGTAATGCACAAATATACCTGAATTTGAAAATTTCTATGACAGTTATTTTATAGTTGCAAATTGGAATTGTGGCTTTTATTAATGTATATGATAATCTGGTGTAGGTGAAATCTACACCGAAATAAAATTATTCTTTTATTTTATAGACACCATTAAGGTATTCTAATGCACTATCCTGACTCAAGAGATACTGTTGCTTTTCTCTCTCATATAATCCCTTTCTTAATGGTCTTAGTTCCTCATTTGACAACACCATGGTCTCCATGGCAAAAAAAAAAAAAAAAAAAGTGGAAAAAATATCTTCAGTCACTAATGTAGCTTATGTTGCTCGGCAGATAAAGACACTTATTATTAAGACTGAATCAAATTGCCAGACCCAACGTGGTGGAAGGAAAGGACTGAAGACCGGAAGTTATCTTTTGACCTTTACATGATCTCCTTAGTATGATCTTATTTACAAAATAAGTGAAACGTAAAAGAATTAACCAAATGCAAATATTTTAAAAAGTCTTCTAGAGTACAATAAATAATACTAAATAATAATAAAGATCAGATATAAATTGCAGCAGGAGTTTTGTTTGTTTCAGCTCTTACATAAAAATATTTGAAATGTATCACCTCCATAATACAGTGGGGTTAATTAAGCACCAATAGGCATCTTTCCCTCAAAAGATTCAGTTTGCAGAGAGAACTACGTCTGTAACTCAGTCCAACTCTTGAGAGAAAGCTGTGTTACAACCAAGATCTGCTTTCCTGTAACAGAAAACATTCCTTAGAAAGAACACTTACAGATAATTTTGTCAAGGTAGTGGAGAAATTGAGAGTGAAAACTGGGTGAATCCAGAGAATGTTTTCCAGAAAGAAGGACTATACTCCTCGTAGTTAAAGGCAGCCTCAGCTAACCAAGGGAAAAGGCATTTGTGAAGTCCATTTTGGTGTTCATTCTTCTACAAAGTAGGTATGGTGTTGCCCAGAGTGATAAACACACACAGGGTTGGAAATTCAGTTCTTACTTGGCTTGTATAGGCCCGAGGATTGGTCCACAGCGTTAAAAAAAGAAAGGGGGAGAAGTGAATAAAGGAACACAGAAAGGACTTTTGAAGAGAATTCCACCACCCTCAAATTGGTACTGCAAACAAAACAGTCAAGAGAACCTCCTGAAGTAACACTGCGGGCAAACAAAAATTGGTTGTGAAAATCTGCATACGGCCCAAACATGTTTTGGAACAGACTCCACGCTCTTACTAGCTCACAGATGTGGTGAGGTCAAGCAGCTCTGTCACTGGAGAGTAGATGATTCTGTAGTATTAATTTGTCAAAATCCCCTCTATAGATGCGTTGAGTAATTACATCGAGAACCCCCACAAGCATCATTATCAGCTGACTTGAAAAACTAATTTATGAACAGAAACGTGCTTCCTATCTCTGTGATTGCAAAATTTGGTCAAGACTGTGGAGAAAGTTGGTGGGTACAAGGCAGGCTGAACTCTGGTGAGGAGAGAAAGTTCAGTCTGTTCTAGTCTATTGGTTTGATAAAAAAAAAAAAAATGACTAAAAAGCAGCTTGTTGGAGGAGAGGGAATCTGTGGCAGGAATTCAGGAAGGAGTTCGAGGCAGGAACTGAAACAGAGACAAAAGGGAAATGATGGTTTCTGGCTTCCTCTTCTTGGCTCAACATGCTTTCTTCTACAATCTGGAGTCAATCGCCATGGACTGGCATCACTCAAACAGGATTGACCCCTTTCACATTCATCGTTAATGAAGAAATGTCTCAGAGACATGTCCACGGACCAATTTGCTGGAGGCAGTTTCCCAGTGAAGGCTCACTCTCCTCAAGTTAAGCTAGATTGTGTCTAATTTAAAAAGACAAACCAGCCCACTAGAACTTTTCCAGGCAGCAATAGGACAGGAAGCTTGCAAATCAGAAAATTAGCTGTGGTGGTCCGTTGCTGCCGTCTACAGTTAATCTTACTCAGCAGGAGGGGTAGGATGAGGAGGCAGTACAGGAGGGGCATGAAATCAAGTAGGCAGGGAAAACCAAAGGAAAACATAACATAATAACATTCTGCCTAGAAGCTAGATGAGAAGGATGGACAACTCTGTCCTTAGCATCTGAGTAAGCTGCAAACGACAGAAATAAGGCAGGGAACACATTTACACTAGCAAAGAACAAGGGACAAAAACAGAGGGTTTCCACGATGTATCTATTTTCCATTTTCCATTTGAGGTTTTAGCCCCTTCCATTTTACTTTCTGATTATCCACCTGTTGTGATGTGTTCTCATTTATTTTTTTAATTTTTATTAGATATATTTCTTTACATACATTTCAAATGTTATTCCTTTTCCTCGTTTCCTTTCAATAAGCCCCCATTCCCTTCCCTCCCCTCCCCCATATGGGTATTCCCACTATACATCCCCCTTATTGTCCCCCGCATAAGTCCTTTGCACTGGGGGGTCCAACCTTGGCAGGACCAAGGGCTTCCACTTCCCCTGGTGCCCCAACAAGGCTATTCTCTGCTATATATGCAGTTGGAGCCCTGGGTCAGTCCATGTATAGTCTTTCGGTAGTGGTTTAGTCCCTGGAAGCTCTGGTTGGTTGGCATTGTTGTTTTCATGGGGTTGCAAGCTCCTTCAACTCTTTCAATCGTACCTCTAATTCCCCCCAAGGGGATCCTATTCTCAGTTCAGTGGTTTGCTGCTAGCATTGAACTCTGTATTGGACATGCTCTGGATGTGTCTCTCAGGAGAGATCTATATCCGGTCCCTTTCAGCATGGATTTTCTAGCTTCATCAGTCTTATCTAGTTTTGGTGCACATATATATATGACTGACATATGGGGCAGGCTCTGAATGGCCATTCTTTGAGTCACTGCTCTAAACTTTGCTTCCATATCCCCTCTTGTGGATATTTTTTCCCGTTTTAAGAAGGAGTAGGAGCATCCAAATTTTGATCATCTTTCTTCTTGAGCTTCCTGTTGTCTGTGGATTGCCTCTTGGGTAATTCAAGCTTTTTGGCTAATATCCACTTATCAATGAGTGCATACCAAGAGTGTTTTTCTGTGATTGAGTTACCTCACTCGGGATGATATTTTCTAGTTCATTGCATTTGCCGATGAATTTCATGAAGTCATTGTTGTTGATATCTGAGTAGTACTCCATTGTGTAGATGTACCACATTTTGAATCCATTCCTCTGTTGAAGGGCATCTGGGTTCTTTCCAGCTTCAGGCTACTACAAATAAGACTGCTATGAATATAGTAGAGCATGTGTCTTTGTTGTATGTTGGAACATCTTTTGGGTAAATGCCCAAGAGAGGTATAGCTGGGTCCTCAGGTGGTGGAATGTCCAATTTTCTAGAAAACTCCAGACTGATTTTCAGAGTGATTGTACCAATTTGCAATCCCACCAACCATGGAGGAGTGTTCCTCCTTCTCTCCATCCTCGCCAGCATCTGCTGTCACCTGAGTTTTTGATCTTAGCCATTCTGACTGATGTGAGGTGGAATTTCAGGCTTGTTTTGATTTGCATTTCCCTGATGACTAATGATGTTGAACATTTCTTTAGGTGCTTTTTGGCCATTCAATAATCCTCAGCTGAGAAAGTTTTGTTTAGCTCTGTACCCCATTTTTAATAGGATTATTTGGCTCTCTGGAGTCTAACTTCTTGAGTTCTTTGTATATTTTGGATATTAGCCCTCTATCAGATGTAGGATTGGTAAAGATCTTTTCCCAATTTTTTGGTTGCCATTTTGTCCTAATGACAGTGTCTTTTGCCTTACAGAAGCTTTGCAGTTTTTTGAGGTCCCATTTGTTGATTATTGATCTTAGAGCATGAGCCTTTGGTGTTTTGTTCAGGAAATTTTCCCCAGTGCCCATGTGTTTGAGACTCTTCCGCACTTTTTCTTCTATTAGTTTGAGTGTATCTGGTTTGATCTGGAGGTCCTTGATCCACTTGGACTTAAGCTTTGTACATGGTGATAAGCATGGATCGATTTGCATTTTTCTACATGCTGACCTCCAGTTGAACCAGTTTCATTTGTTGGAAATGCTATCTTTCTTCCATTGAATGGCTTTAGTTCCTTTGTCAAAGATCAAGTGACTATAGGTGTGTGGGTTCATTTCTGGGTCTTCAGTTCTGTTCCACCGATCTATCTGTCTGTCTCTGTATCAATACCATACAGTTTTTATGACTATTGCTCTGTAATACTGCTTAAGTCAGGGATGGTGATTCTCCCAGAAGTTCTTTTTTCGTTGAGTATAGTTTTCACTATCCTGGGTTGTTTTTTATTCCAAATGAATTTGCAAATTGCTCTTTCTATCTCTATAAAGAATTGAGTAGGAATTTTGATGGGGATTGCATTGAATCTGTAGATTGCTTTTGGCAAAATGACCATCTTTACTATATTAATCCTGACAATCCATGAGCATGGAAGATCTTTCCATCTTCTGAGATTATCTTCAATTTCTTTTTTCAGAGACTTGAACTTCTTGTCATATAAATCTTTCACTTGCTTAGTTAAAGTCACACCAAGATATTTTATATTATTTGGGACTATTGTGAAGGGTATCATTTTCTTAATTTCTTTATCTGCCTGTTTATCCTTTGAGTAGATGTTGGTTGGTTTCAGTTAATGTTATACCCTGACACTTTGCTGCACTTGTTTATCAGGTTTAGTAGTTCTCTGGTGGAACTTTTGGGGTCACTTAAGTACACTATCATATCATCTGCCAATAGTGATATTTTGATTTCTTCCCTTCGATTTTGTATCCCTTTGTCATCCTTTCGCTGTCTGATTGCTCTGGGTAAGACTTTGAGTACTATATTGAATAAGTAGGGAGAGGGTGAGCAGCCTTGTCTAGTCCCTGATTTTAATTGGATTGCTGTAAGTTTCTCTCCATTTGGTTTGATGTTAGCTACTGGTTTGCTATATATTGCTTTTACTCTATTTAGATATGGGCCTTGAATTCCTGATATTTCCAGAACTTTTATCATGAAGGGGTGTTGAATTTTGTCAAATGTGTTCTCAGCATCTACTGAAATGACCATGTAGTTCTTATCTTTGAGTTTGCTTATATAGTGGATTACATTGATGGATTTTCATACATTAAACCATCCTTGCATGCCTAGGATGAACCCTACTTGATCATGATGGATGGTCTTTTTGATATGTTCTTTGTTTCGGTTTGCAAGAATTTTATTGAGTATTTTTGCATCAATATTCATAAAGGAAATTGGTCTGAAGTTCTCTTTCTTTGTTGGGTCTTTGTGTGGTTTTGGTATGAGAGTTAATTGTGGTCTCATAGAAGGAATTTGGTAGTACACTGTCTGTTTCTATTTTGTGGAATAGTTTGGACAGTATTGGTATGAGGTTTTCTGTGAAGGTCTGATAGAATTCTGCACTGAACTCATCTGGACCTAAGCTCTTTTTGGTTGGAAGACTTTTAATGACTGCTTCTATTTCTTTAGGAGTTATGGGGTTGTTTAAATGGTTTATTTGTTCCTGATTTAACTTTGGTACCTGGTATCTGTCTAAAAACTGGTTCATTTCCTCCAGATTTTCCAGTTTTGTTGGCTATAGACATTTGTAGTAGGATCTGGTGAATTTTTTTATTTCTTCATATTCTGTTGTTATGTCTGCCTTTTTATTTCTGATTTTCTTAATTTGGATACACACTCCGTGACCTCTGGTTAGCCTGGCTAAGTGTTCATCTGTCTTGTTGACTTTCTCAAAGAACCAGCTCCTGGTATTGTTGATTCTTTGCATAGTCCTTTTTGTTTCTACTTGGTTCAATTCAGCTCTGAGTTTGATTATTTCCTGCCTTCTACTCCTCTTGGGTTTATTTATTTATTTATTTATTTTTGTCTAGAGCTTTTAGGTGTGCTGTCAAGCTGCCAACATATGCTCTCTCTTGTTTATTTATGTAGGCACTCAGAGCTGTGAGTTTTCCTCTTAGTACTGCTTTCACTGTGTCCCATAAGTTTGAGAATGTTGTATCTTCATTTTCATTAAATTCTAAGAAGTCTTTAATTTCTTTCTTGACCAAGTTGTCATTGTTCAACTTCCATGTATACGTGGGCTTCCTGTCATTATTGTTGTTGTTGAACACTAGTCTTAGCATGTGGTGATCTGATAGCATGCATGGGATTATTTCTATCTTCCTCTATCTGTTGAGGCCTGTTTCATGATTGATTATATGGTCAATTTCTTTTCTTTTTTTTTTTTCCTTTTTTTCTTTATTAACTTGAGTATTTCTTATTTACATTTTGATTGTTATTCCCTTTCCAGGTTTCCAGGCCAACATCCCCCAACCCCCCCCTCCCCTTCTATATGGGTGTTCCCTTCCCCATCCTACCCCCATTACCGCCCTCCCCCCAACAATCACGTTCACTGGTGAGCTCAGTCTTTGCAGGACCAAGGGCTTCCCCTTCCACTGGTGCTCTTACTAGGCTGTTCATTGCTACCTATGAGGTTGGAGCCCAGGGTCAGTCAATGTATAGTCTTTGGGTAGTGGCTTAGTCCCTGGAAGCTCTGGTTGGTTGGCATTGTTGTTCATATGGGGTCTCGAGCCCCTTTAAGCTCTTCCAGTCCTTTCTAAGATTCCTTAGAATGGGGGTCCCATTCTCAGTTCAGTGGTTTGCTGCTGGCATTTGCCTATGTATTTGCTGTATTCTGGCTGTGTCTCTCAGGAGAGATCTACATCCAGTACCTGTTGGCCTGCACTTCTTTCTTTCATCCATCTAATTGGGTGGCTGTATATGTATGGGCCACATGTGGGGCAGGCTCTGAATGGGTGTTCCTTCAGTCTCTGTTTTAATCTTTGCCTCCCTATTCCCTGCCAAGGGTATTCTTGTTCCCCTTTTAAAGAAGGAGTGAAGCATTCCCACTTTAATCATCCATCTTGAGTTTCATGTGTTCTGTGCATCTAGGGTAATTCAAGCATTTGGGCTAATAGTCACTTATCAATGAGTGCATACCAGGTGTTTTTCTGTGATTGAATACCTCACTCTGGATGATATTTTCCAGTTCCCTCCATTTGCCTATGAATTTCATAAAGTCATTGTTTTTGATAGCTGAATAATATTCCATTGTGTAGATGTACCACATTTTCTGTATCCATTCCTCTGTTGAAGGGCATCTGGGTTCTTTCCAGCTTCTGGCTATTATAAATAAGGCTGCTATGAACATAGTGGAGCACGTGTCTTTGTTATATGTTGGGTCATCTTTTGGGTATATGCCCAAGAGAGGTATAGCTGGGTCCTCAGGTAGTGCAATGTCCAATTTTCTGAGGAACCTCCAGACTGATTTACAGAATGATTGTACCAGTCTGCAATCCCACCAACAATGGAGGAGTGTTCCTCTTTCTCTACATCCTTGCCAGCATTTGTTGTCACCTGAGTTTTTGATCTTAGCCATTCTCACTGGTGTGAGGTGAAATCTCAGGGTTCTTTTGATTTGCATTTCCCTTATGACTAAAGATGTTCAACATTTCTTTATGTGTTTCTTAGCCATTTGGCATTCCTCAGCTGTGAATTCTTTGTTTAGCTCTAAACCACATTTTTTAATAGGGTTATTTGTCTCCCTGCTGTCTAACTTCTTGAGTTCTTTGTATATTTTGGATATAAGCCCTCTATCTGTTGTAGGATTGGTAAAGGTCTTTTCCCAATCTGTTGGTTGCCATTTTGTCCTAACCACAGTGTCCTTTGCCTTACAGAAGCTTTGCAGTTTTATGAGAGCCCATTTGTCAATTCTTGATCTTAGAGCATAAGCCTATATGGTCAATTTTTGAGAAGGTTCCATGAGGTAATGAGAAGAAGGTGTATCCTTTTGTTTTATTATGGAATGTTCTATAAATATCTGTTAAATCCATTCGTTTCATAACTTCTGTTAGTTTCTCTATTTCTCTTTTTAATTTCTGTTTCCATGATCTGTCCAGTGATGAGAGTGGGGTGTTGAAATCTCCTACTATTATCATGTGAGATGCATGTGTGCTTTGAGCTTTAGTAAGGTTTCTTTTATGAATGTAAGTGCTCTTGCATTTGGAGCATAGATATTTAGTATTGAGCGTTCATCTTGGTGGATTTTTCCTTTGATGAATATGAAGTGTCCTTGCTTATCTTTTTTGACGACGTTTGGCTGAAAGTCAATTTTATTTGATATTAGAATGACAACTCCAGCTTGTTTCTTTGAACCATTTGCTTGGAAATTTTTTTCCAGCCATTTACTCTGAGGCTAGTATATGTTTTTGTCTCTGAGGTGTGCTTCCTGAATTCAACAAAACTCTGGGTCCTCTTTATGTATTCATTCTGTTAGTATGTCTTTTAATTGGGGAACTGAGTCCATTGATGTTGAGAGATATTAAAAATAGTGATTGTTGCTTCCTCTTATTTTCATTGTTAGAGGTGGAATTATGTTTGTCTCTCTTTTGGTTTCATTGTAAGGAAATTATATTCATGTTTTCTCTACAGTGTAGTTTTTCTCCTTGTGTTGGAGTTTTCCATCTATTATCCTTTGTAGGGCTGGATTTATAGAAAGATATTACATAAATTTGGTTTTGTCATGGAATATTTTGGTTTCTCCATCTATTTAGCCCTTATCCCTTCTCTTTCACTCCTACTGTATTTCCTTATTTTCCTGACTTCACTCTTTCTTTACTTTAGCAAGCCTTAGTAATATTCTTCCTTCTTGGTTTAGTAATCATTAGGGGATATGAACATAGCCTCCAGATGCTTTTTACTGTATTAATCATGTGTCCTCAAATATTTGGTTTTGATACTACTCTCTGCTTCTTATTTCTAAATCGGTACTGTGAATCATAAACCCAGGAGGAAACTACTCACTAATAAGTCCAATACAACTGAAAAGATACAGGAAAACAATGTGTGGGGAGTGTGTAAGCGACAATGAAGATTCTCTCTCTCTCTCTCTCTCTCTCTCTCTCTCTCTCTCTTTTTCTGTGTGTGTGTGTGTGTATACGAACATACGCACGTGCATGTGTGTGTGTACCCACACTTACACATGCATGTGTGTGTGTGAGAGAGAGAGAAAGAGACAGAGACAGAGAGACAAAGAGACAGTGATATTTTAATAGATATAGGGATAAATATATCCATAAAATGAATTAAAAGGTTGATAAATGGATGAGAAATTAAATGTGGAAACAAAAGAAATGTTCAAATACAGAAAGATTCTACAAAAATAGCCAATCAGTAATGTAGGAAATGAAAGGGTCAAACAGGAATAATGATCATCAATACCCTAATCACAAAACCAAATGACTGAGAAGAATGTGAGTGTCAATAAAATATTGCACTGCCCTATTTAGGACTGCTATTTCTGTGATAAAACAATGGGACTAAAGCAAAGTGGGGAGAAAAGTGTTTATTTGGCTTACACTTCCACAATTTGTTTCATCATTGAAGGAGTTTGGGACAGGTCCCCAAATACGTCAAGACCCTCAAGCCGTGAAGGGGTATTGATTGCTGGTTTGATTCCATTAGATTGCATACCCTGCTTTTGGATACAGCCTAGGGCCTCCAGAACACAGAGGACAGCACCAATGATGGGCTGGTCTCTCATGTGTCAATCACATGTCTCCAGCCACATATGTGGCAGAGGATTGCATTGTCCAGCATCAATAGGAGGAAAAGCCTTTGGTCCTATGAAGGCTTGTTTCTCCAATGTAGGGTAATGCCAGGGCGTTGAGGTTAGGGTGGGTGTGTGGGAATGGGAACATCCTCATAGAAATAGGGTGAGGGAGTATGGAAGAGGGGGTAAAGGGGATAACATTTGAAATGGAAATATATATAATATCCAAGAAAAATAAAATTAAAAAAAGAAAATACTTTGCAAGTTTGTCTATAGCACTATTTTATAAAGGCATTTTAAAATTAATATCCTTTCCTCTCAGATGGCTTTAGCTTGAGACAAGTTGACATAAAACTATCTAACAAATGTCTACAGGAAGAACCTTTTTAAAAATGAAACATTAACAGAAATTTCAATAACGATTAGTCAGAGTAATGAGCTCAAACCTGAATAGAGGAGGTAAAGAAGAAATGGTGTAGAAAGACTAATTAAATGACAGCATGTAATTTATAGGTTTAAGTGGAGATATGGACATAGAGAGGCATCAAGAACATGAAATGCACATGGCCAGAAGAGATCTTGCTAAGATACAGACTGCTTAAAACTAAAACCAAAGAATCAATATTAAACACATACGTGCACGCACGCGCGCGCACATGCACACAACACACACACACACACACACACACACACACACACACACAGAGGCACAAACTCACAAAGGCAAAATACATCAAGATAACATCAGACCTCTTTGATGGTCAGCAACTTTGATGGACCACTTCAATTAGGGAGGAAAGAAGGCCAATAGAATTCTACAACTGGTCATAAATCAAAAGCAAGTGATCATGGGGTCCTCAGCCTAACACATACATCTGCAACACAACTCTTACACTTAGATCTCAGGGAACATTATAGAATAGGGACAAAAATCTTGCAAGAATCAGAGGAACACACAAAGTTTCCTACGTGATCGTGGCTTCTAGAGATGACAGGAAAGCTACAACCATGATATGGTTCCCTACACCAACAATATGGCTCCCTAAACAGGATCTGAACAATGACAACAGCAAGAGATACGATAATGTGAAAGGAAGGAAATATCAGATGGGCCTAACCTAAGACAAAATACTATAGTCTAATAATATTTGGTGAGAGCAAGAGAATTAGTCTTTTCCAGGGATGACTCCTTTATCTGCTGTTCAACACAATGTGCTCATCTCTATGACTATGACTAATTTAGCAACACTAAATGGACTTAGAAGATTTTATTTATATATGTGTGATAATGTATAATACATATGTATTAATCAAAAGAAAAGAGGCCACAAATTTGAGGGGATGACGTAGAAAGGATTGTGGGGAGAAAACATAAGAGGGGCTGACAGGCAGAAGATAAAGAGAAAAATGATGTTACTATATTTTTCTATTAGAATACAATTTTAAAATATGTATGGTAGAGCATTGGATGATACATGTTAAGCACTGAAAGTAGATAGCTGTCAATCAAGATTATCATATCTGGCAAAGATATCTTTTTAAATTGATGACAAAAATGAAAACTTTTCAAGGTCAGCACAAACTATAGCATTGTACAGACAGTAAGCCAAGATAGCACAAAATGCTGAATGGAGCACAGAAGAGAAAAAACCAGACTCAATCATTAGAGCACAGAGAAAAGTAAACCTCACAAAGTAAAAGATAAACATTCCATAACCAGAAAGTAATCAAACTAGGCCAATTCAGTAAATCAACAAACCCTTAAAACAAATAAAACAGGAAGGGTAAGAGATAACTAAAACTGCCAGGACAGAAACCAACCAATTGCAGCATCTGCCACCTTACATTAACAAAAACCTTAAATTTAAATCATATGAATTCTGTAATATATTGACTGGATGACAAAACAGCATCCAAATGTCTTTGTCAAAAAAAAAATCACCTCACTAGAAAAAAATTAATTCAGTATATTGGTAAAATATAAAATCATACCAGGCAAATTGAAGTAACAAAACATCTGTGAGGACTACTTTATAACTGGTAAAATGAATTTCAAGACACATTTAGGAAAATAAAAGTAATTACTAGTAATAAAGAAAAAAAATCCATCAAAAAGAATTATAAGTACCTATGTACTGAATGTTCTAAATATCTTAAAGTGAATACCACACAATCAAAAGGGAGAGATATTGTATGACTTCATTTCACTACTTTTATCAATTGATAGTCAATAATCAAAGATCAATAAAGTTAGTTTAAAAATTATGCTAATCAGTTTTGTCTTATTGGCAAATACCTAAGAAGAGGGAATCTAAACTGAAGAATTGCCTCCATCACACTGACTTGTGGGCATCTCTGTAGGCCAGTGTCTTAATTGTTAATTGATACAGGAAGGCCAGCCAATTGTGGTAGGTCCTACTGGGGTAGGTGGGCCTAGGCTACCTAAGAACGGTAGCTGAGTAAGTCAAGTAGTACAATCTAGAAATCAGTGTTTCTCCAGGATTTGCACCTCATGCTATTGCCTTCGGTTTCAGCTTTGTCTTCCCTTGATGATCAGCTATAGTCTGAAAGGGAGATATAATAAATATTAACACAGAAAACAATGAAAATAAACAGAATACAAGGAGTCCATGAAAGAGTCATTCTTAAACCAAACCAAGACTAAGAAACCCATAGCTACCATCCATAAAAGGAAAGAAGGAACCTGAAATTCTGCAATTAATAAAGTTACAGAAGAAAGCAAAAATGTAAAAGTAAGACAAATCAAATCCAAAATATCATTAGAAAATACTCTGAAAATCTGTATTGCAAAAAATCTTCAAAAATCTACACAAGATGAATATACTTATAGTCATACATTATCTACCAAAATGAAATTGTGCTATAATGAGTAAGGAGATTGCTTTCTTCAAAACAACAACAACCATCCCTGGACAGTGTGACTCAAATTATTCTGCACAATACAAAGAGAAAGAACATTACCAAAATCATTTTCCAAGACCAGAATTTTTCAACAACAAAAAAACTAGGTAAGAATACAGCCAATAAAGAAAATTATGCAACAATTTTTCTAACAAATACAGAGACAAAAATTGTCAATTAAAAATGCACAAACTGAATAATAAAACAACACGTTAAAAGATTATATACCAGAAGCTAGGGAGATTTCTCAGTATATAAAATGCAAACTGTACAAGCATGAGAAAGGAACTTCAGATCCCCATGGAAAGGATGAGTGAGCAGAGCTTCCTGCTTGCAATCCAAGTACACACGAAATGAAGACAGAGGATCCCAGAAGCAAGCTGGCAATATGGACTGAGTAAACCATTAGCCTGAGTTCAAGTGAGAGATCTTGCCTCCATATATAAGTTAAAAGCTATTTAGAAAGATACTCAACATAATCTTAGGATTTCACATGCATAAACACACATAGACACATACACATTTCCCACACATAGAAACATATATAGACTATGTATGCATATAAAACACACCTACACAAATGCATGTGTTCCTAAATACATACATGTTGCCAAATATGTAAAAACACATATGTGGCATGCATACACACCTCACAGAGGCACACCTGAAAGATAGATAAAAACATTTAGGATGAAAGTTGATTTATTCTGAAGATGCAAGAATATTTTGTCTTTGACAAACTTTAACTTCCCTTTATAAAGCCCTAAAGAAGTGAGAAACTGAAAGAACATACCTACACAAGATAAAGTTAGTGTGAATGTAATGGTAAATAAAGAAAAACTAAAAACATTTCCTCTCAAATAGAGAATGAGAAAAGAGTGCCAGTATCTGATAGCAAGTGCAATAAGTAAAGAGATAGAAATATAAAGGATAAAAATACAATTCAGAGACGTCAATCATCTCCATAAGCAGAGAATATTCTATATTCTCCATACCCTGAAGACTTTACCAGAGCTCTCTCAGAATTCATAATCACTTTCAGCAAAACACCAGGATGTAAAATCAGCATATAAAAGTCTGTAAATTGTCTGTATGCCAATAACAAATTTGCTGGAAAAAAAAGAGAAAGATTTTCATTTACATATCTCCTTAAAATTTCAAACAAGAGATTTACCCATGAACCATGTGAAATACCTCCACAACGAAAATTTTCAAAAACTAAAGAACAAATGAATAGCACAGAAGACACAAAGACCTCCCATGTTCATGAATAGACAGATTCATGTTGTGAAAATGGCTACATTTCCAAAAGTTAATTACCAATTCAATTCCAAATGCCAAAAATGCCAGTGTCATCTTTTCTCCTTTTTAATTACACCACAGATCTTCATACAAACAGCATAATAGTTGTAAAAAGAAAAAAACAGGCACAGAGACATGAGGGATAGAATATATATAAAAACATAAATGAACCCAGAGTGCCACTGCCACCTGATTTTCACAAAATAGCAAAGCACATTGAGAAGTGCCCTTAACTGCAATAAAAACTTACAGGGGAAACCAGGTACCAACATGTAGAAGAATACAAATAGATATGCATCTCTCACTCTGTCAAAAAAACAAAACAAAACAAAAAAAAAACCCCTCCAAGTAGACCTGAAACCTTAATTATGCTTTTTAGCGCTAAAACACCTAGAGTAAACTATGAGGAAAACATCTCATACTATAGATAGAGACAAAAAGTTATTTGAAAAAGAACCTAATACCTGAGCACATTACAGATAGCATTGCGGGTAATGTAAAAAGCTTCTCAACAATCAAAGACATAAAGAAGATTAGACTCTAGAATGGAAGGAAGTATTCATCAGTTATGCACTTCCCTAGAAATTAAATTCAAGAAAACACTGAAAATATCTCAAATGAAAACTCTAAAAAGCAAATAGTCCAGTAAATAAATGGGAGAATATATTGGATATCCTTGAAAGCAATAGGACAAATGACAAGTCAATATATATTTTAATAGTCCCACATCCTTAGGCATTATAGAAATGCAAATATCCAAATTCCATCTCACTACAATCAGGATGGCTGTTAGTAAAAATATAGTGAATGTTGGTAAAGCTGCAGGGGAAAGAATGCTTGTGGGAATGTAAATTAGTCTAGCCAATATCAGAATCAATGAGCATGTTTCTCAGAAACCAAAACACAAAACTACAGTATGATTCAGCTATATCACTAATTGTTTATATACCCAGAGAAATGTACTTTAATCAGCAGACCACATGGTCAGAAAGGTATTTGCCCATCCTTGTTTTTGCCTTTACTATTCACAACAGCCCAGTAATTAAACCCTGCTTAGTGTTCATCCATATATACACAGAAAAATAAAATATGGTGTGTATGCACAAAATGGGATTTTATTCATCCAGAAAAATATTAATACTATGTTTTTTACAAGAAAATATTTGGAGTTGTATTAGGCCAAATAAGCCACAACCTATAAGACAAATACTTCATGTTTTATTTCGTGGGTAGAAAATACTTAAATACTTTCCTACAAACACACACACACACACACACACACACACACACACACACACACACAAACACACACACACATATGAGTTCAGGAAATTTTTGCTATGCTTATCAGAAGACTAGAAATAACATGGAACAAAAAGTCAGTTTGCTTTTGTATTACTAGTAACTCATTAAACTTAATAACAAATAAAACAAAATTAAACAAAATTAGGTGAGAAAGATTGTTCAGTAGTTAAGAGGACCGGCTGCTTTTCCAGAAGACTTGGGTTCAATTCTCAGAACCTACATGGGAACTTACAACCATCTGTAACTCCAGCACTTAGAGTTCTGACACCCTTTTCTGAACTCTTAAGCATTATACTCCCACAATGCACACAATTTAATTAAGGCAGAATACCGCACATATATAATAAGAACTTGTAAAAACAAAAACTAATGAAGAATGCTTGGTCATAAAATATGTAACATATGAATTGGTTCACCTAGGACAAACATGCAAAGGTGAGTGGCATGTAAACGGTCCCCAGAGCACCACTGTCTAGCTCTGCCCTTGCTCTTTGGTCTAGAAGAAGCTTGCAGGACCCCAAGGGCATCATCTCCCCAGGCAAAACTATCAACCAACTTGAAACCATTCAAAACTTTGACACCCCAGCCGGAGATAGGAGATAAATGGGATACAGGCCTTTAACTTTTGTCTAACCAACTTGCTCCTCGAAACCTTGCCCTGTCATCCCATCTTCCCATGGAAACTCTAGGTCATCAAACTAACCAGCAAACATTACTTTTTACCAACCATCCTATTTGAATCTGCTGCCACACCAACTGGGTCTGACTGGAGCCTGCCTGAGGCACAGGCAACAGAGTAGGGTACCCTGACCAGCCTCTGGCTCTCCCAAGTTTCCTGAGAAGTTCTGCTGCCATCAGTATCATCCAGTCAACACAGGAGAAATAGAAATGCCTAAAGGACAATGTAAGAATGCAGGAATTAACAATCATTGGTCATTAATATTTCTCAACATCAATGTACTCAATTCCCCAATACGAAGACACAGGGTAATAGATTGGATGCATAAACAGGATCTATCATTCTGGTTTATTCAAGAAACACATTTCCGCAAAAAGATAGACATTGACTTAGTATAAGGGGTAGAAAAAATCTACTAAGAGGACATCTCAATTCTAAACATCTCTACCACAAATGCAAGGGCAACCAAATTTGTAAAGGAAACATTACTAAAGCTTATTACACATTGAACCCCACACATTAGTAGGAGACCACAACACCCTACTCTCACCAATGGAGAGCTCATTGAGAGAGAAACTAAACAGAGAAGTAACAAAGCTAACCGAGGTTGTGATTCAGATGGACCTAACAAATATCTATAGAACATGTCACCTAAACACAAAAGAATATAACTTCTTCTCTGCACCTCAGGGAACGGTCTCCAAAACTGACCATATAATTGGTCACAAAATAATACTCAACAGATGCAATAATATTGAAATAATCTTATCTATCTTATCAGACCACCATGGACTAAAGCTGGACTTCAACAATAAAAACAGCAGAAAGCCTACATACTCATGGAAAATGAATAACTCTCTACTCAAAGATCAGTGGGCTAAGGACTTTCCAGAATTAAATGAAAATAAACATGCAACATACCCATAATTATGGGACACTATGAAACAGTGTGAAGAGGAAAATTCATAGCACTAAATGCCCTTATAAAGAAATTGGAGAGTTTTCATGCTTAAGAATTACAAGCATATCTGAACCTCTAGGGAAAGAAAAAGATTTAAACACACCAAGGAGGAGTAGCACTAGGAAATAATTAAACTCAGGGCTGAAAACAATTCATTACAAACAAAGAAAATAATAAAAAGAACTAAAATGAGAGCTAGTTCCTTGAGAAAATCAACAATATAGACAAGTTCTTATCCAGACTAATTAAAAGTCAGAGAGAGAGAGAGAGTACCCAAATTAACAATACCAGAAATAAACAGTGCATGGTGAGGAAATTTAAAGAATCATTAGGTCTTACTACAAAAGTCTATACTACACAAAATTGGAAAATCTAAATGTAATAGCTGATTTTCTAGATAGATACCAATTATCGAAGATAAACCAAAACCAGGTAAACTATCTAAATAGTCCTGTAAATCCCAAGGAAACAGAAGTAGTTGTTAAAATTCTTTCAAACAGAAAATGTCTGGAGCCAGGTGGTTTTGATACAGAATTCTAGCAGACCTTCAAAAATGAGCTAATGCCAATACTTCTCAAACTATTTCACAAAACAGAAGCAGTAAGAACACTTCCAAATTCATTCTATGGGCCCAGGGTCACCCTGATATCTAAATCACAGAGAGACTCAAAAAGAACAAAAATTCCTGACCAATTTTCCTTAAGAACATTGGTGCAAAATACCCAATAAAATACCCACAAACTGAATCTAAGAACACATCGAGAACCTCATTCACCATAATCAAGTAGGCTTTAGTTTAGGATCCTTGGGATGAGGGGGTTGCTTTAATATATGAAATTCCATCAACATAATCTACCATATAAATGAACTGAAATAAAAAACCACACACACACACACACACACACACACACACACACACACACACACACACACACGATCATCTCACTAGATGAAAACAAAGCATTTGAGAAAGTACAACAGCCCTTCATGTTAGAAGTCTTGAAGACTGTGGGGATACAATGGGCATACCTAAACACAATAAAGAGAATATACAGCAAGCTAAACAGCCAACATCAAATCAAATGGAGAAAGTCTTAACACATTTCCACTTACATCTGGGACAAGACAAGGCTGTTCACTACCCCTATCTCTTCAATATACTACTTCAAGTTCTAACTAGAGCAATAAACAACTAAAAGAGATCAAGGAGATAGTAACTGGAAAGGAAGACATCAAAGAATTGCTATTCACAGCTGATATGATATTATATATAAATGACCCCAAAAATTCTCACAGAGAACTTCTACAGCTGATAAACACTTAAAACAAAGTAGCTAGATACAAAATTAACTCAAAGAAATTGGTAGCCCTCCTCTACACACATGATAAATAGGCTGAGAAAAAAGTTAGGGAAACAGTACCTTTAACAGTAGAAACAAATAACATAAAATACCTTGGTATAACTTTAACCGAGCAAGTAAAAGATCTGGATGACAAGAACTTCCAAGTCTCTGAAGAAAAAAATTGAGTAAGACATCCGAAGGTGGGAAGATCGTCTTTGCTCATGGATTAGTAGGACTAACATATTGAAAATGTCCATATTTCCAAAAGCAATATACAGATTCAATACAATTCTTATCAAAACTCCAAAAAATTCTTCACAAATCTTTAAAGAACAATTTTTAAGTTCATATGGAAATTAATAAACCCAGGAGAACTAAACCGGTCTTGAACATTAAAAGAAATCCTGGAGATATAACTACCCCAGACTTCAAGCTGTACTACAGAGCAATAGTAATAAAATCTGCATGTTATTGGTAGAGAAACATACAGGTGAATCAATGGAATCAAATTAAAGACCTAAAAATGAACCCAAACACATGTGAAGACTTGATTTTTGATGAAGAATCCAATACCAGGCAATGATAAAGGGAGGGAAACGTCTATAAATGGTGCTGCTATAATTGGATGTCTGCATGTAGAAGAATGCAAATAGATCCAAGTTTGTCACCCTGCAAAAACTCAACTCCAAATAGATCAGAAACCATACACACTTAATCTAATAGAACAGAAAGTGGAGAATACAGTTGAACTTATTTGTACAGGAGACAACTTCATTAATAGAACAACATTGGCTAAGTCACTAAGGTCAAGAATTAATAAATGGAACCTCTTTAAACTGTAAAACTTCTGTAAGGCAAAGGATACTGTCAATAAGGCAAAATGACAGACAGCCTATGGATTGGAAAAAGATCTTCACTAACCCTATATACTACAGAGGGCTAATATCCGAAATATATAAAGAACTCAAGAAGCTAGACACCAAGAATCCAAGTAACCTAATTAAAAATAGGGTGCAGAGCAAATTAGAAAATTATCAACAGAGGAATCTCGAATGGCTGAGAAGCACCTAAAAAATGTTCAGCATTCTCAGTCATCAGGGAAATGCAAATCAAATTGACTCTGAGATTTTACCTTATACCCATTAAAATGACTAAGATCAAAAACTCAAAGGAGAGCGCATGTTGGTGCGGTCATGGAGCAGGAAGAACACTGCTCCACTGCTGGTAGGAGTGCAAACTTGTAAATCTATTCTGGAAATCAATTTCACAGTTTCTCAGAAGATTGGGAATTGTTCTACCTTATGACTCAGATATACTACTGCTGGGCATATACCCAAATGGTGCTCTACCATCCCACAAGGAAATTTGCTCAACAATGCTCATAGCAGCTTTGTTGTAACAGCTAGAAATGGGAAACAACCTCCATGTCTCTCAACAGAAGAATAGATACAGAAAATGTAGTCTAGCTACACAGTAAATACTAATCAGCTATTAAAAACAAAGACATAAAATTTGTGGGTAAATGAATGGAACTAGAAGATATCATTGAGAGTGAGACAAGCCAGAACAAAACATACATGCCTGGTAGTCATAATTGGATATTAGTTTTAAAGTACAGGATAACTATGCTTTAATCAACAAACCCAAAGAAGCCAACAAAATGAGGATGGCACAACTCCCTTGTGTTTGAATGTTTGAATCTTTCTCAGGACGGGGAAACAAAATTGATATTCAAGATCAATAGAAGGAAGGAACTGGTTCGAAGTAGGGAATGGATAGGATATAGAGATCATTTGTAGGAAGAACAGGGGAGAGAAAAGTGATATTGACTGGGGTGGGGGGCATAATTTCTAGGAGGTGACAAAGACCTGGGATGAAAGAGGCCCCCAAAGGTCTAAGGGGGCAACTCTAAGATCCTAGTAGTGTGGGGGGCTCTGGGGGGGTAATGGATCCAAAATGGCCAGGCAGGACTCCTTTTTATTTATTTTTTATTTTTATTAGATATTTTCTTTATCTACATTTCAAATATTATCCTGGTTTCCCCTCCATAAACCCCCTATCCCATCTGCCCACTCGCTGCCTCCATGAGGGTGCTCTACCACCCACCCACCCACTCCCTCCCGCTTTCCTGCCCTGACATTTCCCTACACTGGGCCATGGAGCCTTCACAGGACCAAAGGCCTGTCCTCCCATTGATGCCAGACAGGGCCATCTTCTGCTACATATAAGGCTGAAGCCATTGATCACTCCACGTGTATTCTTTGGTTGGTGGTTTAGGCCCTGGGAGCTCTGGTGTGTCTGGTTGGTTGATATTGTTGTTTTTCCTATGGAGTTGCAAACCCCTTCAACTACCTCAGTCCTTTCTCTAACTCCTTCAATGGGGACCCCGTTCTCAGATCAATGGTTGGCTATGAGCATCCACCTCTCTATTTTTCAGGCTCTGGCAGAGCCTCTCAGGAGATAGCTATATCAGGCTCCTGTCAACATGCACCTCTTGGCATCCCCAATAGTGACTGGGTTTGGTAACAAATGTGGGATGGATCCCCATGTGTAGCAGACTCTGTATGTCCTTTCCTTCAGCCTCTGCTCCATATTTTGTATTACTCCTCCCGTGAGTATTTTCTCTCCCCTTCTGAGAAATACTGAAGCATACACACTTTGGTCTTTCTTTTTCTCGAGGTTCATGTGGTTGTAAATTGTATTGTTGGTGTTTCGAGCCTTTGAGCTAATATCCACTTATTAGTAGGTGCATACCCCATGTATTCTTTTGTGATTGAGTCACCTCACTACGGATTATATTTTGTAGTTCCATCCATTTGCTTAAGAATTCATGAAGTCACTGTTTTTAATAGTTGAGTAGTAGTCTATTCTATAAATTACCACGTTCTCTGTATCCATTCCTCTGTTGAAGGACATCTGGGACAGCAAGCCTTCTACAAGCCTTCCACACAAAATGTGTACAAATGTGCACTGCCTATTGCTTATAAGATGTATAGGGACAAAGATATAGCAGAGACTGAGGGAATAACCAACCAGTGACTGACCCAAATCGAGAGCCATCCCATGGGCAAAGAGCAATCCCTGACATTATCGACGATAATCCATTAGGCTAGTAGACAAGAAACTAACAAAACTGTCCTCTGAGGGGCTCTACCCAACAGCCAACATAAAGAGATGCATAGAATCACACCCAAACATTAGATGGAGCTTGAGCAGTCTTAAGGAAGAGTTGAGAGATAATATATCATGGTACCCAAAGAAGACAGGGACTTCACAGAAAGATTAACAGATTCAAATAACCTGGACTCCTGGGAGCTCCCAGAGACAGAAACACCAACCAAAGAACAAGCCTGAACTGGAGCTAGGTGTCCTGAACTGGAGCTAGTCTTCAGGTGGGTCCCCCAAATAACTGGAACAGGGGCTGTCCCTGAGCCTGTTACCTGCCAACGAATCCTGAGCTCCTAAATGGACAACCTTGTCTGGCTTCAGTGGAAGGCAAGTCTAGTTCTGCAGTGACCTACTGTTTGGAGGTGAGTGCATGGGGAGTGCTGGGGCTGGGGGTCAGTGGATGGGGGTGAGGTGAGAGTGGAGGATGGCAGTTTGACATTCAGAGGTCATCTTCTACTTCTCAAAAGAGAAAGTGAAGAGGGTATGGTGGTGTCTCTGTTAGGGTTTTACTGCTGTGAGAAGACACCATGACCAAGGCATGGCTTATAAAAGACATTGTTTAATTGGGGCTGGTTTACAGATTCAGAGGTTCAGTCCATTATCACCAAGGTGGGAACATGGCAGCATCTAGGCAGGCATGGTGCAGGCAGAGGGGAGAGTTCTACATCTTGATTTAAAAGCTGCTATTGGAAGACTCACTTCCAGGCAGCTAAGGTGAGAGTCTTAAGCCCAGGCCCACAGTGTTACACCTAATCCAACGAGGCCACTCCTCCTAATAGTGCCATTCCCTGGGCCAGGCATATACAAACCATCACAGGGAAGGACTTGTGTTATATGCATGTGATGTGAGTAAAAGAAATTCAAGAAATAGAAATATTTTCAGTCATAGTTGAATTGTTGACGAACATAATTATTTATACCAAATCATAGTATAGAAAGTGGAAACATCAAACATTCATTCATCAATAATTTTTAAACTTCAAAAACACAAAGTAAAATAAAATCTTCAAGAGGAAAGTAAGTCTAAACTGAGACGGAATATAAATAATAAATAAAACCATGCAATAGAAAGCTAGTGAGAAATATTTAAAGTATAAGAAGGAACAAATTTACTCTCAGTAGATTAGAAATATCCTTAAAGAAGGGAGATTGAATAATTCCTGAGACAAACAAAAAGTGGAAGGGACCATCACTAGCTAAACTGCCTCCAGAGGAAACTGCAAGGGATTATCCAGACGGAGAATTTGTATGGGTTTGAAACTCAGAAATATAGAACAGAGTGAATTAATTTATGTTGCTTTTAACTTGTTTTTATTTCCCATGGTTTGGAGTGAGGGTGTACTCCTGTAACCCAAGCTCTCCAAAATTTGAGGCAATAAGATTCCCAGTTCAAGATCAAATTCAGATATATGTATATTTTTCTTTTTTCTTTCTTTTCTTTTTTCCCTAATTATGTTATTTTTTTAACTTTGGATTAAAAGACAGACATACTTGTTCAAAGCAATCACAACAGTTTTGGGAATGGTTATATTATGTACATAATTTAAACAATTGACAATTTTATAAGAGATTTAGGATGTAAGGGACTTGTCTTTTCTGGGAAGATACATGTTGTTATACTGGCACAATCTTAATTTTAAAGGTATATTTCAGTGACTAAAAGTAAAATTGAAGAATAATTGATAAGCTAAACAGTGATGGGGAAATAAATAAAGCACAATAGTAAAAGAAAAACAAAATAATAAGAAATGTCTTTTTTTAAATGAACAAAATAATTATATCAAAACTACATTTACAACTATGCTATCTATTAAACCAAGTGTCACCACAATCTTTTTCAATGCATGTACAGGAACAAATGAAAGAATAAGAATATCATAGGTGATTTTCAATGACCTAACTGTAATTGTACACAAACTTATCAGAAACACAAATATATGATAATTTAAAAGAAATGTCCCTTATTTCTTATCTTGCCAAAAATCAACCTCATATGATCAAGGACTTTAATCTAAGTCTTAAATATAAAAAAACCAAAATTGAACTACAACATAAAGACACAGAGAAGGACCTTATAGTAAGTCTCTTGTAAAATATGACCAATAACTGACAAATAGTATCACATGAAATTAAAAGTTTTATACATCAAAGGAAACACTCATTTGAGTAAAAGGCAGCCTTTCGATTGGAAGAAAAAAAGCTATATCAGCTGTACTTTCATTATAGGGTAAATATCTATAGTACACAAAGAACCATTAAAAAAAATGGAAAACAAATAACCCAATCAGAAACATTGGCTGTAGATGTGAACAGAGAATTCTCCAAGAAGGAACAGGAATAGCTAATAAACACTTTTGAAAGCGTTCAACTTCATAAGCTACAAGTGCAAATTAAAACATTGACATTCAATTTCATCCCAGTAAGAATGTCTGTCATCAAGAAATCAAAGGGTAACAAATTCTGGATAACATTTAGGGAAAGAGGAATGTTCTGTTGGTGAGAATGCAAACTCATGCTGCTACTAAGAAAATCAGTGTGGTGATTCTTCAATAAGGTAGAAATACAGCTGATATCAGATACAACTACTTTACTCCTTAGCATGTACCTACAGACTTTATATCCTACTTTATGATACTTGCTTAGTCTTACCCACCTGCAAAACATTTGAACTATGACACCGACTTCTCAGGCAACGCATCTACATGTGTGCAGTAGTGTCACAAATGGTATGGAGTACCCAACCACTTGGTTTAGATTTGAGGTACACTCCACAAGAGGACATCCATAGCTGGTTCTTTAAACCCCCTTAAAAGTCAATGATATGATAGGACAAAAGACCTAAAAGGGAACTTAATTCTTTAAAAATAAATTGACAGTGTTGAAAACTCTGTAAATATATATGTTTATACTCGTGAAAATTTCCATTCTTTTTTTTCTTTATTTATTTTTAAATTTATTCATTTTATATCCTGCTCATTGCCCCATCCTGGTCACCCTCTTCCACAATCCTTCCATGCTGATTTGGGGGGAGGGGGATCCCTGGCACTTCAAATATCTGTGAGGCTAGGTGCATCCTCTTCCTCTGAGACTAGACAAGGCAGCCCAGCTAATAGAACATATCCCATGTACAGTCAACAGCTTTTGGGACAGCCTCCGCTCCAGCTGTGTCAATCTTTAATCAGAGCAAATCTCTTTTCAGTGAACTGTGATAAAGGCAGGATGTTAGGACTACACAGTTGCTAAAAGTAAGTGATGGTTGAATGCTCAGCCCTAAACAATGCATTTACATCATCTGCTAAGACCCATAACATTGCCTAAGAGGGAGTGGAAAAACTGTAAGATACAGAATACAGGAATACGAGCTGTGAAATATCTTCTAGACAATATACAGCCATTTCAATACAAAAACCTCTCAATAATTACATACAACTGAATAGTGACAGGCAAGGACAGAGAGAAACTTACGAGGTTCTTTACCCTTCACTGCTGACTTATACTAAGGGCAGATTAAGAGAAAGAAGGATTGACTTTGTTTGTACAATCACCAGGCCTCTATCTTGTATCCCTATGCCATGTCATTGAATAGTTCTTTTCTCATTAGATTACGGTTTTTGGTTTTGGTTTTATGTTTTTTCTTATTTTCTTTGTTTTTGCTGTTTAGTTTAGTTTTGTTTTATTTTGTTATTTTTTTTTCAACTTAACACAAACTAGGGGTATTTGAGAAGAAAGAAACTAGGCTGAGTCAAGCTTATGGGTCAGACATTTACATATTAACACATAATGTGAGTGGGTTTAACACACTGGTGCCAGTGGCCACAGTCCTGGATGGTATATGAAATGTGCTGTGTGAGGCCTGGGAATAAATGATTAAGCAATATTCCTCCATGGTTTCTGCTTCAGTTCTTGTCTCCACATTTCTGCCTTGACTTGCTGCCCTGGGTTCTTTCCATGATGGACCCTGTCTTGATAACGTTTTTGTAGTTATGCTAAAATGTCATGACCAAAGCAGCATAAAAGACAATGTTTAATTTGATTTTTATGGTTCCCCCATTTTGTGTCTATGATAGCAGAGGAAGTGAATAGGTGAGAGCTCACATCTGGTTATACCTAGAGGCATAAAGAGATAGCACTGTGAGTTTCATGAATGATTTGATATCTCAAAGGCACCACCTAGAGCCATATATCCTCCAACAAGGCCTATGAATACTTTCCAGTTTCAACAATTTGGGTACCAAGTATTGAAATATATGAGCCTGCAGGAACCATTCTCATTCAAACCACCATAGATTGTGATGTGGAAAATGTTGGCCACATAAACCCAACCCTTCCCTAGTACTTGTGGCGATGTTATTTTATCAGACGACTACAAAACAAACTAGGACAGTCTTAATACATAATCATAAATATGCTGCTGAACAAAACAAATGTTATTAATTGGGGAAAGGGACAGATAAGAATCACAAATAGACAGTTGTGGAAAGGATAATAAATAGAATGCAGAATATTCATGCGTGCCATTTTCAAAGAACTAATTAAAACGTGAAAAGGTAAATGTATACAATTCTACCCACACTGATAAATGACAGACATCATTTTTATTACTGTACAATATGTCATAGTATCATGCCACATGAGTTTTCACTGCTCATCCATTAATCATCTTCCATTCACAGCCTTACTTGAAAATTGTGACTTGTGTGAAAATGGAATTATTATCTTGTGGTTCTGGAAGTTATAAGTCTATCTTAATGATGGTAGATTGTCACTCATTTCTCTTGGGGTCATCCTGATGCATCAGAACAGGAGAACATCAGAAGTGAGTCACACCAGAAAAGGGAAAACAAAAGTAAAACACACTGGGTCCTGATTGCAGTGTAAGAACCTTCTCTTGAAAGAAGGAACTCGCTTCTGCAATAAAAGTGTTATTACCTCTTAATTTACAACTCTCAGCTCTGTTATAATGGCAGTAAATTTACAACATCGAATGGGGAAGACTAAAATCACAGATGATGCAGAGCATGGTGCAAACGGTATAGATTTGAGAGCTTTCATTACTTTTATTAAACTTTTCTTTGAATATAAATTGTCCTGTAAAAAGTCTGTTAAAGAAAAAAAATGGAGACAAAGAGAGAAACCACTACAAATTCAATTTTCCAGCCAAAGATAGTCACTTTCAAAAATGGAAAATCAATCACCTTCAGTCAACTTTACTGTCAGCACAGCAGAAATATAAACCTGCAGGTTAGAAATAGATGTGCTTTACCCTTCTTGAATGTTCAATGAAACTATGCCTTCTTTTATTTTCAGTAGTAGCTTTGTGGTAATTTTATCTGACCATACACTCAGGCTTAGAGGTAAATGATGGAAACTAGCAAGACAGGCTTTCATGGTTGTTTAGTTGTGTTATAGACTGTACCATGTATTTCTTTTTTTAAAAAAAAAATGGGTATTCCAATTATATCTCTATTTTTATCTTTTAGTTTTACCAACATGGCAAAATTTTATATAAAATTCACCTGGTTTAGAATAATATATATATATATATATATATATATATATATATATATATATATATATATATATATATATATATACTATAGCACTACTTTCATGATTAAAATTATTGATTTTGGTCAAAGAAAATTTTAAGAAATTTGTTATTATTAATATATCATATAATGCCAAAACTTTGAAAGAAAGAAAACATTATATTTTCAACAACCATTTCATTATTTATTATTACTTAGCATATGGGCCAGAGGGCTTTTAGTCAGTGTTAGCTCCTCTACTCCATTTTTGTACCTAATAGAAGGTAAATTACACTTGATTTCCTCTAACGGTTACCTTCCGATGCTCACATTCAAAGGATAACTGTTTTTTAGGCTCAATTCTCCATCCACTTAAGCCACAATTATTTGCCTAAATGCTCAAGAGTTAATTGAATTTCTACATTGCACATAGCTTGTAGGCATCATCCTTGAAATTGCTACACGCTATTAGGTATAGTATTATCTAGCAATGCTTTAATTTTTAGAAACTATATTACTTAGTATTTTCAGCTACTTTGATATTCCCAGAAGATTAAGATTATACTCTTAGTTTTGCTATCAAACAGACTCCATTATCTACTAAAATATCAAGCCAGTCAACTTGCTCCCATGTTGAAAGACATCTGAGATTATCAATTTAACAAGAAGAAACATTTATGTAACCCTTAAGCTCGGACATTTCATCAAGTCAGCTGAAGACATTGTTTTGGGGCCTGTACTGAGGCAGCGTCTCATGACTACCCATGTAATCAATCAAAAAGGAGAGAAAAGTATGGGTAGATAAATTCCATTATCCATACCATATGGGCTACTCAGGACTCACAGACTTCCTCCTTCCACGTAGAGACACATAGACAGAGGTCCAAGCCTGAACACATGGTTTTAGAAAAAAAAACCAAGTTCCACACCTCAGACACTAGCACAAACATTGGTCATGGAAGGGAATCTTTCTGGTTTACAAATGATACTCCAACTGTAATCCAATCTATTCACTGAAGAATGAATTTGTAAACAGTACACCTTCTAAGTATATGCTAACTTTCCTCTACCATCACTGTAGAAATATTTTTGCTAACTTTCCTAATGATAGAGATTCACTGGGATTATTTTACAAAGGTCAAATTGTAATTGAATTTTTTTCTTAATTTTTATTTAATCTTTACTTTTACAGTTCAGATTTTATCACCCTCCATGTCCACCCTCTGACAGTTTCATGTCCCATACCTCTTCCCCACATCTCCACGAGGATGCCCCACACACACACACCAGACCTCACCACTACCTGGGGCCTTGAGGTCTCTTGAGGGTTAAGTGCATCTTCTCTAACTAAGTCCAAACCAGGCAGTCCTCTGCTGTGTATGTGTTGGGGGCCTCATATCAGCGTGTATGTTGCCTGGTTGGTGGCCCAGTGTCTGACAGATCTTAGAGGTCCATGTTAGTTGAGACTGCTGATCTTCCTACAGGGTTGCCCTCCTCCTCAGCTTCCTCCAGCTTTCCCCTAATTTGACCACAGGGGTGAGCAGCTTCTGTTTGGTGCAAATATCTGAATCAAACTCTTCCAGCTGCTTGTTGGGTCTTTCGGAGGGCAGTCATGATAGACTTCTTTTTGTGAGCACCACGTAGCCTCAGTATTCACTTTAGGCCTTGGGTTCTCCCCTTGAGCTGGATCCCAATTTGGGCCTGTCACTGGATTTCCTTTTCCTCAGGCTCCTCTCCATCTTTATCCCTGCCAGACAAGGATAAATTATGGATCAGAGTTTTTAACTATGGGATGCCACCGCATCCCTCACTTGATGCCATTTCTTTCTACTGGAGGTGGGCTCTACACGTTCCCTCTTCTCACTGTATGGAATTTTGTCTAAAGTCCCTCCCTTTGAATCCTGAGAGTCTTTCATCTCGCAGATCTCTGGTACATTCTGAAGAGTTCCCCCACCTCCTAATTCCCAAGGTGGCCTGTTTCTATTTGTTCTGCTGGCCCTCAGGGCGCCAGTCGTTTTTTCTCACCCAATACTTAATCACGTTCTCCTCTTTCCCTCCTTGTCCCCTTTCCCAACTAAGTTGCCCCACTCCACTCTTCTGATTGTTTTTTCTTTTCCTTCCCAAGTGGGATTGAGACATCCTCACTTGGGTACTTCAGTTTGTTAATCATTTAAAGTTCTATGGCTTTTATCCTGGGAATTCTGTGCTTTCTTGGCAAATATACACTCACTAGTGAGTACAGATCCTGCATGTCCTTTTGGGTCTGAGTTAACTCACTCGGGATATTTTCTAGTTCCATCCATTTGCCTGCAAAACTCAGGATGTCCTCATTCTTAATAGCTGAATAGTACTCCATTAAGTAAATGAACCACATTTTCTGTATCCATTCTTCTCTTATGGGACATCTGGCTTGTTTCCACCTTCTGGATATCACAAACAAGGCCACTATGAACATAGTGGAACATGTGCCTCTACTGAACTTTAGGGCATCTTTCCAGTATATATCCAAGAGTAGTATAGCTGGATCTTCAGGTAGATCTATTTCCAATTTTTTGAGCAATCTGAAGATTGATTTCCAGAGTGGTTGTTCTAGTTTATAATCCCAGCATCAATGGAGTAGCATTCCTCTTTCTCCTAATACTTACCAGCATGTGCTGTCACCTGAGGTTTTGATATTAGCCATTCTGATTGGTGTGAGGAGGTATCACAGGGTTGTTTTGATTTGCATTTCCTTGAGCTCGTTGAACATTTCTTTAGGTACTTCTCGGTGTTTTGAGATTCCATGGTTGTGAATTCTGTGTTTAGTTCTATACCCTATTTTTCGAATAAGTTGTCTTGTTTTTTGGTGGTTAGATTCTAGAGTTCTTAATATATTTTGGATATTAGCCCTCTATCAGATGCGGGGTTAGTGAAGATTTTTTGCCCAATCAGTAGGTTGCTGATTTGTCTTATTGACTATGTCTTTTGCCTTTGTCCAAAAGCTTTCAGGTTTAGGAGGTCCCATTTATTAATTCTTGATCTTAGAGCATGAGCCATTGGAGTTCTGTTTAGGAAATTTCCCCTGGTGCCAATGAGTTCAAGGCTCTTTCCCACTTTCTCTTCTATTACATTCAGTGTACCTGGTTTTATGTTGAGGTTCTTGAACCACTTGGACTAGAGCTTTGTGCAACTAGATAAATATGGATCTATTTTCATTTTTCTACATAAAGATTGCCAGCTAGACCAGCACCATTTACTGAAAATGCTTTTCCATCTTTTTTCTCTGAGGTTGTGTCTGCCTTTGTTATTGACAGGTGTTTCTTGTACGCAACTGTCGCGCCCACCTCGCCCGGCAAGGAAGACACAACACCATCGGATTCTTCTCAACAGCCTTTATTGCAGGACCACCTCTTTGCTGATACGGGGACCTCGAGCAGCAAAAGCGCTCGCCTTATATACACAGCAGGCTGAGGCTATGCTAATTGTCCTTCAGGGATTGGCTGAGCATGAATCCCTCATTAGCATATTAAAGTTCTGGCCAACTGACACCAGGTGCAAAACCCACGCATGCGCAGTACCGTTGTTCACCACAGGTAGGCGTCGGATCACCTCTTATCCTACGGCTGCCCTGGCAAGGGGACAAGCCTGCGCATGCGCGATAAGTTGTTTACTACCAGACGGGACTGGATGTTGGCACCATCTTTGTTTTACTGCGCTGCTCCCTACATGCAACAAAATGCTGGATCCTGTTTGCATATCCAGCCTGTCAGTTTATGTCTTTTTAGAGGTGAGGTGAGTCCATTAACATTGAAAGATAATAAAGACTGATGATTGTTAGTTCCTGTTATGTTTGGTTTTGTAGGTGACATTACAGGCATGTTTCTCTCCTTTTGGTTTTGTTGTGAGATGATTAATGTAGTGTTTTTCTCTTTAATGTGGGTACCATCCTTGTGTTAGAGTTTTCCTTCTAGAATCCCCTGTAGGGCTGGATTGTTAGATACTGTTTAAATTTGGTTTTGTCCTGGAATATTTTGGTTTCTCCAACTATGTTGATTAAGATTTTGCTGGGTATAGTAGCCTTGGTTGGCATTTGTGTTTTCTTAGAGTCTGTATGACCTCAATCCAGGCTCTTCTAGCTTCTAGTATCTCTAGCTTTTAGAAGTCTGATGGAATTCTGATAGATCTGCTTTTAAATGTTACTTGACCTTTTTCCCTTGAAGATTTTAATATTCTTTCTTTGTTCTGTGTATTTAGTGCTTTATTATGTGACAAGAGGAATTTCTTTTCTGGTCCTGTTTATTTGATGTTCTATAGGCTTCTTGTACCTTTATGGCAATCTTTTTCTTTAGGTTGGGCAAGTTTTCTTTGAGTTGGTTTAAGATATTTTCAGGTCCTATAAGATGGAAATCTTCGTTCTCCTCTATTCCTATTATTCTTTGGTTTAGTCTTTTCATTCTGTCCTGGATTTCCTGGTTATTTTGGGTTAAATTGTTTTATGTTTTGAATTTCTTTTGATAGTTGTGTTCGTCTTTCCTAAGATATCTAATACACCTGAAATTCTCTCTTCTATCTCTCATATTCTGATCCTTTCATCTCTAATCCCTGACTTCTTTCCTAGGTTTTCCATTTTCAGGGTTGTCTCCATTTGTGTTTTCCTTATTGCCTCTACTTCCACTTTTAGAATCAATTCCTTCAACTGTCTAACGTGTTTTCTTGTACTTCTTTAAGGGATTTATTTGTTTCCTCTTTAAGGGCTTCTACCTGTATACCTCTGTTTTCCTGTATTTCTTTCAGTGAGTGTATCCTCCTTAAAGGACTCTATTATTGTCATGAGATAGGGCTTTAGGTCAGCTTCCTGACTTTCTGGTGTGTATTTAGGGCTTGCTGTGGTGGGAGAACCAGGTTCCAATGATGATGCTCATGTATATTGGCTTCTGTTGCTTATGGTCATGTGCTTGCCTCTTGCCATCTGATTATACCTGATATTTGCTGGTCTCTGTGTCTCTGCCTGGAGTCTGCCTCTTTTGTCCCTGGGTTGTTTCAGTTCTCCTGATAGGCCTGTGACCCTGACTGTAGCAAAACCCCTTGTTAAAACTAGAGGGTCTTCAGAAGGGCAGAGGAGCTGCTGGTCTGTTACCCTAGTTACTGCAGATCTCCTGGGAGGCCTTCAGACTGTTGGGTCTTCAGAGAAGTAGTCAAGCTGTTGCTCTGTGTGTAGATATTCTTCAGGGAGGCCTATGGACTCTGGTTTCTGTTTCCCTGTGTGCAACAGAACTCCATGGAGGCTTTCAGACTGTTTGATCAGTTGCCCCAAATGCTGCTGCGCTGCTGGGATGTCTTCAGGCTGTGCGTCAGATGCCCAGTTGCCTTCTGTGCAGAGGAACTTCTGGAATGCCTTCAGGCTGTGGTGTCCTCAGGAGAGCAGAATAGGTGATAATCTACTCTAGCAGAAGATGCAGTTCCCTTGTGGGAAGTGGACCTCCGGGGATGCCTTCAGTCTGTGGTGTCTTCAAGGGAGCAGAGTAGCTGGTGATCTTCCCCATCAGAGGGCACCAGCCAGAATGGGTGTGGAATTGATGGTGGATAGGAAGTGTTTTGGGAGTTCACTGGATTCCCAGTGGCAGTTATTGGCCCTCAGGAGGATTCTTTTCAATTTCCCTGTGTGCAGCTGACCTCTTGGGATGCCTTCAGGCTGTGCAGTTTTCAAGGTAGTAAGTAGAGTAGCTGGCAATCTGCCCCAGCAAAATGCACCATTGGAAGGGGCATAGAATTCAGGGGCGGGGGTTTGGAGAGATGATGGGTCCTGAGTCCATTGGGCTTCCAGTGGCTGCTGTGGGTCCTTGCGTGGGGGTTGGGGGTTCTTACTAGTTGCCCTGTGTTCAGCACACCTCCTGGGATGTCTTCAGGCTGTGCTGTCTTCTAGGGAGCAGAGTAGCTGGTGATTTGTCCCTGCGGAGTGCCCTGGACAGAAGAGGAGTGGAATTCAGTGGATGGGGGTTTAGAGGATGATGGGTCCCGAGGCAACTGGACTCCCAGGGGCAGCTGTGGGCCCTCGAAAGGGTCCTTACCAGTTACTCTGTGCAGTGTACCTCCTGGAATGCCATCCGCAATTGAATATTTTCTTAAAGAAAATTGATATGAAGTAGGGAAAGAATGTTTTAGGGGTACTGGCAGAGTCAAACTGGGTAAAGGGGGCAAGATGATTATAATACACTGTGTATATATGTGAGATTCTCAGAGTAAACTAAAACTATCAATAAAATATTTTAGTTATGTGAGAAGTAACCCTTAAGTTACAAAACATGCTACTTTTTGATGAAAAAATTAAATATCCATTAAAATCATTATTGTATATATTAAAAATAAATTTTCTGCGTATTTTAATTGTTTAACTTTATATACCTTCTTAAAAGCCATGTTCTTCACCAAGATCATGGTTTTCTGGACCAGAAGTGTTGTTGTTATTGAGTCACTCTCTTTACTGCAATTAGGAAGAGTTGGATTTTCAATTTAGCACTGATAACATTTTTTTCCATTTCTATAAATTTTCCCATTTCACCTAAACACAAAATCAATCATAACACTGTTTTATAATTCATAGTTTCTGGATAATACACAGTAATATTTCAGTCTTCTCTTAATTTGTTCAAAATTTTCAAGGTTTGCCTATTTTATGAATTGTTTTCCTACAATGTATTTGTTATCACATTAAGAGTCTCCGTTCACTTCCTGGTTATGCAATGTTTGCTGTAATCACTACGATTATCTTCATATAATAGTTTTTGCAACTATGTGTATGTGTGGTACACAATCACAATAAAATATTGTTCAATCACACAAAAAGTGAAACTCAGTTGTTTACAATAGCAGATATTGCTTGAGACAACCATATTAAGTACAATGAGGAAGTAACAGAACTCCAATACCATGTGATTTTACCCTATATGTAGAATTGAAAATAGTTGGAATTATTGAAATTGAGGTTGGGTAGAACTGGCAAGAAAGAGGGAAGGGAAGCACTGGTCATGTTCCGGTATGCTGCAGCACAAAGAGTCTACAGATAACAAGAACATACTGCATAGTTCAGGAATCTAGAAGGAATGATTTGTAATATTTTACCATAAAAAGTAGTAAACATGGAGTTGGTAGTAATATTTACTCTGATTCAACCATTACATTATACAACATGTATCTTAACATAACTCTGATGTCCTGTAAGTATGTGTGTTTTTCTTTTATTGATTTTTAGAAGCAGAGTTTCTCTATATAGGTCTGGCTCTTTGGAACTCACTCTATATACCAGGGTGGGCTCAAATTCAATGTCAGCCTGACTTACTTGGTACTTATTTTAAAAATGGTTGTGATTCAAAAGGAAATATTACAGTGTTAATGAACTATTGAATTACATATCAAGAGATTCCAAATGTACTTTCAAACTTCTCTAGAACTTCAATAAGTTTATTTCAATATAGTACTTGTTACAGAGTATCATGCTAACAAATGCAAAGTAAATTTCTCTTAATGGTTTATTCTCAATTATTAAGAGTTCACTGCAAATTCATTGACATTATTAAATAATTTTAGAAACTATATTTTAATTGCTGCTATCAGAACATTAAAATATTTATTTAATAGAACTAAATTATGTCTAACATTTGCCTATCCTTTTACCTATCTCTGTAAAAGCAAACAATATTCTCTCAGGAACACAAGGTATCCTTGATATAACAAGTAATGAACTGAAGACTGTCCAGAGAATAAATTCTATATTAACTTTGAATTTGGTAATGACAGACAAATGGTAAACATAGTAATCTGGTGGGCATGAAATGTCTTTAGGAAGAGCCTGTCAGAACTAAGACATTCTCTTCTACCTATCACTGAGGAAAAGTTATCTATGACCTGTTTGGAATATAGTTGTCCTTTTGGTGTTTATTGGAGGAAGTCTATTATAGACTGTATCAAGTATTCAGTAGTCACTTTGCTTTGACCCTTAGTATGACAGAATTTTTTTCAGCAGTATTCCGGGACCTCGTCAGGCGTGGCTATGTTTTTGAACATATTCATATGCAATGGCAGACCTGCTGGCTTCTTGGTTGCTGGGTTTTGGCTCTCAATTTTTATAAAATATTTTAAGGAAAATTTGACATAAACACAATTAAATATTTTCTCTATCTGAAATTCCATTTTGCACTATTCACTCTTGAGAAAATGAGGCTGAAAATTTTGCTAAATTTGAATATAATATTTCTATGATCCCATATCCCACAGAGGTCACATGGTAAGAATAATTATTGTCTATATTCTTAGACCATTAGACAAAATCTTCTCTACAAAATGACACTGCTTCATAAAACAAAGCAAAACCAAAACAAAACAACACAAAAGACAACGTAAAATCCATTCCTTTCTCTTTTACTTGACAGAACTGAATATTTTAGGATATTTACACAAAATGTGGTGACTTTAGGATTGTTCCTTTTGTGTTTTACTAAATGTTTAAAGAGAAAAAAGAAAATGAAATATCTTTTTGAGAGACCTAGGGTCCTGACACCTTCTTTGCAACAGATTGTTGAAGTGTGGGCGAGCCTGTTCCTTCATTTTTCTATCATTCTAGGGAACAGCATGGCAGCAGTATTTACGCACCAGGAAGAATAAGGTCTCTAAGCAGCTGCTGGTTCTCTGTGTTATTTAGTTTCCCCTAAGCCAGTGGAAAAGATTTTCATTCTGTAGTGTTTTTTTTTTTTTGATAAAAATATGTTTGGAGAAAAATGGATAATGGGTTATGATCTGGGTGACAGAGAACATGGACTCTAGAATGGATAAGCCCAAGAAGGAAAAATTGGTTCTTTTTTAGCATAGCAATACTAAAATCCTCACACAAGCACACATGATAAGAGTTCTTAAGTTGCATCTCTGTTATATGGTGCTTTTGTTTTCTTTTTTAGTCTAATGACATGCTATTAATTTGTTTGAAAACTAACACTAACACACAATTGATTGTTGTGTATGTGTGTATGTGTGTGTGTGCATGCATGTGTGTGTGTATGTGTGTGAGTACATGTGTGAGTATGTGTATGTGTGTGTGTGCATGCAGGTGTGTGTGTGTGTGTGTGTGTGTGTGTGTGTGTGTGTGTGTGTAACTATCTCTTGCTAGGTTTTCTAGATCTACTAAGAGGTGTCTGTATTTCTGTTAAAGATTGATGTGTGTGTGTGTGTGTGTGTGTGTGTGTGTGTGTGTGTGTGTGTGTGTGGTGTTCGAATTATAGGCTGTTGATTGCATGGAAGTCTTTCTAATGCTGAGACATTTCTCTAACCCCCAAGTCATTTTGCTTTTTATTTTACATTTTAGTACATTATTACTATCCCTAAAAGAAAAAACAGTAAGGAACTTAGATGCAACTGAATTCTTCCTGCACAGAAATCCTGGTGTGTTTTGCTATTTGAGTGTCATTGTTTACAAAGACTTACGTTGGAACTAGTTCTGTGCTGTGAAAAACTGTTATAAAGGATAGACATAGAAGTGGTACAAAAATATGAAGTTGGGGTTGGGGATTTAAGTCACTGGTAGAGCGCTTGCCTAGTAAGCGCAAGGCCCTGGGTTCGGTCCCCAGCTCCGAAAAAAAAGAAAAAGAAAAAAAATATGAAGTTTATTAGGAATACACACAGAACTTACACAACCTATGGCCTCCAATGGCCTGCAGTCAAATATATTTTTCCTAATCGTTCTCTTAATACATCATATTTTTCTTACTATTTTCTGTAACAGCTCTTGTGAGGTTTGAGAGCAGGTTGGATTTGCAACACTCACTGTTGCAGGTTTTTCTTATTATTACCTGAATTTGTAGTTCATATTTCTGTTGACAGGTAATTGGCAGAGAATATATACATATATACATACATATATACATATTTTCCTATGTATCTATACATTATATGTATTATAATGAAGTCAATAAAAGTGCACTGAAAATAATGAAGGTCGCATTACTTTTTATGATTGCTTTTTTGTTTTTTAAGGAAATATAAGTAATATCTGAGAAAATAAGATTATGTATTAAAAGGTTATCAGTTTTTGAAGATGTACTTACTATACTTTATGTATATGGCTATTTTGCTTGCATGTACATGTATGTGCATCATATGCATGACTGCTGCAATAGATCTTCTGGACCTTGAGTTACAGATGGTTATGAGCTCCCATTGTTGGGGACTGTACCCACGTCCTCTAGAAGAGCAGCCACTGCTCTTAATCCATGAGCCATCTCTGCAACCACAGGATATCAATATTTTGTGGTACAATTAAGAAAAACTTGCATACCTTTATACCTAATTTCTGGGTTATTAGGTAAATAACCAGATTGTAGAACTTTTATAGAAGAATGTAATGTGAGTTCTCGTATGACATTATTAATTCTTTTAATTTTTGAAGATATACTTTACTATCACTGATAGATTCATGTAAACAATGAACTTTTTAAATTAAATTAATTTAAATAAACTTTTCATTAATCAAAATGTTGCATATTTGTGAAATAAAATGTCATGTTTCACCACAGAATATGTTTCACAATATTCTCACTTTTTTAACTATTTGAAGAATTCATATTTTGTGTTTCATTAAGACTAACCAACACACAACTCTACTTCACACCACTTTTCCGTTCTATGGCCACCCAAATTTGGGTCCTCTATTTTCTTTAAAGCAATCATTCCAATTAATGCTAATTATTTGGTGGGTGGCTAGTCAATTGAGTGAGTGAGAACTATGCAGGGCAACATCCTTAAAGAAAGATGACTCTACTTCTCTAGGTGAGTATCAACACCCTTTGAGAAATCTCTCTCTTTCTGGACAGCAGTCAATTATCAATAGCTCCCCAGTTATGTGTCACAGTTGATGACCACCTAAGTCTCTATGCTGAGGTTTTTCAAGGGTCGTGAATGGTATCACTCTGTGAGTTGTTATGTACTGCTATCCTATAGCAAAATTTTAAAGTCAAGTTAGATATTGGTCATTTTTTATAGTGACAATATTGAAATTACTCTCTGCCAGCTGTTGACATACTAAATTATCATCAACTCTAATCTCTCTGTGGTACAATAACTATTCAGAACTTTTTGACCCAAGCAACTGTAACTTACACACTGATCAACTTCTTGTTTTCCCTCCTTCCCTCTCCCTGATCTCAGGATCCAATACCTTTCCACTTTCAACTTCTATGGTACAAAATAGTTTACATTCCACACTTGTATGAGGCTATACAGCTCTTGTCTTTCTGTGTTTGAATAATTCAATCAGTTTAAACCTCCATCATTCCAACCATGAAGTAACAGGCTACAGGATTTTATTATTCTTGTCTGAACAGTGCAAGACATAAAAACACAGATTCTTTTCTTTTCTTGGCTCTTTTACACAGTGTGGTAGAGAACATAGGAGTGTAAATGAGCATGGACAAATGGATTTCCATTACTTTGAAGCTATGTCCAGGAGCAGGGCTTCTGGAACCTATTGAAAGAACATTTTGATATTTTTTTGTGACTTCTACATGGTTTTTAATAATTATCCTATTAATTACATAGTCTACAACACTATGTAAGAAATCTGTTTTCTCCATATTCTCCCTAATGTTTGTTATCACTTGTCTTCTTTCTTATCATTTAATAGCCATTAGAATAACTATTGTTACAATCTCATTCATATATATATATATATATATATATATATATTCCAGTAGTGCCTCCAATTCAACCTAAATACTCCAAACCAAACCAGGTTTCTTTTCAAACTTTATGTATGCCTTTTCTTTTCATAACTCATAAAGTCTAATTCATTCTGCACATGAGTATTGGGAACATGGCCAACCCATCATAGGCTATACCTCTGAAGAAAACTGACTCTTCGTCTCCTACTCAGCAGATAGCCATTGCTAACATCTCCTCATATTGAGTGTGTGTTTGTGGATCCATGCTGAAATGCCGATCGTTTTGTTGTTGTTGTTGTTGTTCTCTTTGGCATGTCTTATGCAGGTTACTGTAAGTTCTGTGAGTTCATTACCCAGTTCATGACTGGATAAGGTCCTTCCTTATCTAGAAGGCATTACTCGTTCTAGTCCTCCTGACCACTTGCTCTTACAATCTTCCTACCCATTCCTCTACAATGTTTTCTAAACCCTGGACTAGAAGGGCTGTGATTTAGATGTTCCATTTGTAGTGGAGCACGCCATAATCACTTTTTCTGTGTATGTTGATCAGTTATAAATCTCTGCATTAACCATAATCCATCACAAAAAGAAATGTCTTTGGCCAGGAGACCTCACCTGGAGTGTAGATCACTGTTGTTGCCCTTGGTTGCCTAACATGATAAGTCCCTATTGCTAAAGATACCATACACTTTGGACATCAGACTTGGAAGAATTGAGCTGGTTTGACTTGGAAGCCTACTTTTTGGTGACCAACACTCACATTTATCAGAAGATTCTATGCAAACTGCTAAGGAAGAGAAGCAATTAATATCCTGCCCAATTGTGATGGCTATGAAGCAAAACGTCGACAAGCACAGCAATGTATCTCCCAAGTAGCAAGAGAGGCATTTGTATCTTGTGATTAACCTATAACAATATAATTAGACCTAATCCTAATGGTATAGCATCTTTTAATATGCCCAGTGGCTATTTCTGGATCCTCTCCTGTGAAGAATCTATTTGGTTATTATCCAGATTCCACTTAAGTTCTTATTTATTTGTTAATTTGTGTTGAGTTGTCCCATTTATATGTGTTTTATATAATAACTCCCCTCAAGATGTGTAGTTTGTGAATATATTTTTCTCTTTTTGAAGATTGTCTTGTTACTCTGCTAGTGGTTATACAGAAGCACTTTAGTTTGGCACATCCTATTTTTCTCTATTTTCATTTGCTTTGAAGATTTGTACAAATCTTCCTTATTCCAATGTCCTACAGTATTTCTCATACATCTTCTTTTAGTAGTTCTATATCATTTAAATATTTAATCTTATTGCTGATGGTTTATTTAAACTAAGGAAAAAAGGAACCCAATTATATTTTGTACTTACAAAACATTTAACTACATAATTATTGTATCACCAATTATAAATATTATAAAATTATTGGAAACTCTCGATTAAAATACTGGACACCAAACTCTTTCATCCCATAAAATATTTTGCTCTTTTCTGGTCATCCAGTGCACAAAATGCTAAAATGATTTCAAATGTGCTCCAAGAACCAAATGACAGCCCAAAGATCACACCTGATTTCAGTAGTTAAATATTGTTATGATACTTAAATAGAAATTTTCGCTATTGAGAATGCCATTTCGAACTATTTTTAATAGTTATTCATTGGCAGTGATTTATGCTTTTTATTGGTATTATATGCTTTCTCTGGCCCTCCTGACAATAAAAGTATACTTCTACTTTATTTATAAGAATGTTTTTCTACTTAATCATGTTTCTAAGAAGAATGAACAAGAAACAAATACTAACGCCTACATTTGTCCAAAATGGCTGCTGGCTATGTTAAATAGAATAAAACACTAATCTAACTATTTTATGTTATGTCCTCTAGAAGAATTTTAAAATAACAACTAACAATAGAATTGTACCACCTTTGAAGATATTGTTTATGCAATGTAAAGTTATATAATTTTCATTTTTCTTCAAGTCAGGTAATAATATACATTGGAGTTTAGCTGTATCCAATACAATCTACTTTGGAAATCCTCATTGTTGTTAATATTGTTGTCTTAATCATTCCTTTACTTTTAAAGCAGGACATATATCTACAGATATATGGTAATTAAACCTTGCTGAGAGAGGACAAATTCCTGATTTTGAATAGTTTGTGTATTTTTGTTACATTTGTTGATTAACATTTGGAGAATGTGTATGCTGTAGTAAACCCGTGGAAATCAATTGGTTCTGTCTTTTCATCATGTGAGTCTTGAGGATTGAACTCCCATAGATTTGATAGCAAGCATATTTACCCACTATAATGTTTCATCAGCCTGATGTATTATTCTTTTCTGAGATAAACAAAAATGTAGTGCCTTTTATATGACTGAATTTATGAAAAAACAACACATATTTATGTTTATGCTTATAAATGTAGTTTCTAGTATCTAAAATAATTTTTACTAGAAGTTTCTGTTTGTAACCTTGAGAATATCACTGTAAATAAAAAGAAGCTAATTGAGAGACATGTGGGAAAATATTTCGTCTTTAATAAGCCTTTAAAAATATTTCTTGGGCCATTTTAATTTTTCACATTTGTCAAAGGTTTTAGTAGTCAATCCTGATTAGTACCTTAAATAGATTTTAGTAAGTAATGTTGACTCTATAATATAAGATGTAGTTATAAAGAAGAAAATACACTTTTGTCAAAAGATTTTTTCAGAGTTTTTCTATAAGGACTGTTTCTGAATACAGTTGTGAAACAAACTCAATTTTTCAAATAAAATGTGCAGTGATGTCTAGTACCTTACTCTGTGTTATACTTGTGATTCATCCTGATAACTAAAATACATATTAGTATGTGAAACAGTTACAGAACACAGTCCAAAACTTAATAACTGGAAAAAATCTATACAGTAGTGACTCAACAAATATGTGTGGTTTAATCAGTAGTCCAAACAACAACTACAGTTCTTCTCATTACTGGGATAGGACTCAGGGCCTACAACATACGAGACAAGTATTCGCCAAGGAGCTATAGTTCCAGCATGGTAAAATTGTATTTTTTTCTCATAAGTTGCTGCAAATAAATAAAAACTCATAAATTGAGGGTTTTAAACAACATTAAGTCAAACACTGTGGAGCACTAGAAACCTGAACCATCTTTAAACAGAGAAATCATGTACCTTATACAAAATTAGGAACAAGTTTTTTGTACCAGTCTTATAAAAATGCCCTATGAGCACACTTATTATGTATATCAAATGAATAGAGGATGTTATCCTATTAGCAGATATTGAGCAAAAAAACTGTGATTGCTACATAACTTTTAAATGTTAAAGAGAAAAGCAAAGACTTTGTTTCACAGTTGCTAGTGCTGGCACTAAAGAAAAAGTTCCTTCCATAGCATAAATTTGATGTTTCCTTCAACTTCTAAAAGTGCAAAGTCTTATTAATGTTGTGTATATAAAACACACAAAATTTAATACTGATCTGAAAACTTTGTTCTAAGGACTGAAAAATAATAGGTAATTACACAGTGCACAAATCACACAGTACAGTTTTTCTTAGGCACTATCATTTCTTTCTATAATGTACTCTTAAGATGACTGAAAGATTTATGCATATTTCCTTTGTCTAACATTTTTATTTTCTCCTATGTTTTCATCTAAAATTATAAGTACTTCTTATATTGAATAGAAGGCTATATGTGTGGCAACCAAAATAGTGTAGATACTTTTGTGTCCTCATTCCTAATGAAAAAAAATATTTAAAATATTCTCTGCAAGAGAATACTCATCTAACTGGAGCTGTGAGATCTTCCTAGTATCCCGTGAGCACTGACTTACAGTTATGTTGGCATTTTCCAATGCTGTCAGGATGCAGTAAACACTGTTCCCCACCAGCCATCCCTCAGCACTCTCCATGGAAAAAGCCAGTTAAAATCATAGTTACAAGAGGAGAGTCGTTTCCTGAGGATTAAAATGTAAATGAACACCTAAAAGACGGGTATTTTCTTAGTGGATACCACACTTAAAAATATGTTCAACATAATAGTCCAATTTAAAGGAAAATGCTATCATTACAAATGTAAGATAGTAGTCTTTATTCTTAACTATACTCTAATCTCTGTGAATACAAAGCAAAGTATTCTCAACTACTAAACCTTAACACTGTAACCTCTTTATATTAAGTAAGCTTTCCCTTCCCTCCTTTAATTCCTCTGCATGCTAGATAGACACCATAAAGAACTGAGAAATCTTTACGATTAAAACATGCCATTAGAAACAATTTGAATACATATATTTTGGTAAATATCTAGAATCAGAAGATGTAACTGCCTATCAATTTTTATTTGAAATCTATAAATAAAACAGCATTAAATCTATAAATAAATCAACATTCAGATTACAGCCAACAAAAAAGAGAAAATTTAATCTCTCCAACTACTTCCCTTTTTCATTACAAGGTCAGTAGATGTAGATAGGAAGCTATTTTGGCTTTTTAGTTTCTTGATTCGTCTAGATATATCTGCTATTTACCATCATGTTAGTGACTTTGTTAAATTCTAGGTTGGAAGCCAATTTGAAAGTCTGACCTTGGAAATACTGAAGGTGACATGAGAGCAAATGAAGGGAGTGGAACAGACCCACTGAGGAGATCTCAAATTATGCTTGCCTTCTGAAAGTTACCTCATGAGCCATTCAATACTCACAATTCAACTATGTAATCCAAATTTCAACTTGAAAGTAGCCATGGACTCTAAAGTGTTATGCCACGCAGTGGCCAGCTCAGGGAGAGGCATAGCCTTATTCCTATAAAAGGCTCAATAGGAATTCCCAGGTGGCCTCACTTCAAAGGCTCCTCAGTGGCCTCTGCTTCTGTCCAGCCCTTACAGCAAAGATGCACCCCTCCCTCAGGGCCTCTCAATTGCCTTTCACCATGTACTTTCACTTAAGAAACTAGATGAAGAGCATTAGAGGCAGATTTTGATTAAAAGAAATTTAAAGGAAACCGACATCTTGAGAGGACCAGCTGCCTTTTGAAAGTGCCCATTAATGCAATTGCCAGGTAGTAGTGAGTCTGCAGGGGAGATTTTTAAAAGCAACCTACTTGTGGGGTTGCATCAGACATTTAGCAACAAAGCTATATCCCTTCAATGCACTGCAGTTGTGGGGAGAGCATTTTATTCATCATTTTGAACCTAGATATCTAGTTTACCATTCAGTTCAAACATGCCCAAGGCTGTTGCTGCAATTGTATATGACTGTAGCTGAAAAAAAAGTTGATAGCCAGCTTAGTCTTATAACCAAGTGCACAAGTATACTTTTTTTCTGAAAAATTTTATTAGATCTATTTCTTTATTTACATTGCAAATGTTATTCCCTTTCTCCATTTCCTGTCCATAAGTCCACATTCCCTCCCCCTCCCCCATAGGGGTATTTCCACCCCATCCACCCCCCTTACCCCCACCCCTACCTTCCCCTGCACTGGGGGGTCCAACCTTGGCAGGACCAAGGGCACAAGTACATTTCTTAAAGGCAGTAATGATTGGCCTGCAATCCTGACAATCCTTACTTTTACTCACTACCGAAGAGAGGTAAGTATTTTTTGCACACTGCATGTGGACAGGAATATGAAATCACTATATCCCTTTGTGACAGATTCAGCCATTTAACCTCAATCACTTTCGTAAATAGTGACATCTGAGGGAGCCTTTTCTAAACCAAGAAATCGTTTTCAGTCATTGGGTATATATTGAAATCACATGTCATGGTAAAAGAGACAATTAAAAAAAAAAAACCCAAAACCATGCTGAACCTCAACTCCAGTTTTAATTTAGCTTGTTTAGAGTGATCGGAGGCAGAGAGAACTAGTAATTTTCATGTGTGCCAAGAAGACACATTGCTGGTATGGTAGAGCTTGCACTTCTCAAAGTTTAATGTGAGTGTAAGCACTTGGAGACTGAAAGGAAAAGTATCTGTTTAGGACCCCAAGGCCAAGTTCTCAGCACAAAGGAGATTTATTTGCCACAGAGAGACAGAACAGGAGAAACAGGATGAGGGTGAAAGGGATGGGAAGAAGGGAAGGGGGAGAGCCAAATAACAGAATGCACCACAGTGGGTAGCTTTAGGAATGTAATCTAACAGTGTTTAGCAGGGCAGAGAAGGGCTTGAGCCATGCCCACCATAATTGAGCTGGCCAGAGTTCCTTCATTTTCACCTTTTTGTTATTGTGTCTCTGAGTGTTGGGGAAGTGAGTGTCATCCTCTCTTGAAGCTTTCTGGTGACAATAAAAGGCAGGTCAGATTATGTTGGGAGCAGGGATAGGAGCCACGGATGGGCAAGGCGGTCTAAAGTGAGGAGTTTGTGGATTGGTGCAAGAAGAAACTTAAGATGACTTTGGGAGAGAAGAGTTGAGCTTTGGAAGGAGAGAGCTGGTAAGTTCTTGAGCTGAGGAAATGTAGAGAGATGGTAAAGGGAAGAAATCAAAGAAGGTTACTGATGTAGTGGCATAGGCAGAAAGAAAGAGAGGGAAGGTGAGTGTCTGGCCCTAAAGGTGGAAGCTCTCTATGAATCTCTGGGGAAGAGCAGTCTACATCAGTTGTCAGGATTGAAAGCACAAAGGCCATGGGAGGGAGTAGACATCCAGGAGTATTGAGAAGAACATACCCTTAAGATTTAGAGCTGAAAAATGAGTAGTGACCTCAGGAACAATGGAAAGGACAACCTAAGGATTAGAGAGCTAACAGGTATATAGTGCTAACAGCAGCATTAATGGTGCATAGGTCCTGGACCAGGTAGACAGTTCTGCTAGGTTTCTTATTGTTAGCATAGGAATATTGTCGGGTGAGGAATGAGATGCAGAAATGGTAGGCAAAGGCAGAGAGTGGTTAAGGGGGAGGAGAGTTGGGGTTTGAAGAAAAGGGCAAAGTCTATGCTCGAGTATGATAGAGAGGAATTTATGACGTGCATTGAGAGGAAAGGTTGCATCCCACACAATGGGTTGATTAAGAAGTGGGCACAGAGTAAGAGAGCTTTACAAATGGAGACTGAGAAGGAAGGAAAGGAATGCAGGAGTATCCTGGGAGCTGTTGTCAGAAAAAAAGCTGAAATTTATAGCAATGTTGGAAAAGACATCCTTTCCTGGTAAGGGAATAGGATGTGAGGTGGGGAGTGAAACATAATCTTGAAAGTAGCAAATTAAGAGAGAAGTCTGGAGGACCCTGGAGGTCTGGTTGTGTATTTTGACTATGGGTAAGGGAATTGGTAAGGTTAAGAGTGAGTAGTGTCCAAACAGTAGCATGTAGAGAAGGAAAGAAATCAGAAACAACCTTTTCTATACCTTAAATGTCTTTCTTGAGTGTACAAATGACCTGCTTCAGCTTTTCCATCTTGAGAGCTTAACACATTTTCTTGTACTGCCATAAGCTTTAGATCTATACCTCTTAGACCTGTGTAACTTGTATCCCTCATTATTTTTTGACCTACATAACCTATGTGTCTGTTTCATAACTTTTAGAAATGCAAATCTTTGTTCATTTGAAGCCTGTCCGCAAGGTAAGCTGTACATATGAGAGTGACTGACCACTCAACTGGGTGTTTGTTGTTGTTAAAGCTAGAGTTAGCCGTCAATGTCATTAGAGATCTGTGATGGACAAATTTGGGTGGGAAGTATAATTTAAATGGGTTTTGTATTAATGAAAGTGACAGAGTCTGACTTAGGTCCGTGATTGTCTGACAGGAAGAGAAAAACACAGTTGTCAGGAAGAGCAGTGAGCCTTTGGTGTCAGACACACAGGTCTGAGGGAAGGTTTCCTGTAGGGAAATGGACATTTTTTTGATGAGATAGAGGGCAGCACTCAATCCAAGCATTCCCATAGTTTGCTCAGGGCCCTGGTGGCTGGTGAGGCAAGAGACAGATTTCCCAGTGTTTAGTATTACCATAGTTCACGTGGAGTAGTTGGTATAGTGTTCCCTCTATCGTCTCTGGAGACATTAAAGTTTTTTGTTTGGTGTGGTGTCCGTTTATCGTGGAAAGCTTTTTAATGGACATTTTAAACACCATATTCAGCAGATCTCTGAGGAGCTTGAGGAGCATATATGTATTAAGTATACCTGAGTTTAAGTAAACCTTGAAAAAATATATACAGGAGGCTAAATAAACCTGTTTCAGTAATTAATCGTGACTATAAATATAGCTGTGAATGCATTGAAGAATTCGTTAATGATGAGATAACTTCTATTTTTAAGTTGTCTTTAACAGTTATAATAAGTTAAAACAGATTTGATAGGATTTGGACTCACAGCTTTATCCCTGTTAAGTTCGTGCCACAAAGTTTAGCATGAAAATAAACCATGAACCATAAGCATAGTAAACTTCTGTCCTTACAGAATATTGCAGGTCTTGTATGATCAGGTTGAAGCTGAAGGCCCTGTCAGGACAGACAAGGTTTAATAAGTTGGGAAAATGCAAGAACCTTGGTGGAGGGAGGTGTCATGTAAGAAGGGACATAGATTGATTAAAAATGCAGAACTTAGCTTTATGAAAAGAATTGGCAGGAGGAGACAAGGTAACAGTGTAACAGCAGCAGTGGTATCAAAAATTTTTATTTTAGAACAGGAGGGTGGGGCTGTGTTGAGAAGAAAGGAAGGGCCGTTTTGGAGTGATGGGAAAGGGGTGAAGGAAAGAACAGAAGAGATGTAGCTAGAACAAATTCCTAGAGCCATAGCAGTAGCCTAGGGAGGAGTGGAGAGGACAGTCAGTTGCCTACACTCAAGCCGAAGAGGAAAAAGGTCACTATAGCACATGGGTGTAAGGAAGCTGCAGTTCCTGGAGGCATGGATAAAAAACTGTTTGCTAAGGAGTATTAAGGAGGCTGGTTTGAGGCACTGGCTCCTCCACAGCCGGCTGGACTGGACCACACAGAGCAGGCATGACATGGCAGTGCATGTAACTGGGCAGCAGATGACCCAGGAGAAGAAAGGTGGGCGATTGAACCATGACCAGAGCTCAAGCTGGCTGAAAGGAATGGGGGGACTTCAACATGTAGGGGCAGTGTGGACTACAGCAGTGGCTGCAGCAGCTTGGGCCTGCAGAGCATGGCCTGCAGGATGGATGTCAAAGCTGTGAGCTGAAGCTCTGGGCTCAGGCTAGCTGCACAGTAGTGTAGGCTGCATGGAGTGGACAGGGCTGGCTGCAGGGGCAGCATACTTGGCAAAATCTCATTATGACTGTGAAAGAAAGAAAAGTAGGGGGGCAGGTACAGAATGCAGAGGTAGAACAGAAAGTATAAGGAAAAGTTTGGATCTGTGACTAGAAGCAGATAGAGAAGCTGGCAGGGATGGCAGTGCTGAAAAGTAGGAGGGGGTAACTAGAGGCATAGGAGATCTTGGAGTGGCAAAAGAAACATGGGAGGTCTGGAGGTGTGAGGTGGATATCTCATTTCAGTCCTTATACAATAGAATTGCAAGTGTCATTTTGCTTGGTTTTTAAGGAGTTTACAGGCTATGAGTGAATGTTAGGATATATCAGTCATCTTAAGTGTGTGTTAGAAATTTCAGTCAGGATGGACAGAACAGATTCCCTTTGCTAATGGTTCCCTTGGGCCATCGTCTAGGGCCTAGGATGCTCCCTGGTCTCAAACAGCGACCTCTGGGAGAAAGGAGTAATTACTCAAATTCCATCAGCAAGAAGACAGTAATCTGAGGAGAAATCCAGGACCAGTCAGACAGAAGTTTTATAGGGTTAAGAATGGATACTGGATTCCAGCAGTGTAGCCACCAAAACTCAAAGGAAAAGTTTCAGCCAAGCTGAACTGAACTAAATACGCCTACAGACTGTCCAAGAGAGTCCACCGTAACCAAAGAGAGTCATGATAGGGAGAAGTCTCTGTAATTCCACAGGACAGGGCAAAGACTATTTAAGAGAGCAGGGGTGGGAGACTTACCAGTTAGCTGCTGTTGAAAGAGGAGATTGGGCATCAGGTGGCACAAATGTGCTAGCATTGGATTAGGGGTTAGGGGAATCCTGAAGACCAAATCCAAGTCAGGTACCACATGAAAGGAAAACTAGGCAGTTGGAAACCCCAAGAGGAAGTTTTCAGAACGAAAGAGATGCACCCATGAGAATATAGGTCAAGGAATTAGAGACAAACACAGGAAAAAGAATGAGAGAGAAAAAGGAAACAAGGGGAAATGGGCAGGAGTGTTTGTTCTGGAGGATAAAGGATTGTCTCTGGAGAGAGGAGGAGACAGACGTGGTCCATAGGCTACTGGCAGTTTATAAAGGTGAAATGAGAAAACCTGTGTTGGGATGAAATGTTCAATTTTAATCGGGCATGCTAATTAGGCCAAAAGAGGCTTTTGATTGCAGGACTTCAATACTTTGATAGCTAAACCTTGGTAGGCAAGCCCGAGAGGAAGAAATAGTCAAGTAAGGGAATAGCCAGACCTTGGTGACTAGTTTTAGGGATGTAATCTAACTGTTTTTAGTAAGGCAGAGAGCAAGGCCTGCCAGAGCCATGTACACCATGAACAGGGCACAGTCCCTTCCTTCATAGACCATGAAAGAAATGATTCTGTCTTTTGTGACCAAGTCTTACAGATAGCAACTGGTTTCCTGGAGAAGACTGTATATTCCTCAGTTCAGATAAAATCCTTAAAATATTTGACCGGACCATCCTATACTCTCCCAACCTCTGTGTAAGCAAGTAACTACTTCTCTATCTGACTCAGCCTCTCTGTTTGTCACTTACTTTCATTTGCAGGGCAAATTATAGGTCACTAAATCTGCCTTGCGATATAATCTATTGAAGATTGTGCTGGGACTTCAAAATGTGTCGCTAATAAAAACTGCATACTGGGACGCTTCAAAGGAATAAACTGCTTACTGGAGGCAACTGAAAAGGCTGTTCTGCATTGTTAATGGTCTATTGTGGAGAATCTCAATGCAAGGCCCGCAAGAATGGCAAGTGAGGCCTTTACTATGATTGGGCATATTCATGACATTTATTCAAGGAAAGGATATGCTGAAAGAAGAAACCCAAAGAAAGAACCGGTTATGCATATTGGCAGCTCTCAGGTAGTTCTGTATGCATAATAAAGGACTTTAACCCGAACTGCTGTGTGCACACCCAAGGGGCCTGGAAGAAGCCAAGAGGCCAACTGATGCTGCAGTCCTGCTATGGAAATTTCAAGTTCTTGACACGGTGTCAAATGCATCTCAGAATTTTTCTCTCTGATAAAGCACAGCCTTTAAATAGCAAGTCATCAATAATTCTCTATTTGTTGTACTTCAAACCCTGTGTTTCTGTGACATTGAGATGTATTTTCTATAGAAAATTTGGAGTTTTAATATTAGCATTTCTAAGTTTTCTAGCTATGATATTCCTGCTTCTTTTTCCTTCTAGTATTGGGTCTTCCTTGGAGCACCAATCTTGTATTCTGGAGTTGCTGCTTCCTTAATTAATGACAAAGCATTTAAGCTCCAACAGTTCACTACTCCAGACAAGGGTGTCTCAGGATGAGAACTGAGAGCAAAGCTAGAGCTTGTTCATATGCAACCATGCTAAAGCTCATTGCAAATGTTTAAACTGTTATACTTAGCATGTGTGGAGTTATTTAATATTTTTTCAAAGAAAAAGGAAATAAAAGTTGCTTTCAGAAGATGGATTCTGTGGTGCAATATGGAGAACAGGCTTCGGGGAGGGGAATCAGGAAAGTATGGATGATGTCAAGGAAATGAGTAAGGTTGCATGATGAGTCAAAAGCATCAGATGATCCCCACGCTGAAAAAGGGCTAGCTGGAGGATGCTGGCAGTTCCAAGAAGAGCTCCCTTTATAAGGATGTGTTTGCCATCTCTCCCTTGTATCGGAACCGACTCTTCTATTTGACTTTTCTAAATATCAGAATAATACTCTCGACAAACATCTGATTTCCAGACTAATAATACCTTTTCTGAAATGCATTTTAGGAAGAACATTGTTCAATTTTATTATGTGATTGCATTCACAGAATTGTAGAGGTTCCGATATGGGCAAACATTAGTAAGTACAAAATAGGTCTGCACTCTCATCATTTCCTCTCAGATAAAGTTAGTGGTATTGGGAAATAGGAGTGACAAAACATGACAGAAACTCAATTTCTAAGTGCTGCAAATCATATTTCAGTGTCAAGTAATTTAAGGATAATTTTCCAGGTACTTAATATAAGCTATAGTCTTTTGAAAAACGTTTTCAAAAACAACACACACTTCAACCAGGAAAAAGCTCAGCAGAAAAAGTATTAGCCACATAAGTCTGAAAACCTGATTCCAAATTGTCAGTATGCAGGTAAAGGTTAACACGGTAATGTGCTTCTGTGAATTTAACCCTTTTATGGCAAGGTGGGAAGCAGAGAGAAGAGAATCCACCAGAATCTTATAGACCAGCTTGCATTGTGTGCACAGCACTTAAACAACAAGAGAGACCCTACCTCAAATAAGGAAGAAAGAGAAGACCAGCAGAGGTTGTCCTATGACAACATGTATACTAAGCTATGAGTGCACCATTACACATAAGTATGTACCCACATATAAATATATACATAAAAGAATCTATACCTGAAAAGTGTAAAAAAGTCAAAAAATCTTCAGACTGATAAAATGAATAATCCTGCCATAATGTGGAGAGGTAGGATGCAGCAAGTCTTATTCTGAGCTCAATTTTAGTTGACTTAGTCATCATTTATCACCCACCTCTGCATCTTGCCTTACACTTTTTCAACTATTGGGTAAAATTTTGCATAGTTACTTTCGCCAAACACTTCCCAAAGCTGAAGGTATTATTTCTTCCTGTCTTCATTGAAAATTTCATACAGAAGATTCTATGGTCACATCCATTTTCCCTAACTCTTTTTTATTAGATTTTTTTTATTTACATTTCAAATGTTATCCCCTTTCCAGGTTTCCCAATCCATAAACCCCTTATCTCATCCCCACTCTCCCTTCTTCTGTGAGAGTGTTCTCCCACCCATCCACCCACCCCTTCCTGCCTCCCCGCCCTGACATTCCCTTACACTGAGGAACTCTTGATAGGCTCCCACAATGATGAGGTCATCTACACAACTACATGCCTGTGGAGGTAGTATGTATGTATGTATGTATGTATGTATGTATGTATGTATGTATTGACATAAATTCTCCCTGTCTCCAAATAGCATTGCACATATTCATCATGGGTGTAGAACCACCTATAAGAGCATAGGAAGCCTACAGTGATCCAGGACACCCAAGGAAACTTGAATTTTCCCCCTGAAAATGCTACCAACTTCCCTATACATTATCTGTATTGATTTTGTACAAATATTATGCTGGCGATCCATAGTGCGTCACATCATGAAGACAGCAAATTACATCACTCCTCTGCTTCTTCCAACTCTTCCATTCTTTCAAGAATCGCTTCCTTCATGTTCCACAAGCCTTATGTGGAGGTGTTTGATATATATGTTCCACTCAAAGTTGAGTACTTACAGTCACTTATCCTCAGCACTTTGACTTATCACACATCTCAATGCTGACGGAGGTACACTGAAAAAGAATCTTCCCTGACTAAGATTGAGAGCTGAACAGGTCTATGGTATAAACGTAACTACTAAGAAGGCAAACATAGCTACTAATTTGACATGATTGTTGAGGAGAATAACAAGGGCAGATTTTGCTCAAAGACCTAGGACATTCCCAGTGTTAAAATATCAAGCACGAAATTCTCTCCTGTCCAACAGGTCTCAAATCCAATTCGAAAGTAGTTACCTCATCATAGCCTTACCTTTATTACAGCAGTGGACATACCCAACTTGGAAAGTCAATATTTTATTGTCTAGGCTCCACGGTACTGTATGAGACCATTGACGTATTTTCTTATTCAGTAGCTGTTGCACAAAATTTTTGACATAATGCAAGTGAGCTAGAAAGAAGGAAGTTTCCTACGCAGTTTGAGATTGATTCTCCTTGTCTTGCACCAAAGTGAAACTGAGTGGTGCTTCAGCAAGAGGATCTTAACATGTAATTATGATGCCCAACCAAAGGCACTGGAAATCATCTGTGCTGTTTGGAGCGTGTTGGTGGGTGTAAGGTGCACTGAAGTTAACCTATGCCTGACCCTATAATTTTTAAATAATAACCCATGTCTTCTCAAGCCACACTGTTCTCTCAATAGTGAGACTAGTATCAGAGATATTGGTCTTTACTTTAACAATACATACAATACTATAGCTTACTGTAACAAGCTTACCTGTTGTATAGTTAGTTGATAAATATCATAATTCATGACTGTCTATAATAATCTATAAAAGTTTGACATCTACTTCTGAGGTAGAATATGCCATTTCAGACAAAAATGAAACCACGTTTCAGAACTGTGACCTTCCATGTTTGACTACAATGAAACAGTATCCTACTGTCTTAAATGAGGACACAGAAACAGACTCTATAAAAAAGGCATTGATGAACACTGTGTTCATATTTTATGAAGTAGAGAGAATGAATAAAAAATATGAAAACCCTGAGATTGACCTTTGAGTTAGATAGAGCCTGACAGAAATTCTGCCATCACCAGGTTTCTTTCTGTCTGTTTAAACTCTTATCACATCCCTGCAGTGGTCTCAACCATCCTTATGCTGCTACTCTTTAATACAGTTTCTCACCTGGTTTTGCTACTTTTCTGAATTGTAGTGTAAATATATGATATGTGACCCTGGGGCTTTGTAACTCACAGGTTAAGAAGCACTGTTTTAAAGAATAAGAAGTCTCATTAAGATTGAGAGTCAGGAAAAACACTTAGGAAAAACAGATTGTACAAACTATGGACAATTTATGATAGAAAAATTTTTTTTTGTCGGAGCTGAGGACCGAACCCAGGGCCTTGCGCTTGCTAGGCAAGCGCTCTACCACTGAGCTAAATCCCCAACCCCTTATGATAGAAATTTAATGGAAGAAAACTGCTAGAGTATAAACAATTAGCATATTATGCTATTTATATGAATAATTTTGACTAGTAAATGTTTCTAAATGTTGATCCTTCGCAAAGGTTGACACTATCTTCTTAATGTCCATATGATAGCATGAAGACACATACACATTATCTTTGTATTGGTTGTCATTTCACCTTGATTTCTTTGCTGTGTTATTCCTTTATTTGAAATAATTAAATAAACAACTTTGATAGGATCCTTGTCAAATTATTTTTAATTTGAATAGGTACCCCAGTTATCTATCTTGAGGGACTTCTAACATTAAGTGGTCTTAATATGTTAGGCTATCTAGAGGCATTTCCTTTAACAAGAGAACTTTTGTTAAATTTAGTAGGAGACATCAGCTTTCCTTCAACACATTAGACATTTCTGACAGTAGGTGAAGGAAAGTAACAAAACTTATTCAGTTAACGTCAGTCCTGGAATGACAATATTGCCACTCCCTTATTATAAAATATGTATAGAATTTCCTGTTGCTTGCAATCTTAGGACTTTCTTCAGAGAGAGCTCAGAGGAAGAAATTGGGGGTATTTAATGATTTCAAGCAAGGGGGCCTTCCTGTGGTAATGAATGAGGTTAGCAAAGCTATATCAAAAGGAAGATGGAACACAAAAGGCATTTCTAGATAGAATACGAATCTGTAGCTCAGTTACAGAATTACTTTTCTGGGAATCTGCTGATTTCAGTCCTCATCTGATCATGTAGGAAGGTAGCTGTGTGTGTGTGTGTGTGTGTGTGTGTGTGTGTGTGTGTGTGTGTGTGTGTGTGTGTGTGTGTGTGTGTGTTTTTGGTGGTATTCTTCCTCAAACCCAGCTTCCATGAACTTGTCAGGAAAAAAGTCCCCATGTAGGTGAAAATTACAGATCAGCCATTTGTCCTAATGCATATGTACTCCTGTTCACCAGAAAGAGTATCATGCTAATTAGGGTTTTTACTGCTGTGAACAGATACTATGACCAAGGCAACTCTTATATGGACAACATCTAATTGGGGCTGGCTTAAAGGTTCAGAGGTTCAGTCCATTATCATAAAGGTGAGAATATGACAGCACCCAGGCAGGCATGACATAGGAGGAGCTGAGAATTCTACATCTTTATCTGAAGGCTACTAGTAGGATACTGACTTCCAGGAAACTATGATGAAGATCTTATAGCTCATACCCACAGTGACACACCTACTTCAACTGGGCCACACCTTCTAACCGTGCTACTCCCTGGGCAGGGCATATACAAACCATCCCAGGTATGAAGTCTCCATTTACTCTCCATAAAACCACTGTCAGTAAAAGGAGGCCTAATGTGTGGTCCTCATTGTCCAGAGGCTTTAGCTGTTTTACCTGCCTCTGCCTCTTCGGTATCACCTTGAAAAAGTCAGGCAAACCATTCATAGTCCCAGAAACACCCATGAGGTCTCATTGTGTTGGTGACCAGAGGATGTAGAAGGGATTGATTGGGTTGACAGTGTCCTGTTAGTTGGTTGTCCTGGCATGAGGACCTCCCAAATTCTTCTGATCCACAAACACTTCTAGCCTGACCACAGCCTTCTCAGGTCTCTGGAGGTCAAATACCAAGCACCTCCAATCTGTGTTCTTCATCCTGGAACAATTAACTCAAACCAGTTTTTCCTGTATTAACAACATTCCTCAACCACTCATTTTACTATTTGTCTTCTTTCTTAGTCTCTGTATTATTTATTGATAGAAAGACAGGACAGACAGACAGACAGGCAGATAGATAGATGATTCATTTCTAAACCTTATGTTAAATCTCTGCTCTTGGTTTCTCCCTCCAAGGTATGGTTCACAGCACAGACATCTACTCTCAACAAGTTACCTCTTAACTGTTTTCCCCACAGCGACCTTCATCAAAAACCCATACTCTAATGAATGATGTAAACCAAATTGTTTATTAGAGTCTTCCTATTCTTCTGTATTAGAGCCTTCCATGGCTTATATAATGAGAGTTATGATTCCTTAATAACATTTCAACTGCCTATATTTCTTCTCTAAGCCAATGTTCTTCTGTCTTTTTCTCATACCCTTTTACCAAGTATAGAAATAGTAAACTTTATTTTATGAATAAAACAACAACACTCATTCATAATAAAAATATTCCCAACCAAATTCTATAAATAAATAAACCATATGTTTGAAAACAAGTTGATGGATGTCAAGTCAATTAATTTTGTGTCTTTTCACTTTTTTTCATTTGCCTGTACTGAATGAGGCATTTCCACACATGTCTTCATGATTTTAACCTATTACATGAAGCCTGGCATAGTGTATACTTATTTTATGCACATGCTAAAAGCTGTAAACACATATTACCCCCATTCTATAAATAATTTACTTGTATTTTATTATATTTTGTAGAGGCATGGATAGGTCCATTTGGATAGGTCCATTTTTGGCTCTACAAAATTCATTCTATTTTGAATAAGTCACCTTGGATGTCTGAGAAGTTACAATTTTATTGTCAGTAAATGATAGCTAGGTTGGCATGAGTAATGTCCCTCCAAATGACCAACAACTATTTATTAGCCACCGTATATAGTAACTTCAAAAATTACTATTATCAGTTCTTTGAAAGGGAGATTTTATATACTTCCAGCAAGATTGGCACTTATACAATCCCACTGCACACATGTAGTGCAGTGTAGATGTATACTGTGATGATTTCTAAGCAGAGTGAATATACAGAATTTTGCTGAGGTCATCAGAGAAAGAAAGAGAGAGAGAGAGAGAGAGAGAGAGAGAGAGAGAGAGAGAGAGAGAGAGAAGAGAATATATAAATAAGTTTTGAAGTAAACTTGGTAAATAATAATTCAATTTTGTCTAAAATGAAGTGTCCTGATATTCATCCCCCAAACACAGTAGATATTCAATTGTTTGAAACAAAATATGTACTCAATTAATATTTATAGAATTTCTGCTGAATGATATGGTCTCAATTCTATGTCAGAACGAATTACAAGAACATATTGTGTGAAGAGATCTTTTAGTATTTACATCCCTGCTTGGTCAACATGGATTTGCAAAAGGAGGAAAATGTTTATGAGGGGAGCCTAACTTGGTTCTAGTCCTGATGTACCAGTGTTACATCTCAGACATGCCAAAGCTAATTCTAGGCTAAGTCCCTGAAAAATAATTAGCAACATTTCTCTTTCTAAAGGTGTTGATCCCAGATATGCCGAGGCTTTACTGAGCTAGTCACTGACCCATTCCACGTAGCACATGGGACAGCATCAGTCATGGGATTGGCGCTGTGCCTACTCTACAGAACCTGGCACAGTCTGCCTCCCTGCCTTTTTGAATCATGGTCAATGCCTTTGCCCATAAAACTCCACTGTTTTCAGTTGTTGCATGGCAGCAGTTCCCGCTTCCATTGTCTCCCAGCAGGCCAAAGGAATGGAGCACCACTTACCACAGAGAGTTTGGTCGACATTGTCAGCCCACCATATTTATGAAGAGGTACATTTATGAAGATGAAACACAGCCAAATCCATGTCATCTCTGGGCTGCCTTTTCTATAACTGTCATTTCCTTGGCTTAAAGTAGGCAATCTCTTCTTTCCTGGGAGCAAAGCAAGCCTTCAGTCAGAGTGGGTTCTGGAAAAGGATTTACATTTTCACACTAAACAGACTTTGTGTCTTAAGAATATCAAGATCAATAAGAAATACAGGAGTGAAAAATAAGGAAATGTTGTGAAATGCAGAATCTGTGTTCATGTGTGTGTGTGTGTGTGTGTGTGTGTGTGTGTGTGTGTATGCTCCTAAACTCAATAGATCTGAAACTTACCCAGGCAGTTGCTATGTTTAAGTTGTTGGTCATTAAAAATATAGTGCCTAGATTTGCCTGTAAATGCATTGTGAATTCCTCTCTGTAAAATGTTGTGTCACTCCAAATAATGTGGCTTTTACAATATGGACTTAAAGAACTGCTTATGTATGATAGAAGATCTGCACAACGGAATAGAAAACACAAGCAGAGCATGCAAATTAAACAGTCTAGAATATAAGGAGTAGAGATCTGAAGGCCTTCGCTGATTAGGAATCCCTGCAGTGAATTCTAGAAATCTTAGGAGAAAAATTCTGCATGGTAAGGTTTCAGAAACACATCCGATCACAAAGCACATCATTACAGCAACAAAATGTACAACTTAGGAGGGATTTGGGCCAAAACCCAAAAGCTAGTTTAGAACTATTACTTCATGAATCAAAGTCTGTTTACTGTTTTCCTATGAAAGATTCAATATTCCTTTTGAAAAATAAAACATAATTAAGAAGATGTAATTGGTTATTTATTTTGTGTGTGCTCACATACATGCTGATGTCTATTCAGAGGTCAAAGTGCAAGCTTACGTGCCCTTCAGGTGTCCTTTTTCCTTCATATTCTCTCTCTCTCTGCCTCTCTGTCTCTGTCTCTCTGTCTCTGTCTCTGCCTCTCTGTCTCTCTCTGTCTCTCTCTCTGCCTCTCTGTCTCTGTCTCTGCTCTCTCTCCCTCTGTCTCTTCTCTGTCTCTCTGTCTCTGTCTCTTGCTCTCTCTCTCTCATACACACAATCTCTCTGTCTCTGTCTCTCTCTCTTTATCTCTCTCTCTCATACACACAAACACAAATCTCTCTCTCTCTCTCTCTCTCTATATATATATCTATATATCCCCTCTATCTCTGACATGGTCTCTCATTTTTCTTGTCGAACAAGCCAAGATTTTCAAGCAAGTCCCGGATTTCTGCCTGTCTCCGTGTCCCTAGAGCTGGGAGGACAAGTTTATGTCACTGACTCCCAGATTTTCACATGAATTTCTAGGGATTAAACTCCTATCCTCAAGCTAGCAAAGCAAGCACATTGCCAGATCGCAATCCTAAAGCTGGATGTTGAGGATGCTCTGCTGTGTTTTCAATGGGATTTTGAGCAGGTAAGTTAGAACACAGAGCGTTTGAAAATACAAAGGGAGTTTTTATACTTCCAAAAAGGAAAATATACCACTTTGAAAATGAGCTCATTTAAGTTAAAATTATGAGAATTCAGGTATTTTCTTTTTTTTTTTTTCTTTGTTCTTTTTTTCGGAGCTGGGGACCGAACCCAGGGCCTTGCACTTCCTAGGTAAGCGCTCTACCACTGAGCTAAATCCCCAGCCCCAAGAATTCAGGTATTTTCTGCTTTGTGAAAAAAGCAATATTCCGCAATCTTTTAATGGCTCCAGTAAGATTTTTCCTTTAAATATTTTGCCTTTAATTTTATATCAGTTTTGGATTTTTAAGAAAAAAAAACTAAGAATATGCAGATGATATAGGATGAAAACTGAAACACAAAAGTATTAATCATAAAAATCTGCAAATCTATACATTTTAATCAGAGAAATGCCAAACAGATACTTGGTACTTTGGTTGATTTGTGTTTTATGAGTGAGTTATGATAAACTATGGTTTCATAAACAGCCGGATTGGACCTGTATTGAAATTTGCTTAATTGGCAGAAAAGCAAAAATTATGCTGTACTAGACAGGTTGTTAACAGAATGTAACAAAGGGAGAAAAAATGTCTCCAGCAAACCTAAGTCTCACTTTATAATGTGATCCCTCCCGTGGCAGGCAGATTGGCTTAAATGTCATGATGAATAATTAGGGAACATGAGTCTGATCTGTGATCACTGTGAACATGTTCTATTAAGATACTGTACGTGTCTGGCTAGAACTTTGAATTTTTAAATCACCTATTAAGAGGAAAGTACTAATGAAATGAGATAATGTTGTATCATCAAAAACAGAAATTTCCTTAGACAAAAGCTGCATTTTATAATGAAAATTCAAATTTGTGTCTACTTTGAAATGTAATTTGAAAGGCCAGTAGCTGATTTGAACACGACCAAGTTCAAGTTGGATTCTCGACCCCTTCTTACATCAAACATATGTGCAAAGAATTCTTAAAGTGTTTTAATCTAGTGAGTCACGTGGTTACTATTGAGCTATGCAGCACCATTCCTTGAAGTTAGGCTTTCAAATGTGTATTACACAGACACACGCAAGTACGCATGCACGCATACACACACACACACACACACACACACACACACACACACACACACGCGTGCGTACACACACAGGCATGCATGCACGCACACACACGTACAAACTGGCGCTAAGTAGAAAGAGAGTGAGAGGGAAAAGGCAGAAGTGAGATTTACCCTCATTTCTTTTCTTTTGTTAACAAAACGAAAAATGTAAGGCAAACAACTTAAAACTTACTTGAAATGCAGTGTCAAAGAGCTACCAGTAAATGGTAAATACTTCCGATATAAATATCACTACTTACAAGTTTTACCTGAGTCTAATTATATTTTAATGTTTAATTTTAAAACATTAAAATTCAGGACACGCTTAGTACATATTGACGGTGGCAAACAGAAATGTGGCAATCAACCAAGTGACAAGTGAAAATAAAATCCATATTTCAAAACTTAATGAATTTTTCAGAAAATAGTATTCATCGCAAGGAACCATTGTAATCATGAGACTTGTTACACACCTTTCAGCATGTTGTTTTCTGTGTTCAGTCTGCTTCGGCATATGTCTCTGTAACTGGACAAATACGAGTGTGTAGAAGGAGCCGTGAGTATCCTATTCCTTCAGTATCAGCTGAATATTTCCAGCATGGCTTCGTACTGTTTTTGTTTCTTAGCCCTGATTTCAAAAGGCATAATAGCTTGAGATCTTCTAGTTCAAACTCATTATGCAATTCAAAAGTGTCAAACAAGATATATTTAAATGTATAACAGGACAGTATTCTCAGAATCTTTGCTAAGGTACAATCTAAATAGGTTTTCTGATGTGAGCGAATTCAACATCCTGGGCCATCTGAATCACTGAGATTCTGAACAAGCCATAGGAGGGGCCCTCTTTATCAGGGAATGAGTCCTTTTTTCTGGGAAAAAATCTAGTCATCAATGTGTTTCGAAACCATTTTATAGTTCTAAAATGCATACCATGAGTGGAAGGGTGGAGGCTCACTGAACCCCACAGATTTTATGGCTGGCTGACATTAAAAGAGAGACAAAAGGCAAACCAAGAATTTAACAAACGGGTGATGACCATTTCAAACCTAAAACAGTTTTGAATGCTGCAAGCTGATTTGCACATAAAAAATTGTAGATTTTTTTTATTTTTATCAAATTAATCATTAAGAATACATGTATTTGAATTTCAAATATAGGCTCTTTTACATGTCTGTAACATTAAGGTTATTAGAAAGCACTTTACAAACATTAATTGTGCTTCCCAGTCTCTTATACGCTATGTATCCTTACATTTTATGTTATCTATCCTTATACTTTATAAGCTAAGTATTCTGTTTTACAAGGGGAAAAACCCAGGTATAAAGAGCATAACTATTTGCCCAGAGCCACACAGCAAGCAAATTGGAAAGTAAAAGAACATTCTAATATTTATGTTTCCCTTTTAATAATGTTTTTCATAAGGGCAGAGAAAGATATAGTATTTAAATAAAATTGGGAATTTAATGTTGTCTTTTAAAATCGGAGTCCTATTGTCATTTAAGGAATTTATTATGTAGCTTCTGTGTCTGGTTACCATGGCAGCTGGAGGACTTTGGCAATGTACAGGACCAGGAACTTCTGTTATGAATGCAGAACAAGAAATTTTATTCTAGAGGACTCAGGAGCTGCCTGGGATCAGAACACACAGAGTAAACAACCATATAAACACTACCAGTGCTTGACAGCTAAGTGTGTAGCATGAGAAGAAACGAATCAAACTGAGACAAGAAAAGAAAGGAGCAGGCCCACATATAATTTTTGGAAAAGTTTAAAATCAAACAAGTGTAACTCCATAGTTCTGCCCACTTCAGTTTCCCTATGTCCCTAAAGAAATCAGATCATAACAATTGGTAAACGAAAAATGTTTTTATTTATAGTTTTGTCAAACCTTAGAGAGAAAGTATAATTCCTGGGCCTATAAACATCGTTTTAATTTCATTTCCTGTTGCTAAGATAAAATGCCCTGTCAAAAGCAACTTAAATGGAGAAGGGATATTTACACTAAGGGTAAAATAGAAAACAATGATAATCTTCAAGTGGAAGGATTTTCTAGGCAAAGTGCTACAAAGGAATGTTAATTGAAAACATGATTTGCAAGAAAGTCAAATGGGAAAAACAGAAACACAGGCATAAAGGCAAATCATGATGTTAAGTTATGTGGTGAAAGTTTGTTCATTGTGGAAATCAAAAGCAACATGTAAAGGAGCAAAAACATTGAGGTAAAATATGGAAAAACTTTAGGTAAATAACTGAAAAAAGAATATATGGAAAATATTATGAAGGTAATAGTCACCATAGGAACACACTGCATGTCCTTCCAAGGCCTAAAAACATACTGTGCTACATAAAACTTCTTTAAATATCTTATACTGGCTATAGTAGACAGTAATTTCACTTTACAGTGGTCAATATTATTTCCAGGGCTTATCTTACTGGGCATTTCCATGGTGGCTAAAAGTGTTCTAGCTTTTTCTTTTCTTCTCTTCATCTGAGAAATGTCTCTTCTATTCATTTATCCCATGATCAAGTATATGTAAAACAAAACAGAATCACAATTCTAACATATCACAGAGTGGCTACCAAGAAAACAAATGTTGGTAAGGAATTTGGAGGTTGGGATGATCAATGGCTGGTGGGATCATAAATTAGTCCAGTCAATATAGGAAGGCAGCTAAAAATCTAAAGATTGCACATCACATGACTTAACTCATCTATATCTGCCTATAGGCATCAAGTAATCAGACTCAATATATGACACAGATACCTGTGTATTCAACACAGGAATTAACATTGGCGTCAACAATGTAATATACATATATAATGTATATATGTGCATATGTCCCTTTACTCAGTTGCAAAGATGAATAAACATATAATATGCTAGAGAATATTTGCAATTAAGATCATCAGGTTAAATCAAACAAAACTTTGAAAGGCAAAAATTGCACATTCTCTTTCAAATGTCTAATGTAGATGGGAGAGATGATGTTTAAGTAAAAGGGAGAACGCCAAGCTGTGTACGTAGACAAAGGAGAAGAATGAAAGTGGGAAATAGAGGAAGAATGTGAGGGCTAATTTCATATTGTTACATCTTAGAATTTCTTTGGAAGAGAATCTTAATCAGGGTTGTCTGTGTTGGATCGACCTATGGCCGTGTATTTGTAGATCCTGCTAATTGAGTTAAATACTGGGAGAAGACCAGATGCCATGAGCAGACCCTCCACAGGGTTTCTTGAACTGTACGGAAACAGATAAATCAAGCCAACCACAAGCAAACAAGTGGATGAACATTTACATGAACATTGGTCTCTGACATTTACTGTGGGTATCACTGGATGCTTCAGGCTCCTGCCACTGTGATTCCATTGAGATGATAAACTATAACTATAACCTCAAATCATAAGCTAAGATAAACACTTTTGTTTCACCTAACTTGCTCTTTGTCACAGTATTTTAGGAACAGAAATGAAACTCAGATTTTCACTGAAACCAAAGAACTAGATCCGTTGCTGTGATAATCCTGATATGGTAATTTTGATACCATTGGACTGCTCTATGAATGAGTTTAGAACTCTGGATATTCTTATAATATTTTGCTTTGTAAGATTCTGTGTGTGCAGATCTTGCTAGGAGCAAATATGATTATTCAAGAAATCAGGCCCCACTTTAGTGAAACTTTCTATTCACTGAGACAATAAGAACACGTTTCCTTGAGATCAGAACATAGAGACATATATAGTTGTATTCCAAGGGCCCTAGGCTACAACTTCAGCTGGAAGCAGGAACTTGATAGTGGATTCATGACACACATCATAGAGATCTGAAGGTATGAAAGATACAGCAAGATGGAGGATCATCAGAGACATAGTGCATTAGGGTTCATGGTCTGTGAGAAGAGGCCCTGACAAGCTACTGCTAAAGGTAATATCCCAATTACAATGGATCCCAAGATACTGGAGATCTGTATTTGCAAAAGAGAGTTGTGGGGGTAGACCACACTTGAGAAAGCTGTGTGTTACAGGCCTAAGAACTAGAAAGGCAAGACTATGTAAGCCTTTCAGAGCCAAGGCTACTATATGAGATCTAGATACTGAAAATTGGAGTTACAAGATTTAGCATTAATTTAGGTGTTAATTTGATCTGATTGTTTCTTGTTATGAGCTGATCCTTTTATTTTAAAATAACAATATATATTCTATGTCATTGTATAGGCAGTTTATAATTTATCTTTTTGTTTTACAAGAGTTCAAAGTTAGGAGACTTTGGACTTTTAAGGGGTGAGATTTTTACTTTTTTAAAGCCTGGTGCATTAAATGCTGGACTGTGTTTTATATTTAGATAAACCTGATACTTTAAGGACAAAGGGAAGTTATGGTTTAAAAGTGATGTATCTGTGCGTCCAGTTAGTAAACTGGCATCTGTGTTGACTAGATTTGTCAATGACACAACCAAGAATTACCTCGGAAGAAAGCCTGGATGATACATTATCTAAATTGAGTTTGCCTATGAACATATTGCTGGGAACTTCTCTTAATTACATTAATGGTTATGGGAAAGCCTTGGGAATTATAGGTGCAGGTTTGTTTGTTTATTTTTCTTGTTGTTGGTGTTATTTCTGCTGCTGCTGCTGCTGCTGCTGCTGCTGCTGCTGCTGCTGCGGCTGCTGCTGCTATTGTGCTTTGAGGCAGGGTTTCTCTGTGTACCATTGATTTTCTTAGGTCTCACTCTGTAAAGCATGATATTCTGGAACTCAGAGATTCACCTGCCTCTGTCACCCTAGAGATAGAATCAAAGATGTGTGCCATCCAAATATAATTATGGTATTAACATGCCCATGCACATATGTGTATGAAAGGTCACAATGAAAGCATTTTTCATGCTAATACCCATTTTAAAAAGATTATGCACTAGAGCAAAAAAAATCACTTTATGTAAAGTATATGCATCATTTCTAGGTTTTCCTTGTATTAATTTACATCATACACTGGTAATTTTTTTCTCTGTAGAAAAAAGGGGTAAATGCATTTGGACATGTAGGTTGCATATTCACTCTCATTTGTGCTCTTTGAGTGAGCAGACAGCAAAGGACAATGTATAGAACAAGGAAGGACTGTCGTTACAGTTAACAACACTTTTCTTCATGAGTGGATAAAAGACAATTGTCTCAGGGGCCACAGGTACTGGCTTATCCTGATATTTAGCATATTCTAAAATGGAATTTTTTTTACTTCCAAATTTCTACAAGTAGTCTGTTTAGAAGCCTACTTGTAATGTTGCCTACTTGTAAATATGGTAAGAACTCTTTGCTTCTCTTAATATGACTAGGTTAGGAGTCTCATGCATTTCAACATGTTTCTTCTTTATTTGCCATGATACATAGAATAAAGTACATCACTCCTGCTATGATCAGAGAAATAGGAGAGTATGGTGATTGTGTCATTTTCAAGGCTGGCACTGTAGTCCACTAACACATTTTAAGATGGTGTTAGCCCTGACTTTACTTTGTTTGCTGATGTCTCATGTTAAGCCTAATGTCTACTTTGAGGATGAGGGTGTTCTGGATGCTGTTATAAAATAACGCTATAGAGAAACAATTAAAGGCTGCTGTGTCTTTGATCTATAGATAAGCAGGTGTAACTCCTCAGTGTCTAATAGACTTTATAGTATGTGTTACTACCTATTAGATACACTACCATCCATATATGCTTTCTCTGTTTTAAATCCCCAATGATTCCTATTGCACATATTTGCCTTGTACTACGAACTGAACTGGATTAATGAAGTATGGCTACCCAGCTGATACTCATTAAGACATTTATTGAATAATAAATAATAGGTAATTCTGTTCCCTTAATACCATGTACTCTACGGAGAATTAATTGGATGACGTGTTGTAATATATATGGGTTCTGTGCTTAGAGTCACAACTTACTAATCAACATTGTTCCTTAGCGTATAGCATTGGATTTTTTTTTTTAAATTTTATTGGTTTTTTTTTTTTGGAGAGACCATTTTGAGAATTTTGATTTTGAGTTGGATGCAGTTACCACTGCAAATACCTCATTATCAGATCGCTCATCCTTTGTAAACATTCACATGGCTATTACTATTTTGTAACCTTTTTCATCTCCTTATTTAAATATTTTGCCTATTGAAATTTTTATAGGATATAGCTTAATGGTGTATTTTCTCCTTCCTATACTTCCCTCAGACTCTACCAAACCAATTTCATTTTTTTTTTTTTTTTTTTTTTAGTTCTTTTTTAGAGGATAGATGGGGACCGAACCCAGGGCCTTGAAAGTGATAATCCTAAGCAAACAAATAGAAAACTGAGCTAAATGCTAAAACCCCAAAAATTAAAATTCTTTCATAAATGGAGTTAGAGGATTCTAGGTAGCAATACAGAGAATTTTTTGAAAACTGACCCTCAAAGCAAACAAATAGAAAAACAGAAAAAGTGACCCCTAAAACACAAAACTATTGAAAGCATGACATGGAGTTTATTTTGATTCTGTGTTGCTCAGCTCTTTTTGGACATTGACCCTGAGACAGAGCATGGCCAAAACAGTCAGTGTGACCCCTATTGAAGAAAACTGATTGTCCCGTTTCAAAGCAGGAATCAATTAGTTCAATTAGTTTCGTATTTAGGATAAGTCTTTTTGTTTACTTTCCTTTCTCTATGCTGGGATTCTGTCTCTCTTAAACCATTGCATGTCTTGTCTGAGCTTTTGAAGTCTCTGGCAGTTTATATGTGTATCAATGTTGTGACTGAAAAAAATGTTACCATAGAGTAACATCACAATCAGGTACATCATTGGGGGTCATTTAATTAGTATGTTCCTATAGTAGAAAAAAATGGTTGTAGGTTTTCCCTTAGGTTCATGACCTATTGATCTCCAGATTATTAGTAATTTTAGGAGTGTTACTAGTGATTCCAACTCATGGACTGAATTTGAACTATATTTTGGATATTGTACTTATTTACATTGCACATGTTATTTCCTTTTCCGGTTTCTTCTCCAGAAATATTCTATCACACCCCCCCTCCTCCTGCTTCTAGGAGCGTGCTCCCCCATCAGCCCAATCACTCCCTGCTCCCCACCCTGGTATTCCCCCTACACTGAGGCATCCAGGAGGCCTTCACAGGACCAAGGGACTGTCCTCCCATGGATGTCCAACAGGACTATCCTCTGCAACATAGGCGACTGGAGCCAAGCGTGGATCCAAGTGTAATCTTTTGTTCCTGGTTTCATCCTTTGGAGCTCTAATGGGTCTGATTGATTGATATTGTTGTTCCTCCTATGGGGTTGCAAACCCCTTCAACTCATTCAGTCCTTTCTCTAATTCCTCCTTTGGGGACCCCATGCTCAATCCAACAGTTGGATGCACGCAACTGACTCTGTATTTGTAAGGCTCTGGCAGAGCCTCTCAAAAGACAGCTAGCTATATCAGGCTCCTCACGGCAAGCACTTTTTGGCATCCTCAATAGAGTTTGATTCTTTTTATGGAATGCTATTCAAGGATGGTTCAATATATGGAAATCCATCAACATAATCCACTATATAAACAAATTCAAAGAAAAAAGTCAGATGAGCATCTCATTAGTATGAGCATCACAAAGTATTTGACAAAAGTCAGCACTCCTTCTTCATGGTGAAAGACTTGAAAAGATCAGGAATTCAAGGCCCATACCTAAGTGTAGTAAAAGCAAAATACAGCAAACCAGTAGTCAACATCAAACTAAATGGAGAGAATCTTGAAACAATCCCACTAACATCAGGAACTAAACAAGGTTGCTCACTCTCTCCCAACCTATTCAGTATAGTACTTAAAATCCTAGCCAGAGCTAGTAGATACAAAAGGAGGTCAAAGGGATACACATTGGAAAGGAAGAAGTCAAGATATCACTATTTGCAAAGTATATGATAGTATACTTAAGTGATCCCAAAAATTCAATGGGAGAACTATTGCACTTGATAAACAACTTCAGCTGGATATAAAATTAACTCAAACAAACCAGTAGCCTTTCTTTACTCAAAGGATCAAAAGACTGAGAAAGAAATTAGGGAAATGATACCCTTCACAATAGTCACAAAACAATTAAAATACCTTGGTGTGACTCTAACCAAGCAAGTGAAATATCTGTATGACAAGAACTTCAGGTCTCTAAAGAAAGAAATTGAAGATCTCAGAAGACAGAAAGATTTCCCATGCTCATGGATTGGCAGGATTAATATTGTAAAAATTAGACATCTTGCAGAAAGCAATCTACAGATTAAATGAAATCCGCATGAACTCAGTTATTCATAGAAATTGATAGAGCAAACCACAAATTTATTTGGAAGTACAAAAAAAAATAATAATAAGGGTAGAGAAAACTACCCTTAACTATAAAAGAACTTCTGCGAGAATCACCATCCCCAACCTCAAGCTGTATTACAGAGGAATCCTGATTTAAAAAAAAAAAAAAAAACAAAAAAAACTGCATGGTATTGGTATAGAGACAGGCAGGTAGATCAGCGGAATAGAATTGTAGACCCAGAAATGAACCCACACACCCCTGGTCACGTGATCTTTGACAAAGGAGCTAAAACCATCCAATGGAAAAAAGATAACACTTTCAACAAACAGTGCTGGTTCAACTGGAGGTCAGCATGGAGACGAATGCAAATTGACTTATTCTTATCTCCTTGTACAAAGCTCAAGTCCATGTGGATCAAAGACCTCCACATAAAACCAGATACACTGAAACTAATAGAAGAGAAAGTGGTGAAAAGCCTCAAGCACATGGACACAGGGAAATGTTTCTTAAAAGAAAACCAATACCTTATGCTCTAAGATCAAGAAAGGACAAATGGGACCTCATAAAGCTGCAAAGCTTCTGTAAGGCAAAGGACATGGTCAGTAGGAAAAAATGGCAACTAAAAGATTGGGAAAAGATCTTTACCAATCCGCCATCCATTCGAGGGCTAATATCCAATATATACAAACAACTCAAGAAATTAGACTCCAGATAACTAAATAATCCTATTAAAAATGGGGTACAGAGCTAAACAAAGAATTCTCAACTAAAGAATACCAAATGGCTAAGAAGGACCTAAAGAAATGTTCAACATCCTTAGTTATCAGGGAAATGCAAATCAAAACAACCCTGAGATTCCACCTCACACCAGTGAGAATGGCTAAGATCAAAAACTCAGGCAACAGCAGATGCTGGTGAGGATGTGGAAGAAGAATGGCACTCCTCCATTGTTGGTGGGATTGCAAACTCGTACAACCACTCTAGAAATCAGTATGGATGTTCCTCAGAAAACTGGACATAGTACTACCTGAGGACCCAGCTATACCTCTCCTGGGCATATACCCAAAAGATGCTCCAACATACAACAAAGACAAATGCTCCACCATGTTCATAGCAGACTTATTTATAATAGCCAGAAGCTGGAAAGAACCCAGATACCCTTCAACAGAGGAATGGATATAGAAAATGTAGTACACATTTACAGAATGGAGTATGACTCATCTATTAAAAACAATGACTTCATGAAATTAATAGCAAATGAATGGAAGTAAAAAATATCCCAAGTGAGGTAACCCAGTCACAAAGGAACTCATATGGTATGCACTCACTGATAAGTGGACATTAGCCCAAAAGCTCAGAATACCCAAGGTACAATTGACAGACCACATGAAGCTCAAGAAGAAGGAAGACCAAAATTTGGCTGCTTTAGTTCTTAGAATGGGGAACAAAATACTCATGGGAGGAAATAAGGAGACAACCTGTGAACTTTAACTTCTCAAAAGTGGTTGGCTACAACCGCAGCCTATATGCTGCTATTGTACAATTGTATCTTGCTGGCAGGCACTGTTCCTGAGTATATAGCTGCATAATATTGATTACATTACTCCTCCGGTATTGTGCAAAATACTGTCAACACCACCCCCCTCCCAGACACAGACATACACGCAGACACACAGACACCAACACACACACACACACACACACACACACACACACACACACACACACACACACACAGTGCTAGTCAATAATTGTGAAGCTTGTAGCTGGGCACCTAGCCAATTTGTTTATGTTTGATAATATACATAAGACACGTCTTCGGCAATAGATTTTTGCTCTCAGTTCTTGGGAGTAACCATCAACCATGTCAATAGCCCAATGTTTGTTGAGCTCTGTGGGTCCACTTTCATGAATAAAAACCAACAAAATAAAACAACCCATTTCTGGTGCATGGGATTTTACTTAGTTTCTGTAGATGCCTTAGTTGATGCATTGTCTACCACATTAAATGATGACTCCATTTTATTTTTTTAATGAGCCAAAATATATTCATTTCTTGCATTTGAAGTACTCCTTGATAACATCCTTGGCCTGAGATTCTTTGCCATAGTCCTTAACCACTACGCAACCGCAACCAACCACTTTCAGTGGTTTCCCCTCTAGATCGATTTTACAGGGGCCTACCCATTCTCCTAGTTTCTTGTTGTCATCAACCTTCATCAGGTTGATCTGGTGCTCAGCACAGAGTGCCTCCACCAGCTTGACATACATGGGCTCATCACAGTTGGATGCAAGCACACAGAGATGGGCTTGGACTTGTCTAAGGCTTTGGCAGCTTCGCGTATGCCACGTGCTAAGGCATCGTGGATGAAGGCGGTCTTCAGCACCTCTTGTACAGCAGTGTTGACGTCCATTACACCTCCAGCAGCTATGCCTTCCTCGGCCATGGCGGTGGATCGATGACTCCATTTCAATTCCTTTCAAATATGCTTATATTTTAGGAAGCCTCTATATTAATAGGCTTCCATATGACTTTTCAATGGGCCTTTAATGTTAGGTCACTTCACATGGCCCCTCCATTACAATGCCCTCCCACTTCCTTCCTCATTGAATCCTCTTAGTCTAGTTTTCTCTTCATCTCTGTATAGTACTATGTAGTTTATTACGGAAGCTCTGTAGTAGAACTTATAATCTGGGATAGTGATACCTCAACACTTCTGTTATTCACAATTGTTACAGCTATCATGGATTTCAGTGTTTCCATATAAAAGTAAATATTGTTCCTTTTTCAATTGTTGTGAAGAACTGTGTTGAAAATTTTATGGGGATTTCACTGGATATGCAGACTGCCATCAAATGGCCATTTTCCTAGTATTAATCCCATTAATCCATGAGCATAAGAGGTCTTTCCATCTTCTAAGGTCTTCATTTTCCTCAATGACTTAAAGTTCTATTATATAAGTCTTTCACTTCTTTTGTTAGAGTTAAAATTATCTGAAAATATTTTATATTATATTGATTAACTAATTTATATTTTATGCATTCACTTTATATCCCACCTATTATTCTCCTCCTAGTCACCCCCTCCAACAATCCTTCTATCCATCGCCATTTCCCCTTTTTCCTCTGAGCAGGTGGGGCCAGTCCCTGGGTATATTCCGCCCTGGAACATGAAGTCTGCTAGACACTTCTACTCACTCTGAGGCCAGACAAGGCAGCCCAACTGGAAGAACATATCCCACATATAAGCAACAGCATTTGGGATAGCCCCTGCTCCAGTTGTTTGGGACCCACATAGAGTCAAATCTGCACATCTGCTATATATGTACAGGGAGACCTAGGTCCAGTCAGTGTATATTCTTTGGTTGGTGGTTCAGTCTCTGGGAGCCTAAGGGTCCAGGTTAGTTGACTCTATTGGTCTTCCTGTGGAATTCTTATCCTCTTCGCACCTCATTTCTTCCTCTTGTTCTTCCCTAAGGGTCCCCAAGTTCCATCCACCATTTGGCTGTGGGTGGCTTCATCTGTCTGAGACAGCGGCTAGTAGGAGCCTGTCAGTGACAGCTAGACTCCTGTCTGCAAGCATAACAGAGTATTAATAGTGCGAGGGATGGATGCTTGCCCATAGGATGGGTTTGAGACCATTGTGAAAGTTATTGTTCCCTGATTTCTTTCTCAATCATTTTGTCATTTGTATGTAAGAAGGTTGTATGCATTTTTTTAATCCTACTATTTTGATAAAAGTGTTTTTCAGCTGTAGAATATTACTGGTTGTATCTCTATGGTCTTATTTTGAATAAGAACAAGAGGATCTACTCCTAGAATATTTATTATGAAAATAGGAAAATCAAATAAAATTAGAATATATAACTATTCTGGGTGATCTTAAGAATAATAAATGATAATACGCTTTTGAAATAATATGTGCCTTTTATTTTGCTAATTATTATTTTGTTCTAGTCAGTTTCTATATTACAAACATACTAAAACTTCGTAGAAATCATTTTTTAAAGGTTATTGCTTGAATTATACCTTCTATTCTCATAATCTTCCCAAGATGCTTCAAAACATAAAATCTATATCTTTTGGTCCAAGACCTCATTCCCTACATCAATGAGGTCCAAGTATAGATGAGAAGACTATAGCATAGGTAAAACTATGTTAAATCATTAATAAAGTCCCCCAGTTCTTATGAGACAGAATGGTGGTACAAGCATTAAAGAGTTTTTTATATAAATAAAGGAAACAAGAATTCAAAGATTTGCTGCTATCCTTCATTGGTGACTTCCATGCAGACATGCTGCCATTGCTGCTTAGAGGGAAATCATCAGAAGCTCTTGTCACTATCATCTGAGATCTTCCCACCATCCTCTGAGACTTACTTCATTTTGGTGAAGCACGTTTTTCTTCCTGAGAAGTGTTTTTTATCTTTTAACTCTTTGTTAGACTATTGGGAAGACTTTTGGTTTTATAAGATCTCTATCCACTTTAGTTATAGTAATAACTAAAGGTGGTCATTTTTAAAAATTAAATCCTAAAACAAACACCGTAAGATACACACACACACACACACACACACACACACACACACACACACACACTCACACACCACACTCACACACACAAGTTCAGCTTCACCTCTATTCCCCCAAATGATGCTGTGTCAACACCTCACTAAGTTTCAGAGTGCTCATGTCTGTTTAGATGAGTTTTTAAGGAAGCCCTTAAATATGGACAGTTTTACTGTTACACCAGCTTTTCATGATCAGACAATGTTTTTCTAAGATTGCCCTACATTTGATCTGTGCCTGGAGGTTGTTACTTAATTAAGCATCCTTTACCATCTGCAGAATCTGGGAATGAAAAGTACGTTAGTTTTTAACAGCAAATTGAGACCTCATCATACCTAAAATTCATTCTTTATCTCTCTCTCTCTCCTTTCTGTCATATTATTATTAAAAAACTGGAAGAAACTAGACGTTTTTATACTTATTACCTAGAAATCTCATCAATCTACCATGCCTATTGGTATGGTTTCTACTTTCTAACTTTTATTGGGAGGAGTTTCAGAGAAATAGCAGGTATTTCTAGCAAGAAGTAAAGTATTATGGCTAGTTTTTAAGTCAATGTGCTGGATAGTTTTATGTCAACTTTACAACAGCTGGGGTTATCTGTCAGGAGGGAATTTCAACTACGAAAAATTATAAGATCAAATTCTAGGCAAAGTTTTAATTGTTTCTTAATTAGAGATTAATGGGGGAGGTCATAGTCCACTGTGGATGGTATGTTCCTTGGTTGATGATTCTGGATTTTATAAGAAAGAAATGGGAGCAAGCTAGGGGAAGCAAGGCAGTAAGCACTATCTCTCAATAACCCCTACATCAGTTCTGGCTTCCTGGTTTAGGCTCTATTGGACTTCTTACCCGGACTTCCTTTAATGATGAACAGTGATCTGTAAACATAAGCTAAATAAATAAGTCCTTTCCTCTCCAACTTGCTTTTTGGTCATATTGTTTCATTGAAGTAATAGAAACTCTAAGACAATCAAATAGATACAAGGTAGTGGCATTTGTAAGAGAGAAAGTCAACTGATAAAATTTCCCCACTAGATTGGCCTATGGACAAGCCTAAGGTGGCATTTTCTTGATTAACAATTGAAGTACGTCGACCTATTTCATGATGGAGTCACTCCAGGTAAATGGTCCTGGGTGATATACGAAAACAATCTTAGCAAACTATGGGGAGCAAGTCAATAAAGAAACTTCTCTATGGCCCCTGCATCACTTCTTGTCTCCAGTTTTTAGCCTCCAGTTCCTGGTCTGCCTTTCCTGGATGCTGGTCTTCAAGCTAAAAGGTAAAAATAAATCCTTTCCTCCATGCATTGCTTTGATCACAGTGTTTATCACAGCAATAGAAAGCTGACCAAGAAACAGAATATTCAAGAGCAGTGGCCAACGTGGCACTAAGGCACAAATATGTGTGAGCGATCTCAGAGAAAACTTCTAATCCAACTTCATCCCTCACTAACAAAATTATCCTTGCCCAACTTTAGCTAAGATTAGTAATTTCATAACTAATACTCAGTTATTTTTATTCAAAAAAACAGGCAAATGTCAATAATTTAACTAAGTACAAAGCTGAACTACTAATGGTGTAATACAATTATTTATGCTGAAGGTATACTGACTTCTAATATATTATCTACTTTATCAAATATTATCAAATATCCACAGAATTTCTTTCCTGAAAATGCCAAAGATTGACACAAAAATCTTCCTTTTGAAAGTCCAAGTATCTAAATATATTGATGCCTGCAACCTCAGTACTTGAGAGGCAGGAGGAAGGACTGGGTCAAGTTTTATGTTGTTCTGATCTGCATAGGATGCTCTAAATAAACTAGGGCGACAAAATGAGACTATCTCAAAAAAAATTAAAATATTAAAATTATAAATTATGTATTTATAGATTTCTGATAATACACTATGCTTACAGTGTCCCCGGGGGAAAAAGTAATGCTTGATTTATTTGTAGTAAGTTTTCAATATCATTATTGTGAACTTTTCAATACACAGCAAGACTAAGAATGTCAAAATAAAGTGAACTTCCAGTATTATATCTGTATGAATCTTGCTAGTTTTCTTCCAGGGCGATGAAATATATCTTGGCATTAGAAAGTATCACTGTTGTCTTATAGCTCACTGACATGTCAATATCAAAGACACATAAAGAGGGAAATAATGCTTTATAAAATAAGAGCTTTGAAAGAGAAGTTTCAAACATCAGTCTTCAGGCAATAAAGATTATCAGAGTGTTTCAGACATGAAAGTATAAAGGACAAAATAAATTTGCCACACCATAGTGAATCACTTATATGAGTGACAAAGTATTACATAGTTGTTCCTCCATGACCATGGAAGCTGGTTGCAGGATCCCCTGTGGATAAGAAGATTGGTGGGTGATCTAGGGCTCAGTGCATAATAGCGTAGTGTTTTTTATATGGAGGAAATGCATCTGTAAACCTTAAGGCTCCTCTGGCAGGCATGTAGTATCAATACTATTGAAACAATATGTATATGGTATTATTGCTAAGAACAAAATAAAGAAAAGTCTTCATGTTCAAAAAAGATTTTTTTCCTGAATATATTTTTGTCATTTGATTAAATTTGTAAAAGTTGAACTCACTAATTTGGGGAACAGAAATATGAAACCTAATGCAACAATCATTCTCGGTCACTTGACTGGAGCTGTGGAGCCACTGTGAATGACAGTGCTCAATAGAGCACAGTCAGGCTATGAATTGTACTGCGAATTAGACAACAGAGGAGAGACTTTTGGGATGTCTTTTAGACTTTTAGAATGGGGTCTGATAAAGGACAGGAAGTTGAGTGTATAGGTTAACAGTACGGATTTTGGATCAGATCTGGTGTTTAGTAGTGGTAGTCCTTACAACGTCTTATAAGAGGGGTGATGCACTGTGCTCATTAGACTTTAAAAATAACAAAAAGTTAATGATTGTTTTCTAAATAAAGGCAAAGCACATGTAAACTAGATGAAATAGTTAACAAAAGTTAAAATAAAAACATACAAATTTGTATCGGGGAAAAGACTACCATTTATATGATCACAAAAGAAGATTCACATAGTCACTTAAAATCTGGTCTCATCTGTCTACAATTTTAACAGCTCAGTCATCATTAGGTAAGACTGTGACTTCAAGGTCAGCTTATTTTACAAAGAAATATCCTGTATGAGGAGAAAAAGAAATTTATAATTTATACCTATAAGATATTTTTACCCTTTGCTGATATTGTATAAGATTAAAGTGAACTGTTATATTAATCCAATAAAATACTCTGTGGGTTTTTTTTTAGGAGATCAAGAAGTACATCACTGCCAGAGAAAAAAGTGATATGTGTCATGTAGCTCAATGATAGAGGACTTCCCCTAACATGCATGAAACCCTGTGTTCCATAACAAAACCAAAAATAGATAATAAACATGCTAAATGGATATATACCTCAGTGGCAAAACCTTCCTAGCAGTGCACTGGGTTCAGTCCTCAGTCCTGAAACCAGATTACAAAACATCAGTAGCAATAAAACATAAATTATATTAAAATATTACAAGAAAATAATAAGATGTATTGCCAAACTAAATGTTATATGCATCCATGCATGTGTATATGTGTGAATCTCATTAAAAGTTTTAAGTAAAAAGTGGTTTATGAAATAAAAAGTACGGTAATACGTTGTAACCTTTGTAAATCAAATAAATTATAAATTATATTTATTCATGTTTAAGAAGAAAAATAAAATATAATAAAATTGTATAAGTTGAGGACATGACCACTCCAAGAAGTGTTTCAGGAGATTTTAAATATGAGGGAGGTTACAGTCAGAGGCATCTGGCATCTGGCAGATAAAATAAATAGTATCCTGAACATGCACAGTAGACCAGACAAGGTCAGGAGAAGAAAGGGGAAGAGAAAAAAAGAAGACTGTGGTCAACAGATACCAAGAGAGAGGAGCAAGGGTGAGGGATCCAAAAGGATCCAACAAGGTTATTTGGGGATGAGAAGATGGGGGTCAAGTAGAGCTGGAGAAATTTAGGGTAGGAGTGGGACAAGGTCAGAAGAACAGAGAAAAGCCACAGATACTTGAAAGAGTGAAGGAGCAGCCAGTGATACTTCATACTAAAGCATGTGACCCAATGTGCTAATATGCACCACAAACAGTCATATATTTGGGGCCTGACAAAAATAAAATATAACTCAAATATAAGTTTAAAAGTAACATATTGGAAGATTACAAAAAAAATGAAAAGAAAGAAAAGAGTCCAAGAAACAACAAGAAACAGAAACTGAGATCCACCATCCCCCCAACCAAACCAATAAACTGGAAGCCTATGTATACAAAATGTTGTTTCAGTCTGGTGAGTTAATAGATCCTTTATCATGTTGATTCAGAGGGCCTTGTTTTCTTAGTGTCCTCTACTCCTTACATTCTTTCTCCCTCCCTTTCTTCAGGGTTCCCTGAGCCCTGAGTGGATGAATTTGGGCATATCCAGTTTAGGGTTTAGTAGTTTCTCATACTTCTGTATGATGTCTTGCTCTGTGTGTTTGTATTTGTTCCCATCCCCCATAAATGGAAGCTTTTTTGGTGATTTATGTGCTAGTCAATGAACTATTAGTATAGCCGCATGTCATTAGAAATCATTTTCTTCATTCTGTTTTTTTTTTTAACAGTAGTATTTGATTTTACTTTATCTTTCTATCTATCTATCTATCTATCTATCTATCTATCTATCTATCTATCTATCTATCCATTCTCTGATCTTGGTCAACTAATCAGTGTAGGGTGTGGTATTTCCCTCATGGAGTAGTTCTCATATCAAATCAGATAATTGTTGGTCCTTCCCATAAGCTTTGTGACTCCATTAATTAACATAGGCTGCAGGTAGCACACTATTTTAGATCAAAAGGTTTGAGGTGGGGTTGGTAGTTGTTTCTTCTTTGGTATCATGCAAAGTACCTCACTATACTAGAGACACTAGTGGCAGATCCTCTATGTAGGCATCAACTCTAATTCTCCATGTTCAATGAGTTGTGCAGGTACTATCTTCAGTAATAGAATCTGTTTGGGTTTGATCTGGTACGGCTATGTATTCAAATGAGACATACTGGCCCCCAAGATCTTGTTACTCCAACGAGTAGATCCTCATCTACATTAACCTTTATTGTGTAAACCTTGCTCTCCAATTTAAAGCTATTAGTTAATTAAAAGTAGCTCCATCCAGTTAATGGGGAGAATATAGGTAGGGTTTCAGTTACTGGGATGGGATTTGCAGGTAGCGACCACAATGAGAGAGAAGAGAGAAAAGAGGGGGAGGAGAAAGAAGACAGAGTTATATGTACATGAATGTGTTCTTTGTATATATTCTCAATGAGTTCCTTCAGTTTCATACATCTCAGGGAATGCTGTATTTAGTATGCCTAAGAGTCCCTTGTCAGATGTTAAAAAAAATGCTTTCTTTTCTCTTCTCTTGGTATGTGGTCATACCATGTTGGATAAGTCATTTCTTATAGGTCTGATAGCTTCAGGAGATTATCAGAGGACCAAATGTGCTTCTGTCTCATTGTGTGTAAGGATGACAAAAAAAGATAGGCAGATTAAAAAGTAAACAGACCAACTACCATTTTGTGATACAATCATAAATTAAAGGTCACAGTCTTATTCTAGCTAGCAATGGAAAGTTACAGTGATTTCTAAAGTTACAGCACCAGAAAGTACTAATGAGAAATAAGACTCAGTGTGAAATATAGACACTGCTGGCCAATTTGTACAAATTCGAAAACAGAAAAAAAACTTAGATAAGCAATTTCAGTTGCTGCCCTGCTGTTCGCTCTTAAAATAAACTTGTGTATTCATTAGTTGTTTTTATCGGATGCATCTCTTTTTCTTTGAGGGATACCCTTCTACACTGCTCAGGACACAAATGCTAACCAACTGAAGGTTCTTACCATCCAGGATAAAATAGAAATTTTCCTTCTAGTGGCACAAACCTTTAGTCCCAGCACTCATGAAGCAGAGAGAGAGAGAGAGAGAGAGAGAGAGAGAGAGAGAGAGAGAGAGAGAGAGAAGAAAGGAGAAAGAGTTCCTTCTAGAAAAGAAAGTGAATTAGTTATAATATGGAAATTAAAATCCATTATGTAAGTTAAATAATTATACTGAATTAGAAATAAAAGATAAATTTAACAAAAGGCAATGTGTGGATTATTTTAGTGAGACAAAGACTCACTTATAGCTTAACAAACAGATTATCATTTCCATAAATATTATCTATTTAACAAAATATCGTGGTTCTAAAGATGGGGTTAAAATGATATAATGATACCTTATACCCTGAAACCTATTAATGTGGCCACATGTTACTAAATATATGAGAGTATTAAGAAAGAAAGATTTGATGTAGACAATCTCTGGGAGGAAGTGGTCTCTAACAAGAATTTCCCACATTCTCATAAGGGGGAATTTTGAGGCAGACACACAGAGGAGAATGAATACAGAAAGAGCACACTACAAAAGCAGAGATTGGAGTGACAGGCTACATGTGGAGGAAAGTAGAAGACGCCAGCTAAGGGGGCAAGAAAAATTCCCTGTTGAGTCTCTAGATGTAGAATAACCCTGTTCATATGTGTATTTCAAATTGACCTTTGTGAATCTAAGAACAAATTTCTGTTGATCTGTCATCCAATTTGTGATAATTTATTAGAGTAGCTGAGGACGGTGGTGAACAGATTAAGTATTTGAGGCAATTAACAGTTTTTTCTTTCTGTTTTTATTATGTGCTTTTCTCCTTGTTATTCAACACACTCGACAAAGCAACTTAAGAAAAAAGTATTGGCCCATAGCTTAAAAGGACTTAGTCCATCATGGTGGCGGTGGCATGGCAGCAGGGCTATGACAGGGCAGATCACATTTACATCAACAGTCAGGTAGCAAAGAATGCAAAATGCTGGTATCCATGCTTTGTCCATTCTATCCAGTCTAGGATCCCAGGCCATAGGAAGATGCCGTTCATTTTCACGATGGATCTTTTCTCCTCAGTAACAGTTCTCTGGAAATGCACGGAGGAGCTATCTCCTAGATGATTCTAAATATAGTCATTGACTTGGTAATGAAGATTAACTATCACAATATCTAATTGCACACATACATGTACCTATGTTAAAATGTACATGTTAAAATATTATGGCTATATACATATGTACATCTTTATTTGTGTAAATATAAATATATAATGAGTAGCACTATCTATTTTAGGCTAATAAGACCTTGATTTAAAGAATTATGAAGCCAAAATTAGTCATGAGGATGCTGAGCAATAACTCTGACAGGCTTAGTGTGTGTGTGTGTGTGTGTGTGTGTGTGTGTGTGTGTGTGTGTGTGTGTGTGTGTGTGTGTAGACACACACACATCCCTAACATATGGGGTGTTTCAATTGGTAACAAGTGAATGTTTCTAATGTTGAGGGAACATTTGATTATCCCCATGTAGACATTAAAACTTCTTTCACAGAATAAGCATCCCCTCTGAAGCAGAAGGCTCCAAGGCTTTATGAATGTGCGAGTAGAAGGCAGTCATGAACACTTTCCTGTAAACATCTGTTTGCATTTCCCAGGATCTTCCCATGATTTCTACCTTTTGTCTAACTTGTCATTACGCCATCTGTCTGAAGATAGAGCTATCGCGGCTGCTTGGATTGCTGGGTAACTGCTGCTCGTGCTAACTGTCACATGTATAGCACAGTCTTAGTTACATTTAAAGTGAAATGATGTGTAGGTGGCAGTAGCTTTCTCAGAGGTCCCAATTGTGAACAATACTGAAAAATCAAACAAAATAAAGTTAAAATAAAAATAATTACTTATTAATCAAATAAGTAGAAACATTTCTATGAATATGACTTTAATTTAGGTCCTAAACTTTTTTACACAGAACTGGACAGGATACACAATTCGGGACCTGTGACCTGAACAATCGCAGAGCAAGTTCCTGGCTAAATTAACATCCGCTGGAGTAAGAGGAGTGTATGGGCCGATCCCAAGATTTCTAAAATCCTGAGTTTGCCGAAGAAGCTCACTAATGAATAGAAGCCCAATTTAAATCCACGAGCCAACCATGAGCTATACTTTGATTTAATCCATTCAGTCTTTCTAAGATGAGAAGAAAATTTTCAAATTTGAAATAATAAAATACACTATTACCTTCAAGGAATTTTAGTTATTATGCAAAATTTTTTAATCACTTTGATTCAATTATTAAAATTTTATTTGCTTAGCAAAATAGTATTAATGAGACTGAAGGTACTGTGCATTAAAACTCACTATTATAAACCACTCAAACTACTGAGGATATCTATGCTTTCTCTGATCCTATAATCATAAAGGCTATGCACCTTCAAGAAGATAATTAAAATTTTAATACAAATAGATTAGTTCTGACTAATAAATCTCATATGGCAATCCTAAACTAATATCCTGTGTGTCATAAGAAATATGAAATATGGTAAAAATGGTATTCACTAAAGCAGAAATTAAAAGTATACACACATACTCATTAATATATGCACAAGAATATACACACTCACTAAGTTGATTCTGAATGATTTTCCTTTGACCTAAGCATTGTTTTGGGTTCATCCTAATAGGAGCAGAAACAAGTGAAGTCCTGAGCAAATGTGTATTGTTGAGATGGCAATGCCATTGTCAGAGACCCCAGAGAGTTAGACCACGGGAAACAGAAAAGCTTTCCCCAGCTATGCTCAGGGAAATGACAACATCTCCTGGGTGTATGTGCAGAAAATAGCCACTTTAACTTCTCCCCATGTTCACAGCCTAAAGACAATCTCTCTAGAGAGACCGCTCCTACCAAGGTTAGCTAAACTTGCCTCTTTGATAAACTGTATCTTATAGCCCTTCCTTCTGGATTACGGGTTTGCAGTAGTACTATCTCTCTGTATGACTGTAAATAATAAATACATTGAGCTTCCAGGGTGCTGCAACTTTCTTCATCAGAGAGTTCAGACCACCCAACCTCAGGTTTTTCTGTGTCTGTCATTTCCTCCTTGTCCCCCTGTCAGGGTTTCTGGACATGTATATATCTCTATCTCTATCTCTATCTCTATCTCTATCTCTATCTCTATCTATATCTCTATCTCTATCTCTATCTCTATCTCTATCTATATCTATATCTATATCTATATCTATCTATATCTATCTATCTATCTCTATATATGTGTATGTATACATACACACAAACACACACTCATCCACACAAGGGCTGAGCAAACAGGTCTCCTACTTTTAAATAGTCCTCTGAATTTAAAGTGACATAAATTTGCATGCATAATTATAAAGTAAAAGGAGATAAATATTAGAAACATAGAACTCATTTGTATAAAAAAACAAGTAAAGGTAGCTGATTTTTTTTAAGAGTCCTAATTATCCATACCTTAATTTCCATTTTGCAATGCCCTCTACGGTGGATCCTCAAATATCATGATGGCGTTTTCCAACACGGTGGTTGATGCTTTTCTTTCTTTAAGAAGTCAATAAACATTTGTTCTGAAAAATCAATATTCCCCTAACCCCCAGAGCAAACTCTACCCATAGCCAGATAAGCATATTTGTCTCTTCTAATGATGGCAAAAGGACATTTTTGCTCAAAAGGAAAATTGAGTCTTCCTCAAATAATAAGGAAAATCTATGTACTTTTTCCTGAGAGCAGTATGGCTGATGACTCATTTACTTATGGATAACTTGTAAAATGCAGAAAATTCACACAGTTAGGGAGAGCTTCTCTCACTATGGTTCAAAAAGTGAAGGCAGTCATTTTTCAGGATAAGGCTGCTTTTCCTAGGATAACCCTTATTTGGTATATTTCTTCTAATGATCTGCAGGAACAGCCCATAGGGAGTGTCAAAATGCAATGTAAATAAAGTTGGAGTCCTTTGAGGATAGAGTATGTGGTGTAACAAGAGTTTCTGGTGCCTTCTGAGTTTTTCTCACACAGCAGGAAGACCCTACATGTAGATTCAAGGTTATCTAAGCACAAAAGGAGATTTTAACATTCAGGAGATCTGCTTACAGTAGACATCATCCCGGAATCAACCATGAGACCAGAGGTTTGTGAATGGGAATAACTTGGATGGGGATAAATTGAAAGGAGTCTGGTCTGGCACTCTCACACTGCCTTCCACTACACTTTGAATATTGATGTGTCAAAAATTCAGCCTTTTAGTCATGCACCCCTGAATCCTAGCCACTTGTGACAGACAGAATATATGCTATTACTGCCTTAAAATTTTCCATCAGATTAACTAAAGTCAACTTTTGCTGGGTTTCTTCCTGATTACCTCCTTCCCCTGTTTCTGTCATCCATCAAATCCCCAATTTCTAGACAACCAAGCTCAGCTTCCCACTTCTTCCTCTTTTCTTGGAGCAGTTACTTTAGATAACTTTTCCTCAGCCCTTTTGAGATGCAAAACAATGATCCAGGAATGACTTTTCTCAAGGACCTTCAAGCCATCCCTTTGAAATGCAAACATTAGAAAGATAGCCTCCCTCTCCCAGTCTCTGTGGTAGGTTAGGCTCCTAACTTTGATCAGCATTAATGAGCAAACAATGAGGGCCTAATCACATTGACCCACCTCCTCACTAAGATCTTCTAGGCACCCTTTTCATTAACTTACCTCACCATTTAAAGAACTGCTTTGTGTTTCCCTGGTTAAAAAGAGTCTTGACCTTATCACAATAGCCATCGATAAATCTTCTTGGCTGCTTCACCCTCTATCTGGTGCAATTTTCTTTTGACAGGAGAGTTGCCCTCCCTGACTTGAAGGTGAGTGTTCTTCTCTTACTTATCCTGTGGGGCTTGTCTCTTGCTTCCCACCTCCTTTTACCTTCCTGTCCAGTTGAGCTGGATTCTGGTTGGAATGCACAAAAAAAAAAAAAAAAAAAAAAAAAAAAGTTTTTTTCATAAATAGGATTACTTTTCCTGGAATCTAGTGCTTGGCCCTGATAGACACAGAACAACCGTGAGGGGACCATCTCTGATGGTTAAATAGGTTTTCTTGATAAATGGGATACTGTACGGAATGGGCCCATGGCCAGTAGTCTGGATTGAAAATCTACAGAGGTTTGAGGAAGAATAAGTCTTTATTGGTCCCATGGGTACTTTGTATTTCCTATTTAAGACTAAATGAACTTAAAATTCATTTAAAAAAAATCCAGACCTTCAGGAATCACAGAGTGCTAGTAAACGTGTTGGGACAACACGTATAGGAAGGAATCTCCGAAGAAAACTGATATTTAAGATTGCAGCATGTGATTTTTAAAAGCATGCCTTTCCTTCTCTGGATCGCCCTCTCGCCAGTCTGTACTCTACCTGGTTATCTCATTATCCTGGCTAGCATTGCCAAGCCCGAGCTCTGAGATCACTCTCTCGTCAGTCAACCACTCCACTGCCCGCTCTGCCGGTGTCCGCTTAGTCTGGCTTGGCTCCACCAAACCATCAGCTTGAGTTTTTCCTGATAACCCTGCTTGTTCCTCTTTGTACATACCTCTGTCTGCTTTCTCCTCCAGTCCATTTTAATGCTGCAAATGGAAAACACACAACAGTTTTTTTTTTAATTTTACCTTATTTTAAAATTTTTATTGGTTAATTTGTTTATTTATATTTCAAATGTTATCCCCCTTCTGGGTTTCCCTTGTGAAACCTCCCTTCCACCCTCCCTACCCTGCCTCCAAGAGGCTGCTCCCCCACCCACCCACTCCCGCCCTACTGCCCTAGCATTCTCTGGTCGAGCCTTCATAGGACCAAGAGCTTCCCCTCCCATTGATGCCAGACAAGGCCATCCTCTGCTACATATGCAGTTGGAACCATTGGTCCCTCCATGTGTATTCTTTGGTTAGTGGTTTATTTAGTACCTGGGAGCTCTAGTGGGTCTGGTTGGTTGATATTGTTGGTCACCCTACAGAGTTGCAAACACCTTGGGCTCTTTTACTCCTCCATTGGGGTCCCCGTGCTCTGATGTTTAGCTACAAGCATCCACAACTGTATTTGTATCGGTAAGGCTCTGACAGAGCCTCTCAGGAGACATCCATATCAGGTTCCTATTAGCAAGCACTTCTTGGCATCAGCAAGTGTCTGGGTTTGATGGCTGCATATGTGATGGATCCCCAGGTGGGGCAGTCTTTGGATGACCTTTCCTTCAGTTTCTGCTCCACTCTTCTTCCCTGGATTTCCTTTAGACAGGCACAATTCTGAATTAAAATTTTCTGAAGGATAGGTGGCCCCGTCCCTTAATCGGCCCATGCCTTAACCTCTGGATATGATCTTTCCAGGTTCTCGCTTTGTTGGACATTTCAGATAATGTCATTCCCTCTGCATTCTGGCAATCTCTTGCTTTTCTGGCAACTGGGACTTTCTGGTGGCTATCCCCATTTCCCCATCCCCCTGTGCTACACACCTCTGTTCAGTTTCCTGACTAGGTGTAGGAGGAGAATGGTGAGATGTACAGTTTATATTTTAAAACTGATCACATAACTCAAAGGCTGGACGAAGAATATTCTGCCCCGCCTTCCAACCTGCAGAGGACACAATTCTGTTGATGCCCAAGAAACCTTAGCCTGCGCCTGACCAGACTCTCATCCTCTCCTTTCCTGTCGTACCCAGAAAATCCTGCTTCCATATCTTCACCCAGTGATTAGCTTCTGCCATCTTTATTAGTCAATCAATAATTAGGGAAATAATAAGAGAAACATTCAGGGAAACTCACCCCGGAGAAGATCACTATCTAACGGTACCCACAAAGGCATTCAGTCTTCAGTGATCGGAGTCCATGTTTCAGCTGCATGTGCACCTGGGCACACACACGGCCTTCACATTTGCATACTCCCACACAAACTTCTCCCACAAACCGAGAGTGATAAGTACTATAAAATCATGTCTACGTTCTGAGTGAACTTGGCATCAGTGTGGACCTCATTCATTCCTGCCTCCAGGATTCACAGCCTCAGTCAATCCCTCCTTGGCCAAGTTTCTCCTGGATCTTTCCTCAGACGCCTTATATACATTGCCTCTTTTAGTTCTTCACCAAAACAAAAAGGCACTGTCTCCTTTAATTGCAGTCCCTCTCATTTATAGTTTTTCCTGCTGGTAAAGGGAAGTGTTTTGACCACAGGCAAAATATCTATTTAAAAAAAAAGAATGAAAAGAAGACGCTATAAGAATGGCTTTCTCATGTTGCCAAGTTTTATTTTTTCTAGCTTTCTCCTTTCTTTCTATCTTTCTTTCAGTTCCTTTTTATTTGTGTCTAATACAAGCCTTGTAAAAATATGCATAGGTATCATTTCAAAACTTTAGCCATGGGATTCTGCAGGGAAAATATTGTTAGCTGCTGATAAATAAGGGTGTTCGATGAAGAAAGGACAGCTTACTCTTCTGTCTTCATTCAAACATTTTGCTCTTCAGAAACCAGGATTGTGGGAGGTTTCCTGAGAAAACGCAAAAATGTAAGATTCTGTGCTATTCGGGGCTATTCCCGAGTTTCTCCCTTTCTTCCCACTTTCCTTTTCTTTCTTTCCAGAAAGCATCTCTATCAGCATAAGCTTAGACAGTCACAGAGGGTACAGCATAGTTTTCTTCTCCCCAAAACTTTTATTTCTTTAGCCCCCTTTCCCCCTCTATTTTGTACTTAATTAAAATATTGTTATTGCTCTCTTCCCATTCCTCCTTTAAACCCTTCTCAAGTCCACCTCTCTTACTTTCTCACTCTCAAATTTATAGTCACTTTTCTTTTGATTACTATAATAATAAATGTGAATATATATAAATACAACTTTTGAGTCCAGTTAGTGTTGCTTGTATGTACATGATTTCAGGGCTGGTCACTTGGTAATAGATAACCAATTAAGGATCTTATCTCTAAGTCTTATTCTCCCTCTCTCATCAGTGATTAATAGCCTATGATTCTTTCTTTAGGGTTGGAGCCCGGTGAGATTTTTCCTATTCACATTAGTGTGTCTACTGTTGTCATCCTCCTTTGGATCATCTTTTGAAAGCAACGTTATTAAGAAGTCATTGGTATAAATTCCCTATTATTTCTAGGAGGCAAAATCTCACAGCATTCTTTCCATTTCTCTGGACGGACACCCTGTGATGAGTTGGTCTCTGTATTTTGACCAATTCTGATTTTCTGTGATGGTGTCCATTTTCTTCAAAGAGAAGTTTCTTTGGCAATAGGTGAAAGCCACACTCCAGTATGTATATAAGGGTAAATTTTGGAATGCAATTAGGATTTAGATTGGTTTAGTAGTAGAAGGTTCTTCTGTAATATCCATTGTTGTGGTAAATATTAAAAAAAAAAGTCTGAACCTTTTATCCTGGTTCGTGCTGGCACCGTAGGGCCACATGGCACTGTGGAGTATCTTTATCTCAGTGGCTCCGTGCTGCCCACAAGTACTCTCTGACCCAGGCAATCTGAGAGCTGTTCCAGCATGGCACCTTGCCACAGTGCTCCCTAGAGTTAGTTCTGGCACCAAAGGCCATATGGAACTAACCATAATTTATCTCTGGTTAGTATCTCTCCCAGCGGCTCTACTAGCCATGAACTCTCTGGTTCTGGCTACCTAGTAAAATCAAGACTCAACAAACTGCAACCCACCAATCAGATTTCTATGTTAAATTCTCAATCCACAGTACATCCACACAATAAACCCACAACCAATTGATAAAGATATAAACCACCCACCTAGATAAGATAAATGGACCTATAGGAATCATCCCTTAATAAATATTCATAACACCCTGTATCTATGTAGAAATACACAGCAAGGAACATTTATGTCTGTCTCCATGCTGTCTTCCTCCCTCGTCTGCTTCTCCCTCTCCTTCTAAAACCTCTGTTCCCACCTCACTTCTTTCTTGTTCAAAGACAGACTTCATTTTATCTTGTGTCTGCCTTCACCTGCATGATGGCATCAACATACAATCCATAATCACACAACCTCTGAAATAGTTGGCGACATTTCTAGTACCAGACATAATCCCTCTCCTATTGTGTAGGCTTTAATCCAAGTAGACAGTGGTCATTATTGTCAAAATATGTACATTACTACTGTACATTATAGAAATACATTGTTGTACTTCATAGCTATCACAGCTGGGTAGGGCTTTTGCTTAGTTTTATCCCTTAAAAATTTGCATAGTGTGTTCTGGTAAAATGAAACCCAGTCTTTATGGATGAGGCTTTCAGGTTTGATCCATCTCAAAACTTCTAAGCCAGTGGTTCTCAATCTTCCTAATGTCACAACACCTTAATACTGTTTCTTATATTGTGGTGACTCTCAAACATGAAATTATTTCATTGCTATTTCATAACTGTAATTTTGCTATTGTTATGACTTATAATGAAAACATAAGATATGTAGAATATCTGATATGTGACCCCCAAAAGGTTCATGACCCACAGTGTAAGAATTATTGTTCTTACTCCTATGTCCAGACTCTGGCATGTCTTTAGGATTTAACCTCCAGGAGTCAACCAAAGGCAACGTCAATCACCTATATTGTTTTGGTAGTAATATTTTGGACTCCCATGACAAATAATTCACAAGGAAGTTTCTGATGGCTTGTTCTGGAATTATCATTTGATGACCTACAGCTCTTGGAAGGAACATGTCAATCCACACAGTATAATTTCATTTTATAAATAAACAACATGGCAGTAGTTGTATATTTAATTATATTAATCCCAGCACTTGAGAAGCAGAGCCAGGAATGTCTAAGTTCCAAAATACTATAATCTTCGGAGTGCAGCCAAAACTAAACATAAAAACCCTATCTTGAACCCTATCTTGATAGACACTCCCCAAAATAAAATAAGAGTAAAATTAATAATAATAAAAATAATAATAATAATATATGTGTATATAGCTATACCTATGTATTATATACAGTTCTAGGTAAAATGAGGAAATATGATTCTGTATGAATTTTCAAGCCTTTTTAATACTTTTTTTTACTTATTTACTTTAGATCCTGCTCACTGCCCCATTCTTAGTCACCACCTCTCCAGTCTTTCTTCCTTTCCCCCCTGCCCTTCTCCTCTGAGCCAGTGGAGATCCACTGGATAACCCCTCTCTGGTACATCAAGTCTTTGAGAGGCTAGCACATCCTTTCCCACTGCAGCCAGACAAGATAGCCCAGCTAGTAGAACATATCTCACATACAGGCACCAGCCTATGGGATAGTATCCATTTCAGCTTTTTGGGACACACATGAAGACCGAACTGCATGTTTGCTATATATGTGCTGGGAGCCTAGGTCCAGCCTGTGTATGGTCTTTGGTTAGTGGTTCAGTCTCTGTGAGCCCCAAGTCCAGGTTAGTTGACTTAGTTGCCTTTCTTGTGGAGTTTCTATTCCCTCATGTTCCAGTCCATCTTCTATCTCTACTCTTCCTCTTCCAGATTGACCTCTCTTACTCTTCTCAATTAAAGTCTCCACAATTTCTCCCTTCATATCGATAACTTGTGCCCTGCTATTCCCCTTGATAACCACCACCCCTAGTTCCACTTCCAGCCACCATGCTGCTGCTGCTACTTCTTCTCCTTCTCCTCCTTCTTCTTCTTCATCTTCCTTCTCCTCTTCTTCTTAACGTTTCTAGATTTGCCATTACTTTAGATCATACCTTACAGCTGAATATTTGGATATAGGAACCAGGGATAAGAAAGAACATGCAATACTGATTTTCTGGTCTGTGTTATCTCACTCAATACAATATGTTTTATAGCTCCATTATTTTAAACTGAGTATATTATAGCCTAATTTTACTTTATTTATCGATTGATTTATTATATTTATTTCTTATGTATATATTCTAATTTATATAGCTAATAATAATAATTCAGAGTGTTTATGTATCACATTTTCATTACCTTGTCATCTGTTGAAGGACCATTAAAGTGCTTCCACTTCCTCGCTTCTGGGAATAGAACAGCAATGAACATTGTTGAGCCAGTTATCTGTGAAGCAAAATATTAAGTCCATTGGGCATATGCCAAAATATATGGTTGGATCATATAATAGATGTATTTTTAGCTTTTTGAGAATTTTCAATTCTGATTTCCATCATGGCTGCACCAATGAGCCATCCCCCTAACAGTGAACAAGGACACTTTTTCCTCCACACTCCATTCGCCATTGGTTAATTGGGCTTTGTTGTTGATATTGCCCATACTGGCTTGCATAAAATGACATCTCTAAGTTTTTAAAATTTGCCTTTCCATAATTAAGGGCAATTAATATTTTTGGGACATCTTACACATTTTTATTTATTCCTTTGAAAATTCTCTCTTCCTGTCCAAAGAAAAAATTTTAATGTACCAGTTGGTTCTGTTTATTTGCTTGCTATTTTGCTTGTTTTGACTCTTGTTTTTTGAATTAGGTATATGTTCTAGATAATAATTCTCTGTCATATATATTGGGGACAATGACTCTTTCTCCCCTTGTGAGTTTCTTTGCTTGGATGTTTCCTTATCTTGGCAAAAACTTTTCAGTTTTATGATTTGTCAGTTGTTGGTATTAATTACCAGGCAAATGGAGTCCTAGACAAAATGTCTTTTATAACACACAAATATGATATTATCTATGTCTTCCTCGAGCTCATAACTTACTTTTGATTCTGACTTACATGGGATATGCTTTTCAGAATCGGAGTTACATCTGTGAACCTCAAGCTACAAACGCACAACCATAAAGGGAAAGGGAGTTATCACTGTCACCCACTGTGACCCACTGTAGTCACTGCTCTGATAATCTCTATGCCCTTGGAAGTAGTTGAAGTTATACTTGCTCGAATTTGGCGATCTTTCCAGAATGTGGGCAAATACAAACTCATTAATTCTGTCCTTACCTTTATTGAGCTGGAATGCACCTAAATGTATGGGTCTGTGTTCTTATTCAATGATTCATTGATTTCATGACTTACCTAGTATAGATCACTAGGATGGATATCAGTTGATACATTTCCCACCCCCTGTAATGGTCAGAAGGCCTGAGAGCCCAGACCCATAAAAGTCGAGCTTGTTGTATAAAAATATTAAGCAGATGGGCTCCATCAGCCAGAATATTATAGGTTCAAGGTCGGGGTCAAGTGTTGCTTAGCTAGCTTTGCAGAAGTCACTAGAAGACAAGGAATGTACAGTGTAGAAGTTTGTAAACATATGAATGCCAATTATCCAGAATGAAGAATCTACAAATAGAGAAGGGCTGGATGAAGATCTCAGTGCTCAGAGTATGTCCATAGAAAACTGAATATTTATGGAAATAAATCATGACTTGGTATCCCAATTAAACCTACAGTTCAGAAAAAAAGAAACAAAAACAAAAACAGTTTATAATTCTCCAGATTATTTAGTTTTCAGAAAAGCTGAAAGTAAGTTTCTTTCAAACAAGCATGAGTAAACTAAAAGTTTTTTGGTTTTGTTTTGTTAAAAATCAGTGAAATTTTGCATTCCTTTCTCTAGCCCTGGGATACATCACATCTTAAATGTCCCATTCGTTGTACATGCATACTCAGTGACCCAATTACATTGGTTGGCTGACAAGACTAACAATTATTTATAACTCTATGGCTCCATGAATTTACGTAATAGTGGGACAGAGAATCCTCAAAGTCTGCATAGCTATTGCCCTATTCTGGTACCCAAATGAATTTGGTAAACACCAATTCATAGAATCTGGTCTTCATTCTTGTCTTATATATTCTCTGCAGGTGAGATCAAATATTTGCATGTTTCATCTTTTTCTGTCTGAATGTCTTTGGGGGCCTTTACTCCATGACAGCATGATCACTATTTAGGGATATATTCACTTCAGAACCTGGGAGGTTTAAGGAAGAAAAAAATATTTATTTGTGTAATGTTTACTTTCATGTCTCTTGGTCTGCCATGACACATAGAAATATCTGATTGAGAATGACCTACTTGATAATGAGGGTGTTTCTAAGGTAGGTCAACATCGAGATTGGTCAGCCCCTGCCTCACATGGATGTGGGTATCATCTAATCTTCTGAGAGCACTTCTAATGGCAAACTGTCTGCCTGATGGTTCTGAGAGGTGGGGTCTGCTCTTAACACTCTTCTTTGCATTTGGCTGTCGGCTTTTAAGCTTGCACTGAAATGTGTTCTATCAGCTTTCCAGTTCTTTGCCCTTCAGACTATGGAAACGACTTTGATGAGTCTTTAGTGTAGAAAGACTCAAATTTGGGCTTCCCCATTTTAAATAGCAGGAAATATCTCATTATAGCAAAACTGTTTTAGAAATAATGTTTACATAAACCATGTCAATAGTCTATTGGAAACACATATGTGTGGTATTGTGTGTATCCTATTCTGTTTCTCTAGAGAGTGTATGTCATACCTAAATATATTAGTAATCAAGCACCTAGACTGTCACTATTACAATATCATATGACGTTTCACTAGTATCTAAACAAAATACAAAAGAATCCAAGCAACCAGACTTTCCTCACTAGTTACTATATAATCCCCACCCTGAATAGAATCTATCTTAATATAGAAAAAATAAAATATTAATTGATATATAATAAAAATAAAAGATACAGATAATACATAAACTAAAAATAAGTTCATGATTAAGAAAATGGCTCAGTTTTAAAATGTCTATTAAACAGTTAGAAGGAGCTTATTTTGGTCCTGTAGGACCCACATAAAACGAGCCCAGCATAAGGTCAATATCTCTACACACAACCCTAGAGAAGCAAAGACAGGCCACTAGGGCATTACTGGTCAGGCAGCTTAGCTGAAGCAATAAACACCAGGTACATTGAGAAACCCTGTCATAAAAAATAAATTGGAGGAAGATCGAGAATGACACCCAGCAGCAACACCTGTCTTCCACAGAAATGTTCACACAATATAGTTGTAAATAAATAGACAAGTTCAAAATTAAAATAGCCAAATTAAGCAATTAAAATTATACACATTATGCTTATGAATGTTCAGGTTCAGAGATAGCATTCCAAAAACTAAAGTGGAGATTAATGTGAAAAACATTATATTCTCAACCTGCATGCATACACCCATGTATACCTATAATCGAATTATTTATTGAAAGTAAAATATCCACCCATGAGTTATAAAATGTTAGTTCTGTTATGGTCAGCATTTACCCCAAAGAAAACAAATTCAAGAATTCTAATAGATTGTAAGATTATCTATATAAATACAGAATAATAAATGTAGACCAAGACAAAGATGAATAATATAACAGAAGTAATCATTGGGTCAAGATGTATTTTATTATTACAATTGAGTAGCATAGGCTTAAAGTCTGTTCCCAGTATGGAGTATCAGAGTTTTAAAACAGTTATTTAGCTTTTCTTAGCATCCATTTTTGTACTATTGGATGGAAATGCATTGACAAGTTCTCTTAATGAATTGTTGCAAAATCAAGTGCACTAATAACTATATTGCATATGGCACAATAGGAAACTTTAAACACTGTTCCCGTATTTGATAATAAATTAAGTCATAAGATGATAATACATTTAATAAAGAAGAAATTAAATTTACAGATGAAATTGATGTCAAGTAGCAGAGAGCAAATTTGACTGTGCCATTATAAAAAGATCTCAAACTTGGTCCAAGAAGTTAAATTCAAGTCACAATTTTAAAAAGTTATTCAAGTTTTGAGAGCCAAGGCAATAAATTGTTTATTCCTATTTCTCCTTTCTTAGGAAATTTTGTATTGATCATTATTTACAAACATTCTCCCTAGATTTTGTTTGCCAACATGTTATAAAGTCTAATAAAACCACTTTAACTTTTGCCTGTACCTTTCCCATAATACTTGCTGTGTAACGGGATGAGTCGCATAACGAGCCATACAGATAGGCAAGTCTTGGTTTATTCATCTCGATCCAGCTCCTTGGAAGACTGGTCTCCTCCATCATCCTTGAAGCACTTGACTTTGACTCCCAAGTTCCTGCGGTAACTTCCCTTCCCGCCTATGTTTTACGTGCTTGCCCTAAAGAAGTGAACATTATATGCAACATCTCATCAAGAAAAGGCTGGATATGTCTCACGGATAATTATATTTCTGTTGCAGAGATGAATTCTGATCCTTCTTCTAGGTCACATGTAAATATGACATTTGAGGTTTTTTTAATAAACAGAGGGAATGATTCTGAAACAATGCAGAAATGATGCATATAAAGAATTCAGTGGGAATGATGCATATAAAGGAACCAGAGGGAATTATTACAGTGATTATTTAGTAAACTGAACGTAGACTAGAACTGACACTCAATATACATCCATTACCATACTTTCCATTAGCTGCATGCCATCTTGAGCAATATCTCACTGCGTTTCCACGGCTAATTTTAGCTTGAGTAATGTAAATTATTTCCTGTGTTCAATTTACTTATTTGATATGACAACCTAAAAGAAAAGTGTACCTCTGAACTTTACGTGAAAAAGAAAAAATGGTGACTGACTCAAGTGAGTTCTGTTTCAATCTGCCCTGCCCCTCTGAGGAGCTTGATGTTGATATTGCTTTCTTAGGTCTTGACTTTTACGTTTTGCTTTGAATCACTGCTGCTTTAAATTTGCTTAATGTATTCTGCACATTTCTTGAAAACCTGTGTAAAGTACGGCAGTGGAAACTTAAGGGTTCTTTGGAAAGTCATTTGGATGGTGTTTTGTGGGGGCAAACAGGTGAAGGAATGCTTAGCTAAAGCAGACAAAGCAGAAAGGATGTTCTGCTAAGGCAAGCAAGTGAAAGGACAAGTGATGAAGGACGCTTTGCTCACAACACATAAGTATTGGTCTGCCTTGCATTGCGCAGTTGAGCTGCACTTGTTGGGGCTCCGTAGAGAGAAATGAACCAACAAACTGTTGGTGGTGCGCTGCAGTTTCTCCCTGCTTCCACAGACTTGGTCTGATTGGCAGAGTGATGTCAGCTGAGACAGACCCACATGCTGAGGCAAGACCTGTGGAGAACCTGTAGTGCGTGGTAGGACTCTACAGACAATGATGGAGGCTGAGCTTAGCTTGCTTAGAGTGATAGCTGTGCAGTGCTTGTGGGTCTGTCATCTTTGCAGATCTTTGCTTCCCTTAGAGAGGTAACACTAAGAACTTTTGGCACTTCTCCTTGTCCCTTCTGCTGACTCAAGCCCAGGCTGAAGCCTGGCTGTCTCTTCTAGGTAGTGGCACCGTTGCTGATTTGTGTTTGCTCTCCTGACTCTACCAAACTGGACTGCTGCTGTATCTGTGAAGTGTTTGCAAAGGGATCATGGTACCAGCTGCCTGCTACCCTGTGAACTGAACTGCTAATTTCTAGACAACACAGATGGGAGTTGCTTCAAAGGACCTTTCTATGTAGGTCCACCCTGCCACCCTATCCTTTCTTTTCCACTAACTCTGGTGGGTGATGGACTAAAAGGGAGGTTAAAGTATTTAAGAACTATCATTTAAAAATAAGACTTGAAAAAATGAAAGTTACAAAATACAGTTGCAGTTAGAAAAAAAATTGAAAATGCTGACATAAAATAAGCTAAATATCAGCTATAATTGATGTGATTATTTTAGTAGTTAATTCAGTACTTTGTTGAATATTTATACTTTAAATTTCTTTTTTGAAGTTAAAAAAGAGATCTGTCCACTTTTGTGATATACATTATATTTAAAAACCATCCCCAGATATTGGATTTAATCCTCTGTAAATCAGGTAATGTTTATAGTTACAAGAAAAAAATTATAGAAACAATGATGCCATCATTGTTATGTGTGTATACTTCAATAACCTTGTATTAAAGCAAACATCTTTATCACTTTGTCTTGCTTTATAAGGAATAAAAATTTTAAAATACCACACAGTTTTATCCACCAGCAATATATTTGAGCTTTCAATAATACTTACATTCTAAATTTTCTGAACAAAGATCTTTTTTTGTTTTATACAAGCATTTGTTTTAACAGATTAATATTTTGGTTGGTATAAAATACCATGTCTTCATTTAAATTTATTTAGAAAAAATTGTTCCTTACCTATGCCTATGTAAATGCAAAAATCTTTGTTGCAGCAATGTGTCCATTGTGATTGCATCACCAGCACACCTGTTATAAGGCAAAGACACATACAACTCACTGTAATTCAATCAGATTGATTTTTGATCAGTAGCACTATCTCATATGTGAAAACTGCTGTTTGAACACAACATTGTTGCAGTTGAAACTTAGATCATCTAAAATTACTGAAATCTTACATTTTACACCATATTTTGTAAGATTTACTAATTTCCCTACACCCTTTACATTCATAAAGATTTATGAGCCATATATGAAAAATAACACACATTGTAGACTGCCTGGCCTGACTTATAAGCCAAGGCCTTTAAAACTAGTGCTTAAAACAAGTGACTAAGTTAAAATAAGTTTCGTCTTATAACTGAAAATTCGCAATGACCTAAAATAGAATTTAGAATTAATTTCTTTTAAACAAGTATGCTGAAGAAAATTGGGGTTACATTGTAGTTTTGTGGACCATGTAAAAACCCCTTACTTTATACTAATACCAACGAATCAAATAGCAGTAAAGAAGTATTTTCATATAGAACTCTGAGGGATGTAATATAGTAAATAAAAATCCCAATATCAGGAACTGGTTACCTCTTTTAGATTTTGGAGTATTTGGTCAGTGAGAATCCTTGAACCCTCACATAATGTAGGCTATTACCAATGCTACCATTTATTCTGTAGAACTTGAATGTAAGACTCTTGCACTGAGTCATTGAATATCGAGCAGTCAAGTTCTCTTGAAATTTACATCCTTATTACCATGCTGATGCCCAGCTTACATGGGGCTGCAAATGCTATGCATAATACTGCAGAAAAATAATTATCAATGAGCCCCAGCTAAGACCTCTGAGAGCTGCAATAATGATTGGACTGGCAAGGTATGCTCTCTGTTGCAACAATGACAGGATGTCATAAAGCTAACCAACTACTTTATAGTATTCATGGGTGGGTCAAAGCTAGATCCTGGGCACAGTGTCCATGAGAACTTAGAGTAAACCTCAGTAACCGGTGACTGATAGTAAAAGAAAAATCTCTTCTGATTTGGGGCTTAGGGAAAAACCACAAGGACCTGTTGATAAAGCAAAGCCTGATTTATAGTGACAAATCAGTAAGGTGGCACCATGTAGACAGGTACTTAGAGGAGTCTCCTGGGTTATGTTTAAGGCTAGTCTCACAGTCTCACGATCTCTTTTGCTTGTGATTTACTGCAAATCTTTCAATACCGTATTGAATTGAAGAGGCTAATAAAGCATTGTAGGACTGGAAGATATATGGAAACAAGACATGAATTTTGGTGAGTAAATGGTTGTTTATAGTCAAGAGAATTTGACCATCTGAGTAATTTATAGTCCTGAGGAGGTGACTGCTTTATAAATGTGTTTGTTGAATATATAGGCTTCTCTGGGATTCTGGAAAGGAAAAATTATTTTTATTATTGGATAAGAATTCTTAGAAACAAAATTTAAATCCTTGTAATATGCTTCATCTTGAGAAGTGAACTCTGAAACCCAGGGTTACTAGTTCTCGGAATTCAAAATTGCTACTTACCTGGAGAGAAACAGGATGACAATAAAAAGGGCCATCTCTTATATAAATGGATCTTATGTCATCTCATTATAAAAACAAAATAAAGGTGGAGCTAATGCTAGGTAAAAGTATTAACACAGAGAAATATTCATTTGTAGCAAAATTTAATATGAACCACTTGATCAATCTTTGACATAAACACATACACACATAAAGATATATATATACATATATATATATATAATACATACACATTTACTTAATGAATTTGAATTTGAGGAAAGATATTTTAATGATGATCAATGATACTGATATTAGACATTATATGATTATATGTTGTATGTCTGGTTCATTCATTTCTAAATTGTGTAGTAGATGAACCCGAAATATAGACCTAAACTAAGATATTTCCAAATAGGAAAATGTATCCACATAGTTCTCAGCATTACTGTGTCTGAAAGCTCACAAGGAGTCCACATTGAATCATCAACTGGGTGAAAAGTAAATAGCCATGGAATTCATGTATTTTTAGAATTCATTGTCCGAGCTTAAGATATGTAGATTCATGAAATGAAATGACATTTGGCATTCTAGCAATGTGCATTTGATGATTTTCTTTACAATACTTCTTCTATTTAAGTTTCTTAGCTATATCAATTCTTTTCTCCCTCTCTCATTCACTCCCTTATCCCTTCCTCCTTTCCTCCCTTTTTCCCTCCCACATTCCTTCCTTCTTCTCTTTCCTTTTTCTGTTTTCTTAATGTTCTTTCATATTTCCCCTTTCCATCCTTTCTTCCCTTCTCTTAGATTTTTCATCTTCATTCCATCCTACAACTGGGTATCTTCCAAATCTGGGTAGCTACTATGCAAAACACAATGAGTGACAGAGGGGTATGAGTCAGAAGTATGGATGTGGACATCCCCTTATAATGCACCTGAGAATTTTAAATCCATCCCATGTAGTCGTGAAAGCAGCACCAACAGTGGGACAGTTGTTTCCATGTAAGTTTTATGGTAGCTTTATGTTGTGGCCAAATTAATTTACTTCTTTTGAAATAATATCCCTTGATGTATAACTTTCAAGAGATCATTGGCATTGGTTCAAGCCTAATTAGTTATTCACATAAATTCTGTACGCTTCTCGCCACTGCAGGTTCCTTTTGATAAGCAACAGCATATGAAACGTGAGGAAAACTTTTCATCAAAACATTTAGGTCAACATAATGTGAAGCTTACATCACTTAAAATAAAATGTTAGTGATTACCCAAGTGCTTCTCATTTACATTTTATAAGACGTAATCTATAATTCAAATGAAGCTTATTGGTTGCCTGCGTATTATCATGATTACACATTTAGATATTAGTTCCTCCCATTTAAACAAGCAAGTGACATTCTTTGAGGGTGGGGATTGTAAGAATTTACTAGATGTCTGTGATAATTGTTATTGGCTGGCTTCTGATTCAACTTTGAGAAGTACCTCCTGCTTCATCTATACTGGTGTTGCAAGATGTTTGACTGAAGGTGGAAAACCAACCTTTATTATGGGTGGCACTTTCAGACATTGGCAGATATTAAAGCACTCCCTGAAATATGAAGTATATGTATGACGGGCTTGTCGCTTCTCACTGAGCTGCTGTTGTGATCTTGTGCTGCTCCCACATTCAAGGCTTGGGATTCTTGACTTTAAGCTTAGAATTGGCACAAATAATTTGTAGACAGTGCAAAAGTTTTTATTCTAGATTGGAATGGATAAGACCTCCAGGATTTTGGAATAAGGAAGTACTGGTTTCCATTCCGCTTTAGCATCTAAATGTCTATTTTTGGACTACTTAGCCTCTTTTATAATATTGTATGCATATATTTCTGCTCTTCCGAAGAATCATGCCTAGTAAGCTGTTAAATATGAATACTGTGGGGGTTGGGGATTTAGCTCAGTGGTAGAGCGCTTGCCTCACAAGCACAAGGCCCTGGGTTCAGTCTCCAACTCAAAAAAAAAAAAAAAAAAAAAAAAAAAAAAAATATGAATACTGTGCTTTTTGGTGCTAATCTGAAAACCTTGAGGTTCAATGAATGCCTATTATGATCCTGCTATCTTTGGAGATCACTTTCCAAAATGATAAGGGATCATGTGCTTTCTACCAGAAATGAAAATATTAAAGGCATATATTGAGTTACCTCCATAAATATCAGTATTTAATGTTTTGTTATTTGGTCACATGTTCGAGTTGCTGTTTGTTGGGTAGAAGAATTGGTTCTGCACGTCTTGGTCAATGAACTGTACAGCAGTTTGGTGTCTTCATGTATGAGCTATGTCTACACATGTCATAGCCAAAATATATCAAGACATGGAGCCTCTGAAAGCATTAAATCTTAAGTTAAAGGCAAAAGTAAGATATACAAAAGTATTGTAGAAATTGGCATGTCTATGTTTATAAACAAATGCAAGGTTACAATAAAAATAAATTAAATGCTATAAGGCAGGGAATTTTTTCCATCCTGCAAACATCAAGAAATATAAAATATGAGAACATATGTAAAATAATTAGCCACTTTAAAAACACATGCTTTAAATAAGTTAAAGTGATATTTTCAAAATTAGAATAACTTTCTAAATATAACTATAAATTCAAACTTCAAGCATCTGTGATGTGCCTATACATATATAATCAAGGAAAGTAATCAAGAAAATGAATATTCCTAGTGGTTCCAGGAAAATCATGCCCAAATATACTGCATTTAATAGTGCAGAATGAAATATAGGTCAAGATTCTGGGGCCATGTAAAGCTGAAATTTCTGCCTGCTTTCTCGGAGCATCATCATGGGAAGGAAACTACATGTCTGAGAAAAGTAGGAATTGCCGAAGTGGGACTTAATTTTTAATTTCATTCCATATATCTAAATTCTGAGCTATTCAATTGTGCTTACAAATGAAAAATAGATCTGCATTTCACCGGCAAGGCAACAAACTAATTATAATAATACAAATACTGTCTGTGAATTCTATTTTAGTAGCTTACAGTACAGTATAGTAATTCCCTCAACCAGTTTCACATTCTTTGATTTTTAGTCACTTCTAATGAATTGTGCCCCAAAGCTTTTAAATAGAAAATTTAAATAGAATAGAATAATTTCAGAAGCAAAATTATTCTCATTCTAATTTCTGTGTCGAGTGCCAATAAGAAAATATGGCACCTTCCCATGCTATACCACCTAGGGTGTGAGTCATCCTTTGCCCAGCCAAATATTACATTTTTACTCTGTATATTTCATCTCTTAGTAACAATCAGAGGTACCACAGTGAGTATAGAAGAGTTCATATTCAAGTAACCATCACTTTACTTGATACTGGCTTTTAAAGTGTGAAAATGGCAGTCCTGGCAAACAGGGTCAATACATTATGGTCTTAAAAGGAAAAAATCAAAATAGCATGCAGACATTGTTAAAGTGCATGGCAAGTTATTCTCAGTTAGGCTTATCCTATAAATTAAACGTTATCACAGGGTTACAAGCATAGAAAAAAAATCATAGGATGTTGCATGTTTGGTGAAGACTACTACAGTTTCAAGCATGTAATAAAGGTCTGCCACACCTTCCCTGTAGACAATGAGGAATTTTGAAGTGGAAACAAGTAACATAATGAAAACAAATTACTTATAAAAAATAAAGTACCAAATTAACAAGCAACTCCAATATTTAAGTAGCATACAGTTACCTATGTTTTGATTTGTGATAACACTGGTATCAGGAAGAAAACAACTTTTAATAAACACATATAATAAGTAATATGTGGATAGACATAGACTCCTTTTCATTACAGGTGTGTTTGTAAATTTCATAGTACCATGAAAGTTGCAGAACTTAAACATGTGATTATAAAGTTTTGAAGATTCAATTCTTGGAAGACAATATATCAGGCCTATAAGTTTATTCTAAGCTGAACACATCAACATAGACAAATCGCAATCCACTTGGTGACAGCAGCTGATATATTTTTAGATAGATTTCACGAGTGTAACGTATAGGAAGTTATTATAATATGAAAATATTATATATAAAATAAAATTAATTTCTACTTTTTAAATTTGTGGTACATATGCTCTCTTTTCTCTCTTTTTTCTCCTCTCTCTCTCTCTCTCTCTCTCTCTCTCTCTCTCTCTCTCTCTCTATCCTTGTGTGTGTGTAAGTGCATACCATCTCATATATGGAAGACAACCTTGAGCAAGATAGTTTTTCCCTATCATCTTGTTTATGGTCTCTTCAATGCTGTATAACTGCATATTCCAGGATAACTCTTTGAGCTCAGGTCTTCATATTTGTGCATCAAACTTTTTATTTATTAGCTCATCTTCTCAGTCTAATCTTTTCTATATTTTTAAAATAAGTAATCAACATTAACATCAATGCACATTTAATTTTTTTCCCTGTCATTTAAATACAAAAATCTGAAATCTGTTCCCTTAGTTTAATAATTTTGTTTGGATTGATGATAATTGAACATAACTAAAATCACTTTGAGAGGAATAATATGAAATTTTTCATGTAAGATATATCAATATTAGAATAATTGCCATTAGAACGTAATACAAGGTTTGAATCAGAATTAATAGCACCTATTATGTTCACCACAGGAGATATCAAAAATCCAAAATACCCATAGAGATTTGAATCATTAGCCACTTAACTTAAAACCATTTAAAAATTATGATAATCTCACTTATTTCAAAATGTATCTTCAAAAATATTCTCTTTATGAGTTAGGGAATCATAATATTGAACAGAGAATTGTTATGTAAGAATCCAATGCATAAGAAATAAAATGGTGTATGTTGACTTACTGTAGCTTAGTTACTCAATTTTTAATAAATTTCAAGGTTCATGGTTTACAACTGTGAGAATTCTCTTTTTCTACTCACCTTGAAGGCTCCCATACTAATATAACCAATGTTAATGAAGTTAAATTTTTTCAGGTACCATAGGTGTATTCTCATATCATATTAAATCAAGTCAATCCTCAGTAAAATTGCTGTTCATAGCACATATATTTTCTACTGACATTATATGGAATAGTAAATGAACACATTCAAGTAATCAAAATGAATAATATTTCAAATTATTAATTAAAATTAATAAACAGAATTCATCTTGTGAGTCATATAACATAAGCTGATTCTTAAGCAAAGGGGCATAGTTTCACATATAATAACCCAGAGGTTTTAAGAGGGATGGAATAATAGCCAATGCTTAAAAGGCAAGCCATACTCTATTCTAAAGCTTTCATTAAACAGTATCTGGTGTAACCTTGCCTGAAGCTCTCCATAAAAGAAGGACTTTGCTGTCTTCGTTTTACAAGTGAGGATCTAAAACACTTTGGAAAGTGGGAGTTGACCAAACTTAGATTCAAAACCACCAGAAGCTGCATTTAAAAGTGAGTGAGTCAACTCTAGGTCCTGTACTCTTAATCTTTATGGTGAACATATTACTCGGTAAAATGTTGTCTTCCATGGTGAATACCAGCATGAATTAGCTAAAGAGGTTTTGAAATGATGAACCACCTGCCCTGCATACAAAACATAGGATATATTGCATCTTCACTCTGAGGATGTAGCAGCCAACCCTTCTCTGTGGCATAGCAGGCTGGGACGACATAGCAGGCTGGGGCAGCAAAGCAGGCTGGGACAGCACTCTAAACATGGAATTGCTATATCTCCCTGTTCATTCAGCTTTATATAGTTTCTTTTAGCTTTTGTTCTTTTTGAGATCTATTACCCCTTACCATTAGTTCATTCTCAGTTAGTGTTGACAGCAATACTTCAAAAAATAATCCTGACATCCTGTTCATTTAGTGTTTGGCATAATTAAATTGTTGAAAACTATCCCCTGTGAAAATGATCACTTTTAACAAAACATGATCATTGATAACTTTCACTCTTACATAACATTTAAATTAGAAATCAAAATAAAGTTAACTTCATATGCCCCACCTTCTACATGGTCTGTAGAAATAGGTTCCCCTGAAGGGTGAGAAGAGGGAACACAACACTGCACTTTTGGAGGACTGGTGTGAGTGGTGGGTAAAAGAAGAAACAGAGGAATTTACAAGACAAACTTCAGATCCATACATTTAATTAGGTTACACTATTTAAAATAGTATTATTTTTACTTTGAAAAATGTCCCAATAGTTGGGGAGAAAGATTAGTTATTACATCTGAAAAGCCTGATGACCAAAGCTCTATCCCTGAGATCCCCAAGGTGGAAGGAGAAACCAACATCTATGAGCAGCTCTCTGACTCTCACACTTGGGCCACAGCACACATTCCACAAAAAAGCTCACAATAATAAATCAATGTGGAACTATTGTAAAGTATCATATAATTATATCCAATTTTATACAGTGTTTAAGATCAGGACTTTGCATGCTAGATACACATTCCCCACTTCCCATTTACTTAACTTTTAAGGAACAGAATAGAAACTTGAAATAAATCTTGTCACCTTCTGAACTCAGTGTGCTTAAATGCTGTGCTTGTTCTCCTGAAACAAAAACCTTCTTGAGGTCAGTATCTTTTTCAAAGGTGGGTTGAGAACACTTATTTTTATAACCATGGAGAAGTGTAGACCTCAACCCTCATCCAAGAAGATGGAGACCAGAACATAGAGCTACAAATGATCAAAATGCAGACAACAAGTGACCGTGGTCTGTGCAGTCCCAATAGATGCATCGACGATGCCACCGAAACGCTGAAAAATTACAAAGGGGGAAGCATGAAGAGCACAACAGCTAGATGATCAAGAAGAATGCTGCAATATTACATCTTCTACATGTGCTAGGAAAGGGAAACCTATGAAATATCGGTTATGAGGCCACCTAAACAAGATTTGAGAATGGCAACACAAGTTAACATGCCCAAATACATAGAAAACCTTCCATTGGGCACCAACCATAGAGGAAGGGCTATAAGCAAACAATGACTCCTGGGAGCTAGAAAAATTAGTCTTCCTCAATGATAAGTTCCACGATTGATTATCCATTCCCTAATGGCCAGTCTTAAAATTTTATTTATTTGACAACCCAATAGGATCTCTCTCTCTCTCTCTCTCTCTCTCTCTCTCTCTCTCTCTCTCTCTCTCTCTCTCTCTCTCTCTCTCTCTCTCTCTGTGTGTGTGTGTGTGTATCTGTGTGTGTCTGTGTGTGGGTATGTGTATACACTTAAAGAAAAAGAAGCTGTGGATTTGAGTGTGACAGGAAACATGACAAGAGTTGAAGGGCAAAGAGGAAAATTATATAAATAGAATAGTATGTATGAAATTTAAAAATAATTTTAATTCAATAATTAAGAAAATGGTGATATTCTAAACTTCAATAGAATTCATTATCTTCAGGTACTCATGGCCTGAACAAGTGTATCTTTAGATCTCTAATGCCAGATGAGGTCATAGAAATGGAGACATAGAAGAAAACATTCTTACCAGTAGCATTTGTCTCTAGAAGAGTAATAACATTTGTCAGAACTTGTGCTCGTTTTGAGTGGAAAGAGAACCTTACGATCTCTTGTTCTAATTTTATAACTTTCATACCAGGTTAACTATGAGTAAGCAAATGATTCAAATCACTGTGTGTTCAGTATGTAGAAATAAACCAAGACTGGAGATAATATCTATGGACTCGCAGTTCCCTTTCTTTTTACTGTGCCATGCAGTGAATTTTAGTAATATCTTTAAAGACAGGGACAAAAATGGAGAAGACTGAAGGAAGATCCATCCAGGGACCACCCTAGCTGGAGATTCATCCTGTCTGCAGACACCAAATCTGACATTTTTACTCTTGCCAAGGGATGCTTGCTGACAAGACCGTGCTGTGACTGTTCCTTGGGAGGTTATGCCAGCAACTGACCAATGCAGATGTGGATGCTTGGAGCCAACAATCATATGAGCTCACTGAGCTCCAGGACCCCACTGAGGGAGTTGGCACAAGAACTGGAGAAGCAGAGGAGGATTGCAACCCCATAGGAATAACAATGTCAGCTGGCCAGACCACCCAGTGCTCCCAGAGACTGGACCACTAACCAATGAGTGTACAGAGAGGAATCCATGACTCCAGATACATATGTGGCAGAGGATGTTCTTGTCTGACATCAAAGGGAGGGGCGGCCCTTGATCCTGTGGAGGTTTAATGCCCCAGAATAGGGGAATTCTGGAGATATAAATGAATGGAATGATTAATTGAAAATTAAATTGAAAATTAAAAAAAGAAATATGTGCAAGAAAACTGCATATTTCATTCTTTTGAGGTTGTCCTTTTGCTGTTGTTGTTGTTTTGGTTTGTTTTTGGAGACAGAGCTTCTCTGTGTAGCTTTGTCTGTCCTCCCTCCCAAGTGCTGGGTTTAGGCGTGTGCTAACATGCCTGCCCATTGTCTTATAATAAAGATTGCTGAGGAAGGTGGCTAGTTTTGTTGTGAGCAGAATGGTATTCTTGGAGTCACGTGCTTGAGCAAATTTTAGTAGCAAAAGCTAGATGGAATGAGAAAAGAGTACAGTGGTTAATTCTAGGATGTTAGCTATTCATCTTCAGTCAGAGAAGCTGCAGAAATGAGATCAAAACATGCAGAATAAGAACAAAACCTTCCAAGTCTATGACTTGGTAATAGCCAGGCATTGAGGATGAGGCAGTGCTGTAAGCATCACTTAGGAGACTGATGGGCAGGTGCGGAGGCCCTGACTGAGGCATCTCCTGTGCCTAAGTTTGAAACTCAGGGCTTAGTGAGTCTGCGTAAACTTCATAAGCATTTGAGCTTTCTCATTCTTTCAGTGGGACAACATCACTAGGCTCAGCTGAAGATGAGTATTTCCCTTTTTCAGAAAAAAAATATAAAAATATAAAATAGCGGTGAATTTAACTCATTACCTAACTTTTGATGATGGAAAAAAAAAAACTTGTTTTGTCTAGGCATTTCTCAAATTATGTCTTCCTTCCTTAGTGCTGACCATTGATGTTGGGATTGTCTCTATTATACACTGTGAGACCTTGACTGGGCTCCTGGATTCAGAAGAGTGGGTGACATGAAGAGCTGTTCATGGCCTCCACCAGTTCTTCGGGATGCTCCTGCCCTGCTACCTGGAATCAGCTCTGTGGAGATATATTCTCATATGTTCTTATCATCTGTATCCACTTCTTGGGTTGTTCCAAAACTGTACTTCCTTCGCACCTCTAAAAAGAGCCATTGATGCATTAGTTGGCCAAACTTTTTAATACTTATGAGCACAGACTAGCAATTTCTAAGATACACATGCACATGTATATACATGCACACCCAACATGCACAGAAAAATGGCAGATGGGAATCCCTACCTTTACCGAACCTTGAATTGACCTTAAGCATTGGCCTTAGCTTCTGTTTGTGCTTACTGCAGAAGCTTCATGTCTATGCACTATAATTTGTGCGCGCTTTAAATGCAGCGACTGGACTCAGTATTATATTTGACAATTGAAGCTGTAGGAGGCAAGCGTCATTTAGCTGTTTGCATTATCTTCATCTTCTTAAATGTTATAACATTTTAGGATGACCCATGACTTCCACGTTACTTAAATATTTTGACAGTACTATAAACTTTAAACATGGTCATTCTGGGGGCTGGAGAGATGGTTCAGTGGTTAAGAACACTAACTGCTATTTCAGAGGTCCTGAATTCAATTCCCAGCAATCACATGGTGCCTTACAACCATTGGTAATGAGATTTGATGCCCTCTTCTGGTGTGTCTGAAGACAACTACGGTGTACTTATATACGTAAAATAAATAAATAATTATGTAAAAAGAAAGATAAAAATCTATCCTGCATAATTATCTGTGGTAGCCAAAATCTGAATATAAACCTCCCTAAGTGCATGCAAAGCCAGCAGTGTCTTGCTGGACATTTAATTAATGGCCATTGTATGACGGAACAAATAGACCAAGAGCCAAGTATGTTCCTACTTGTCAATTACTCTTAAAGGAATACTATGGACATGGAAATTTTGTTTAAAACAAACTTAGAGTATTATAAATGAAATATTTGAGTACCAGAAACCATAAGATCAATACTTTTTCTAGCAAGATTTTTTAATAGATTCTTTTCACAACAACATGTGATAACCTTGTATTGCATATATGTAAATAAAATTGGAGCAAAGACCACAGTCATTTTTTTCAAGGTAGAATCTTCTTTCATTAAAACCAACAAAAGCAAGTTAAATAGAGTGTTCTGGTTACAATCTGTTACATTATGATTGGGGAAAGAGCAACACATTCCATAACCATAATTGTGCTGCTGAATAGACTAACATTTTTTTTGTGAGTGTTATTTCCTGACTGGGTGCCTGAAGTACAAAACTACTCATGGCTTACACTTTTCCCATAGTAGCCTCTGTCTCTAACATGTTCCATGACACAAACTCAGGATATGCCAGCCTAATAATTTATTCAATAAATACACAGCTAGTGCTATTGTGCGTACTGGTTGAGGTTGCAAGCTAAAGACTCACATATTGTGATACTGTTATGGAACTGTTATGGTTTATGTATGCTTAGCTCAGAAAGTGGCATTATTGGGAGATGTGGTCTTGTTGGAATAGGTGTGTCACTGTGGGCAGGAGATAATTACCCTATCCTAACGATCTGTAAGTCAATCTTCCACACGACTTCTTTAGATGAAGATGTAGAACTCTCAGCTCTGCCTGCACCATGCCTGCCTGGATGCTGCCATGCTCCCACCTTGATGATAATGGACTGACCCTCTGAACCTGTAAGCCAACCCAAAATTTATGTTGTCCTTTATAAGACTTGCCTCATTCATGGTGTCTGTTCACAGCAGTAAAACCCTAAGACAGGAACCTATGATGACCACAGTAGAAGGTGAAGCCAGTGGGTAGTTTGTTGGTCATAAGGAACCAGACAAATACCCAATGGAATTTTGCAGTGGTTATTGTGAACTTAGAGATTTCCTGCCCCTTTAGCTTTCTGTTTATTTTGTGGTCTTTTCTTCAAACAACTTTCAATCACAATGTTCTTCGTCATTATGTCCTCAAAGACAAATATGCTAACTACCTTGATTGTACAACCTCCAAAACTGTGAGTTGAATAAAGGAATCTACTTCTGCTATTTATTGTTGTAATAAAAACAGACTAATAAAATCGATAACATGATTGATTAAATTAATTTAACTGGCTTTCTATGACATCCTCATTTTTATGTATATCAAGTGCCAGGACCACTGTATCAAATACAACACAGTTTTTATCGGACTGATGTCACACAGCTCATAAACATTGTTTTAAAAACTATCCCTGTTTCAATCTTTGCCTATTTCCTGCCAAGGGTATTCTTGTTCCCCTTTTAAAAGGAATACCCATTCAGAGCCTGCCCCACATGTGGCCCATACATATACAGCCACCCAATTAGACAAGATGGATGAAGCAAAGAAGTGTAGGCAGACAGGAGCCGGATGTAGATCTCTCCTGAGAGACACAGCCAGAATACAACAAATATAGAGGCAAATGCCAGCAGCAAACCACTGATCTGAGAACAGGACCCCTGTTGAAGGAATCAGAGAAAGAATTGGAAGAGCTTGAAGGGGCTCGAGACCCCTTATGAACAACAATGCCAAGCAACCAGAGCTTCCAGGGACTAAGCCACTACCTAAAGACTATACATGGACTGACCCTGGACTCTGACCTCATAGGTAGCAATGAATATCCTAGTAAGAGCACCAGTGGAAGGGGAAGCCATGGGTCCTGCTAAGACTGAACCCCGAGTGAACTAGATTGTTGGGGGGAGGGCGGCAATGGGGGGAGAGTGGGGAGGGGAACACCCATAAAGAAGGGGAGGGGGGAGGGGGATGTTTGCCCGGAAACCGGGAAAGGGAATAACACTCGAAATGTATATAAGAAATACTCAAGTTAATAAAAAAAATGTATATAAGAAAAACTCAAGTTTAAAAAAAATAAAATAAAATAAAATTATCCCTGTATTCTAAGTCTAATAATCTAGATTATGTGGATTTCCAAACTACCACTCTCTATTTTGTCCATGAATTAGATGTTGGAGGGAGGAAGAGCCTCATCTATTCTTTATCATATCTCGAGTTTATATCATTCTTATATAAATGCAAGTGACAAGAGCTATTATTCCCTTATAACTTAAAACAAAATTGATGTATATGGTTGCTGACCTTATATTATATATCTTCCTGATAGATATAGTAGCATAAGAAAAGGAATGGCATGTTAATAAGACAAACCACAGATTGTACATTTTATAGTTTGCATCACTTTATTTCCTCTACCAAATACCAACTTCTTTGTCCATTTATTTAGTTTACTCCTGGACCGCACCAGGTGTCATTGAGGAGAAAAGAAAGGAATATAGGATGAGGAAAAGGAAAAATCAACAGAGGCATCGGAAGCCTTTGCCATTTGCTCTTGCTCCAGGAACCCCCATGTGCACTGTAGATCAGACATAGTCAGGTTCCAGGGGAACTCCAGAAAAGGCATGAAGATGACTCCCTCCTTTTAGTTCTCCACAGCATATTGTTCATGCTCTTATTGGTGCCAAAGGATGAATTAGACTTTCTGAAACCTTCTTGGAAGAATGGAAGCTGTATTAGCAAATGGAATTGTACAGCATTCTGAATGAAAAGAAATAAAGCATGTACTTGGATAGACGAACTTCAAAGTTAAACTCAAGGAAAACGTCTTTGCTTTCAGGTTGTCTGTTCACACTGTACACTCTAGTTTCTATGCCAGAAAGAAGCAATAAGAGCAATTCCCCTGCATCACAGTGAGCTGCACCCCACAGTTTGTGCTCAGGAGGGATGAAATAGGTTATAGAAGAAGACCGGTTTGCTGAGAACTTCATAGTGATCACTGTTGAACAGAGTAACAGGATTTTCCTTTGCTTTCTATTGTGAGGAAACACCAGGGTCAGAAGCAACTGTGGGAGCAAAGTGTTTATTTGGCTGACATGTTCTAATCCCGGTCCATCACGAGTGAAAGCCAGGCCAGAACCTAGGATGCAGGAACTGAAGGAGAAGACAGAAAAAAATGCTTTTTTACTAGATTCCTACTGCCGGCTTGCTCAGTGTGATCTATTATAGACTGTAACACCACTTGCCCAGCAGCAGTACCTCCCCTGGTGGGTGGGACACTCCCACACTCTCACATCGATCATTAGTCAAGAAACAATACCACAGGTTTACCTATCAGCCAATCTTATGGTAGCTTTTCTCAATTGAAAACTGTCTTCTAAATGACACTAGGTTGTATCATGTTGACAAAAACAAATAAAATTAAAAATTAAAAAATCCTACTGAACACAATGAGTGACACTGATGATATACTTTGCAACTGAACGGTTGTAATAGTGTATCAGCATTGATCCAGTCATTTACACATAAAAGGAGATTCTCTCTGGTGAGATTCTTGATTTTTCTCCCTTTAAATTGCATGTGGCTGGGTGCATCCTCTCCCACTGAGGTCAGACAAGGCAGCTTGATTAGGGGAACAGGATACACAGGCTGGCAACAGATTTAGGGACAGCCCTTGTTCTGGAAAGTAGGGGACTCAGGATACGAGCATAGGTCCAGCCTATATATTCTTTTTTGGTTGGTGTTTCATTCTCTGCAGTGACTTGATGTCCCAGGGTTGGGTGCTACACAGGGTGTAGGGAGGGAGAAGGGTCAGGGACTGTGATAATAAATTAATGAAAAAAATGAATGTGGATGATTAATACAAAATCTAATCACAAGAATATTCTCATTAATTTAGAGCCTGAATTCTTGTCACTACTTTAATTCAAACCTTAGTTGTTATATTATAAAGAAAGTTGCTTTTCTTACACATTTTATGTGTTTACAAAATGATTTAAATTCTCATTAAACATTTCAATGGATTTTACACTTTCCTAATCTTTAAGAGTCTTAGTCATATCAGACTCAAATTATTAATAACTATTCAAAGAAAGTTGTAAAGAAACCTAACCCAAAGTGAAATGTCATTTATTAATTACTGCATCAGTACCCAATCACCTGGTTTTCCCACTAACGGAAACGTTCTCTCAAGATTAAGGTGATTTTATAGACTCCCTTTTTGTAGAAAGTTGCCAACTCAGGAAATGAAATCACAGGTAAAGAAAAGTTAATTAGTAAATTTCCTTCCAGTGTAGTTAGCATTCTATTCTTGAAGCAACATTTTGCTGAGGAAGCTCAAGTAACCATGTAAGAAGTGGAGGGAATCGTGTAGGAAAGAAAGTCTCCTAATCTGGTAAAGCAGGTTCAGGAGGAATTACTCTCAGTGACAGAGAACTAAGCTGTCTCATTATTGAGGTATGGCATGGCTTAACATTAGAACGTGTTAAAATCTGGAGGAGAAAAGGGAGCTAGAAGCATTTCAAGAAGGACTGAAAATATGCAGTAAACATAGAGAGAAATTGTACCTTCAGGCATAAGACCCAGCTACATGTCCGTCTTTAATTGAGTAAGAGCCTCCAGTTTGCCCTATGTGTAAAAGGAATGTGTTATATTTCTGGCAAAAAGAAAAAAATAAAACAACCTCCTTCCATTTCAAAACCACCTCCTAATAAACCAGCTCCATTATTTACCTGGGTTTTTGCCCATAAATGTAGATCTTATCCTCAGTTGTATATGCCCTCTCAAGTCTCTGGCCACTCAAGGAACCATCAATCTTAGCAGGAATGAAAAGCAGAGACAGTGTCTCAGACCTTAGGGTGGTGGTCTCTATCTCTCTACCCTAATTTCATTCTACCCCTCTTTTGCCCATGCTATAGTCAGTTATTCTTTTACAGACTCTTCCATCAACAGCTTATGTTCCCTATCTTGGCCCCAACTTCTCCACATTTTTGATGATTACCCATACCATGGCATTACACTTCATGGACCAGAAAGCCTTGAAATCTGTGAAAGCTCTGCTTTACTGTGTCTAATGGGTTCCACCAATATTGTTTGTGTCTACACTATCTTCATTCTCCATTACATGCACCCCTCCAGCGATTTAACGGAGTACAAATATGAGTTAAGAGGTGAGAGAATTCTGAAGATCTATCCATTAAGGCCTTTCTACACCAAATATTTATATTTTATCTCTATTGCACACACACCACAGTGTTTCACTGGTTTAAGCACAATGCTTTCCATGAGACACATACAAGGGAGATGTCCAGCATCAAAATGGAAAATATGCAGATCATGAAAATTTCACTCAGTAAAATATCCAAAGAGAACAAAGTAGAACAAAAGTTGTCCAGTTGCAGAACAGGACCGCGAAGTCCCATTAATCTGACAGCCACAACATTAAGGAGAAGAGCAAGCATTCCTTTCCCAAAATGTAGATCCCGCTTTTCTCTGCTTATAAATAATGCTGGACTATATCACTCTAGTAGACATGGTGCTTACATACCAGTATAGCTTCTAGCCTCCTCCTTAAAGGTGGGAAAGGAAAAGGAATTAATCAAATGAATATTCTTACAGATAAATTTTAAAATAACTTAGTTTCTGGTAACCTGACACTTGGCATAGGTGCCCATTTAAGATAGAAAAGGCATTCGTGTTTTAAATGCCTGGTCTGGATGTATTTTGCTTGCATTTAGTTGTTTCTTTTTTAACTTTTAGTAGATTTTCATTTTTTATTTGTGTGTATGTATGTGTGCTTGTGCACAAATATCGACAGTCGCCACAAAAGGTGTCAGGTTCCCTGGAGCAGGAGTTTCAAGTGACATTGTGGCACTGGGAACTAACCTCTGTAGGAAGAGCAAACACTCTTAACCACCAGAGCCTCTCTCTATGCCCTTGGCTACATTTTATATTCCAAGCCTCAGGTGCTAAAAAAAAATAGTGTAGGTAGTAGACCTATTTTTGTAACTTGCTTTATAATTTTTTAGGCCAAACAATCTTGAACATATATAGTTACGTTTCAAATGTTTACCTGAAAAACATTATCTTCATAGCTGTATAATTTCTAAAACCCATAAATCCTCCAATACTTTTTTATATTCTAATTCATATTTACACAGTCATTAGAGATCTTGGGATATAGAGAGTTTATAATAATACCTTTCCCTTGAAAATTAGGATTATCTTTTGTTAATTTATATATTAGAAATGAATGATTATATCATTAAAATATTTCCACCATTTTCTTAACTAATGGTATTTATTTTATATATGTCTGTAAATCACAGTGATGATCTTAGTAGTATTAGTTACTTAATTTTCAAAGTAATTCATTTAGACTCTGGTCTACAAACAGAATTATATTATTGAATACTATAGTGAAAATGATTCAATGCATATGATATATGAAATATTTTTCATTGAACGGCAGAAAGAGCATTATGTTCATTTCTATTTGTTAGTATATTAACTTCTATGTGTTAAGCTCATTATGTTAAAATATGTAAGAATATCATATTAACATTAGGGTTACTGTGACAGAATAGCTGAGATAATCAACATAAAAAGAGTAAATGTCTATTTTCATTTGTAATCATAGAATTTTTTATCCACAGTTGGTTGCATGGACTTGTAATGAGGAATGCTGCAAAGAGAATCAACAAAGGAGGAAGCTATTCACTTTCTGATGGCCAGGAGAGAAATGAAAGTCAAAGAGACTGTTGTCTCAGAATCCCATTCAAGAGTACATCTGCACAAGCAAACTTCTTTCCACTGGGCCCTATTGAAAAGTTGCACTCTAGGCTAGGGACTCATGGGCCTTAGGACAATGAAGAACAAGTTATTGAAAATTAATGCAAAAAAGCAAAAGTTAGCACAAGCTGAAAGTATGCAAGGAAGATCTTCTCTCTCTCTCTCTCTCTCTCTCTCTCTCTCTCTCACCACACACACACACACACACACACACACACACACATACACACACACACACAGGCTTTCATATATTACTAATGAGGTTCAAAAAACAATTAGAAAGGAAATAATAGCATTCCCACAGGGAGGGAAATTATTCCACTTGAAAGTTAAGCAGTGAGCTCCAACCTTGGTCCCAGTAAGCAAGTGACTTTTAAGGGTTTAGGAAGAGTGATCTATAAAGAACGCTACTCCTAAAATTCTCATTTGATTTCCACATGAGATAATAAACATGCTATTAGAAAGCTACACCCCATTGAATTTCATATGGGTATTTTGTATTTCCTCCATGTATCATTGTTATCATAATCTGTCAGTATGGAAGTAGAGACTGCTGGGAAATTCCCTAACTGAAAAACATTTGCCAAATAGCATTAGTAATTGTTTGAGAGTAATGGTCACTGTGAGCTACTTTGGTGGGAATTAGAAAGCAACAGATAAAAAAAATGTGAATTCATATAAAAGTTTAAATGGTGGAAATTACAAGAATGATTGACACATAAAAATGATACCTAAAAGTTCCATCAAGAGTGCATTCTGTATTCTTGCCTTGTAAATGCTTTCCTCTTTGCTCCTTTCACTTCAACATATAATATTAATTTATCATTCTTAATCATATATGCTCTATAAAAGAATCTTCTCAATGATAATTTAAAAAAATGAATTGATGCTCTGTCCAAAGTTCTTAATGCGTCCTAGTACAATGGTCCTGACAAGCCACCTCCATAAAACACATCTGTCAACCCTTCAACCCTGTTCCCTTTACTTTTCTTGGCAAATGGATATTTTCCCACAGCACTTTAAGAGCAATAATTTTCTACTTTTCATTGATTCAAAGACCAAGAAAATCCACTTAAAGCACATGACCCGCAATAGATTAAAGATGAATGAGCTCTGGGTTATCTTCAAGGCCCTTGTGTTCAAAGAACTCTCAATCACACTGGCACCAACACTTGGTCACCAGTTTTGTGAACCAATTTGTGATATATACATTTATAAAGGTTAATATCATTTGGCTAATTGATAAATACATGAGAAAAAGTCCCCTGACACTTGTTACTTGTACCATAAATGCCACTACCTAATTTTATAGACCATTAATTTAGATTAGTGGTAGGTGAAGATACAGGAGACAAAGTTATGAAATTTGCAGCTATAGAAAATCCAAAGGAAAATTACAATGCCAACTGAGAATGTAATTAAATTACCTCTCAATATAATAGGAAATGGGAGTACACAAGTAGAATCAGGCAGAATGTGATCAAGACTGGGAACAAATCTCCAGAAGAAATTCAACTGGCCTGTTGGAAGGATGGGGGGACCACAGACAAATAACTGAAATGACTGACATTGAGTTCTTAAACATACTGAGCTGTTGAGCATTGAAGAGATAGAAACTATTGCAAACTGTAGTTAAGAAGTGTAGTTTGCTGAAGGGGTTTGCAACACATAGGAAGAAAAACAATATCAACCAAACAGCCCTCTGCCTTCGAAGTCCCAGGGACTAAACCACCAACCAAAGAGTACACATGGACAAACCCATGGCTCCAGTTGCATATGTAGCAGAGGATGGCCTTGTTGGACATCAGTGGGAGGAGAGGTCTTTGGTCTTAAAAAGGTTTGATGACCCAGTGTAGGGAAATGCCAGTGTGGGGAGACAGGAGTAGGTAGGTAGGTAGGGGAGCAGCCTCATAGAAGCAGGGGGAAGGAGGATAGGCGGTTTCCAGAGGGGAAACCGGGAAAACAAATAAAATATCTAATTTAAAAACAGCACAAAAATGAAGTGCAGTTTGTTTTGCTGTGTTGTAGTGTCCATTTACAGTTTTACTCATGTTTGTATTCTTGTTCACCAAAGACCATGGGCATTTTGATGCAATCAAATGGCCTTCGGTCAGTCTTAAAATATACCAGTTTTTCCATTCTCCAAAAAGAGCAATCTACAAAAAAGGTCCATTCCAGACCCTCCAAAGTCCAGCGTGTAGTTAAAATTAACCGCAACTCTTTATTCAGAAAAAAAATAGTATACGAACAAAACCATAAAACTGGTCTCAAAATATATCAAAGATTTCAGAGCAGAAAAAAATATGTACCATGCATGGTCGTATCCACAGGGTGAAACAAAAATGAACTTGAATTTTTTTTTTATTAAACACAACACCTATTTATCTAATTCTTATAAAGTTATAAAAATATACAGGGCTTTCTCAGGTAGACTGAGGTAAAGATAGGTGTTTCTGCAGAGACAGTAGTTATCTGTGCAAAATGCATATGACAATCTACTCCACTGTGTTAAGAGGTGAATTTATCCTTCATTGAGAGACAAACAGAAATTTCAAACTATGAAACTGTGTGTATTATATCATTGAGTAGTACACAAATTAAAGCAAAGGGCACATTTTTCTTACTCAAATATTTCCTACTACTAATATAAACATCCACCCATTTATTTCATCTATTGTTTTTTATGTTCTTGTGATTTAAAAGGAAATGAAGTAATATATGTGAAAAACAGTGTTTGTAGGGGTACACATCAGATAAAAGTTAGGAACAAGATTTAGAAATGACTTACATTTTATCTAATAGCACCCCAAAATATTTTAAGGTTATGTGATAGTGGGCCTATTGTATCCCTTCTGTGTAACCAGAACATTAAATTCAGTAAGCTCACACAAGAAAATCTACTAAGTTAACAATACTGAAGAGAAAACTTTCATGATATCCTGCCTAGGTACATCAGCTTTATTAATTGCATTGAATTCATCTACTAAGTTTTAGGCACTAACCAAGCAGAACTTGATCATTAAAGAAATCTATACATGATTAAAATAGAGTATCAGTATTGTTTGCTAAATGCAATAGCCTACTCAATATTTATTCGAAGTATAGAGAGCTTAAGAGTGCTTTCCAGTGAGTTCTATTTTTTTTCCTTTTCTTTTATTGGCTATTTTTTATTTACATTTCAAATGTTATCCCCTTTCCCAGTTTCCCCTCCGGAACCCCCCCATCCCATCCTCCTAACCCTGCTTCTGTAAGGGTGCTCCCCCACCCACTTCTTCCTGTCTCCCCTACACTGTGGCATTGAGCGGTCACAGGACCAAGGGCCTCTCCTCCCAGAATCTGACTCTTCAAACCTCAAGGTTAGAAGCAGCTATTAATTGCCATTAATCGATAAATCATAGGGAAATCAAAGCACACTCACAGCAGGGTGTTGCTGTGGTTCTGTGGGGATGTTACTGTTGGCTTCTCTTGCTCATTTTAAAATAACTGTAGTGAGTATTTTAGCCCTAAACCTCTTTTGCCTTTTTTTTCAAAGTAGATATTGAGTAATTAAGTTTGACAGGTTCATTTTACCAGCAATTTTCTGCTTAAGTTTTTTTGTTGCTAATTATTATTTTTTGTGTTATTAATGGTCAAGTCCCTTATTACTATTTGATCACAGTCACTCATTTGAAATCTATAATATTTTGTTAATGAACCTGTTATATTATTTGAAAAGTTCACAAACAAATTCTGTACTGACTGTAATACTAATGAGCTTTAGCTTGAAGGCAGGCAGGCCCAAAACAAGAATAAAGAAATTGTTTACATTCAGATCTAAATCACAGTCCTTGAAGCGAAGTTCAGAAAGTTACTTTATCGTTTCATTTTCTCAGAAAAAAAATGTAAAGGAGAATATAAAATGAAGTATTGTTTCCTTGGAATAAACGTGAATAAAGACATGAGTAGGACATGGGTTAAAAAATCAAGGCTATTTCTCCTGGAATTTTTGCCAAAGTCAGTGTTTTCTTTCTTCTGATAAGAGAGGAGAAGATACTAAGACACAGAGTCAAGACTTTTTTGAAAAAATACAGAAGAATTGTTGCCTTTAAGGCTGCAACTGACACTGGAATTTTTAGCAAGCCCTAATCAATCATGACTCTTGAAAGCAGCTATTATAACATGATATGAAAGTCAGACGGTATGACATGAACTTTCCCCAAACCATCACTGACAGCAGCTCTCTCTGAGGGCACTCGTTCTCTTCTGCTCTACTTGGGAAGAAGAGTGTGAAAACTTCCAAGTTCAACCAAGAGAAATGTTTTAAGCCTATAAGTAAGCGAGTGTTCAGAATCATGGTATTACAAAAGATATTTGTAAACTGAGTTCTTATCCATAGTCAAAGGATACAACATAAAGGCAGACAGTAAGTGATGAGTAAACAGAACAACACCTCCTTTATAGAAATCTACAGAGATCAATGCTGGCTTTACACCTATATCACTGAGTGGAGCTTCAGACTTATATCGAATAGAGTTCACAGATCTAAGAAGATAGCTTATTTTGATTAAAATGTGATTACTGTATTCTCATGTACTTTCTAAATGTGTTTGTTAGTTAACAGTTTCACCAGTTATACAGACTGTGGAGAATGGAGATGGTCTCAGATGTTTGTAGGTGACAGAAAACAGCCTCTGTTAAAGAAAGGAGACGGATTTACAGCAAGTTTCCCATAAGTAAATAAATAGTTCAGTTGAGTGTCATAATAAATGTCAAATCAGAGCACATTTTTAATCTTTCAGAATTTGTATTATGCACATCAGTTTCTGAATTCATTTCCCACTCTGCCGTCCTTCTTAGTCTTTCCGACTCTATAGGCAATCTGGGGTGAGCCTAGATAAAGAGTTCTATTGTCAGAGTTAAGACTATACCACTCCCAAACATACCTCCTGGTGCGCAGATCCTATACCTCCTGGTATGCAAGCTCATTTTTCAGAAGAAGCTAATTGAGACTTAGCACATGTGCCATGTCTCATCTTCCTAAAAGCAGCTGCCACACATTTGCGCCAAGGTGCTTGTATTTTCCTACTCAGGGATCTGGAAGAGCATGACCCTGGAGACAAGACCACACACTTCAGTCTGCAGGAGAGATGCTCAAAAGCACTGCCTCTGTCCCTTTGCCATGTCCCGTCGAGTTACCTGCCTAGAAACCTAAATCCCTCCTTCTGTGGTCTGTTCTGTTTCTTCTACTGCCTGTATTCTGCTAACATGAAAATCAGCCCTGGGGCTAACAACTGCTTGGTGTTTCATTGTTCTGTGAAACCTCCTGTACGTAGAAATTTTACTAAATGCTTGTACTATTTCTGCCACAAATATGTCTATTTTGGCACATTAACTCTTAGCCTTCGGGGAAAATACAAATGTACAGGAAAACATTTTTTCTCCTCTTTATTGCCTTGCTTAAATAATGTTTTTATGTGATATTAATACCATAATAGATGAGACTACATTCAATTTTCTGTAATTTTGTCAAATTTACTACCATATACTTCCTGTTAAGTATGAGACTTTTAAATCTGTTAACTTACAATAAAGAAGTATTTCCAAATGATGTGGCTCCTAATCCCTGAATAGAACATACTCATAGATGCTGAAAGTTTGAAGAGAAAAAGTCGCAATACTCCACAATTCCTAAAACTCAAAATTGAGAAAAAACTTATTCTTAATACATTTCTGAGTGTTGAATTTGAAAGCTGAATTCTAAAATCACAATTCACATCAAGCAGGGAAAAGGCTATTTAGGGTGTAGAAGGAGGGATTGTAAGTGACATAGTAGTGTCTTTCAGTTGTACCCAGAGATAGCTTCTTAATTCTTCTATCCCATTGCTTCTTACCCTTCATGCATAGCATCAGTCTTGCCTTCAAACAATGATTTCCATCAGAGCACAATAATGAGGTTTATCAAAGACTATGTCAAGCTATATGAACTTCTAAATCAAAGAGGCTAGCTGGTAAACATTTACACGAGTGTCAGGAAACAGTTGTTTATTTATGTTATATATTGCATATGTAATAAGTTCATGTATGCAAAGCCAAATGCACCATTCTTAACAATTTGACTACCATAGAAATATAGTATATATATATATATATATATGTGTGTGTGTGTGTGTGTGTGTGTGTATAAATATATATATATATATCACTCGATTCAACAGAAAAATCATTGTATGTTTCATTCTGCCTGAAATATGACAGTTTAAAAATTATCTTTACTAATTTATTTTGTTTTAAATCAAAGATATTTAACAGGTATTTTGCTCAGTCTTTGGCAACTGCATATACGGTGATGACCATCGTGATGTTTGATAGACCACCTCTGATGGCCAGAGTGGTAAAGCAGAGTTCACACAGGGATGTATTGTGTGAGATCATATATGTCAGACTTTGCTCATTTTCTAATGTAGTTTTCTGTTCATAGCTGCAGTAGTGGTATGGTGTGGGCCTACTAGTGTGTGTTTATGTGTATGTATATATACAGATATGTATGGATCACAGACTTTCACAGGGTTCCTGAAGACAGCACAGACTACAGACATTCACATGGACTCTGGTGGTAACATGGTCTTTGGAATCTACACAGCCTCCTGCAGGGGCACAGATGCACACAAACACACACACACACACACACACACACACACACACACATACACACACACACGTAAAGGGAAAGAAGAGAGAAATAAAAGAAAAAGAGAAGAGAAATAAAGAAGAGAAAAGAGAGAAGAAAAGAAGAGAAAAGAAAGGAAAAGAAAGAAACGGAAACAAAAGAAATGAAAAGAAAAGAAAAGAAAAACAAATACCTAGTCAAGGTTTCTGGTTTCTGAAGCACCACAATCATGGAGACTCATATCAGATGTCCTGCTGTTGCCCAGAGTCAGGATGATCTTGCTTCTAGGCAGCGAATCCTGGGTCAGAATCTCCATCAGCCTCAGACTGCCTTACACCTCTAGCTCTTGAGGCAGGCTACACAGACACTCACCTGGCATTACCTTTGTGCTTGCAGCCTGCAGTGGGGCTGTTCTCTACACTCTTTGTCCAGGGTGGTGAGCGGCAGATCCATGCTGTGGACCAGTCCTATTCGGTAATACCATGTTCTTTGTCCACTGGCTTTGTGCTCCCATATCATTCCCTGCCCCTTTGTTTCCTTGTCTGTAGTTTTGCCGCATGCCTTGTTCCTCTATCTTTCTTCCAATTTCAGGAGTCTACTTTTTATAGACATTTTCCCATAGGAACTGCTCCTTTCTTAAGTTGTTCCAGGGATATTGTGGGCTATGCAGACTCCTACACGACTGCCAAGTCTTTCCTTGGAACACGTATGGGTTTTTAGGCACCTTGAAGCTGCTCCGAAGTCCCATGTCAGGCGCCAGCAGCTGCTGCCATCTTTGATCACAGCGATGTTTTAGGTTTCTATCTCTGAAGAAGATGATGTGTTCCCGCATCTGTTTCTGTAGCACCAGTTCCTCCACTGGGTCAGGTAACGTGCAGATGTAGTAGTAGATGTTGGGTGCTGGATCTGGACCAGGAAGTCAGACAAGTTGGTCAGCCTTCTTGCAGTTTTTCCAAGCAAGCATCTTTTAATTTCTTAAAAATATTTCTTCAGAATTACAGCAGATAGGTTTTGTCTTTCAGATCTTTAAGCACCAAGGATTTATGACTTTAGGTTTCTTTTTAACTTTTGAGAAATTACAACAGTCAGGGCAGCTATTCTCAACTTGTGGCTTAGTCGCAACCCTTTTTTGGGGTCACACATCAGATATTCTGCATGTCAGATATTTATATTACGATTCATAACAGTAGCACAATTAATTCGATGAAGCAGAAACAAAACAGTTTTATGGATGGAGGTCACCACAACATGAGGGACTGTATTAAAGTTTGAGAACCACTGATTTAGGGTAATAGAATGTAGATGGTGTCTTTCAGTATTAGAGCTGAAATCTGGTTACACATGTTGATCCATTCTTCTCTGACAAGCATGACTTAATGTAATACTTTTATTCATAAGGTAATCAATTGGTTTTTCATTTATCATTGACAACAAAATATTTCTCACTTAGCACTGAGGCTGTAGTTAATAAATATTCATGAAAATCACAAACTAAATTTGATTCTTGTATTTTCCTACTAATTTTATATTTTATCATAATTTGAATCTATATTTATAATACAATGAATGCTGACAAAGAGGGAAATATATAATAGTATTATTTCAAATGTGGATTTTCACACAAGTAGTTCTGCATCTGAAGGAAATTTCTTCTCTTCCTGGAAATATATAAGGAAATACAAAAAGTATTTACATTCTAAGGATAACTAAATATATGTACTAGATATATTTTACATAAATTGAAGCTGAGTACTATATTGAAACATTAAATGTAATTTTGATTAGTTGTGTATGTTTATTCATTTTTATACATAGACAATGTGAGACTGAAGTGTGCTTTATTACTTGGTAAAGTTTTCTTCCCGTAGATGGTTTTCATAAACAACATGAAAAACTATGAGCCAAAAATAACTTTTATCTTCTACCACACCAAGAATTTCCAGATATTAATAAAACAATAATTATATATCTGTATGTGGAAATTATCACTACTTTCTCATCCACTTTTCTTGTCTGTCAATCACTTAATTGTCAGAATTAAAGAAGAAGCAATAAAATGAATATCAAATAAATTGCCAGGGGAAGAGAAAACTTAATTGAAGTAAGCTTTTAATCTGAACATTTGGAAATAAAACTGTTGTACGGAATGTTAAAGAAAAAGAGGCATTGTAAAACGTTTACATGTAGGGTGGGGAAACTGGGCCAGGAGCTTCTACATCACAGCAGCAAGTTAGGCATTTAGAAAAGGCGAGCATTCGCATTAGGAAAAGCAAGATACTGCTTCTGTAAGAAATACATTCCTAGAGAAACTGTTCTAGCAGCATTTAACACCAGCTCTTAACAGTGATAATTAGATCACCCGCGCCTGTCTCCGAGGATCATCCGGGAATCATTTCTACATTTCTAATATCTCAGACAGTGACTTTAATATACAGCTGTGGCTAATGATGAAGTGTTCACCTCTAACTGGGGGCAGGTACTGTCATCTAAAGTCTGTGGGAAGAATTGCAGCCAGCTTCCTCATCCATCTAGATGCTTGCTCTTCTGAAACATGATACAGTCAACTTTCCAATAAATGATATACAAACTCTAGCACATTTTACAATCCAAGAGTGGGGGAGGAAATTTACCTATAGTGATTTATATATGTATATAAACAAATATTTACCCCTGTTTGAAAACTTGGTTTTGTTAACCTAGAATCTCTCCCTTCTATTAGAGAAAACTGTAAACGATAAAGATATTGTCTCCTTTATCCCTTCTATAATGAATTTATTATAATACTACTTCAGTCATCATTGAAATTGTTCAGTGGCTTACTCTTAATTCACAATGCCACCAAATGTCCCATTACAGCTGAACATTTTATATCATTGCAGTGTGTTTTATAACAGCATTGGAACCTCAGGATTTATGTACTAACATCAACATTGATTTATTTTTATTCTTTATGTCACAACAAAAGTATCTTTGAAGGTGCTCTTAAACAGAATATTTTAACAATAACCTTTGAATATTTTTCTTTTATATTCATAGATAATGATTGCAAATCTACTTAGATAAAATTTTAGAGAGATTTTATTTTTTTTTCTGTTTAACTCATTTTCTTTTAAAAGCCCAGACCTCTCTGGAAGTCATGTGTAATTTTGAAAATTAAAATATTTTCAAAATCTATTTCTAATGATGGTTCTTCAATGATTTAACCTCCCTTCTAGCTCATTACAGCAGAGATGGTTAAAAAAAAAAGGGGGGGTGAAGTGGACCTGTATAGAAATGGTTCTTTGGAGCAACTCCCATCTCTGTGCTGTCTGGAAGTTGGCAGTTCAGTTCACAGATCAGCAGTGGCCGCTCAATCCACTTGCAAACACTTCACGGATACACCAGCAGTGCAGTTCTGAGGAACACCAGGGTAAGTTCTTGGCTGTGCCTCTCTCAGCGAAGATGCAAAGTGTTGCAGAGCTCGCACTGTAAGCAAGCCACATTCAACCTGAGTCACCGTCTGTCAAGTCCTTTTATACCCCTTCAAACATCATGAGTCTCCATGAATCTTACCTCACCCTTTGTCATGCCTCACCACGTGTCTTGCCTCAGTTCCTGAGTTTGCGTCAGCTGATATCACTCTGCCAGTCACACAAATGGGAGGAAGTGGCAAGAAACTCCAGCATACCGCCAGCAGTTTTTTGGCCCATTTCCAATGTAAAGCAGAATCCTTCATCCCATGTCCTTTCAAGTGCTTGCTTCAGCAGAACATCCCCTCTCCTGTGTCTGCTTCAGCAAAACATTCCTTCATGTATTTGCCCCAGCAAAACACCGTCCCACACAACTGACTCTCTACAGAACACTTAAGTTTCCATTTCAGTCACGTCACTTCATTGCAGGATATAAAATCATGACTTGGGGTATGACAACCAACAAATAGAAAAAAAAATTGTGGGATAGTTACTCAATTTAAATGCATACTTACAGAATATGTGCAATATATATATATATAGATAGATAGATAGATAGAGAGATAGATAGATAGATAGATAGAGAGATAGATATAGATACAGATACAGATACAGATACAGATACAGATACAGATACAGATACAGATACAGATACAGATACAGATATATCTTGAGAATAAGAAAAAACAATGCTTTAAGAATCAAAATGTAGCTGCTGGAATTGATTAGAAAGGCTGTTTCACTGTTAAGAAGGTTGTACTATTGTACTAGGCACAGGAGACAGAGCAAAGTTCTCAGTGATTCAGGATCGGTTTGTTCAATGGTCCAGTCTGGACACCACTGCCAAAGACTATTCAGCTATGCATTCATGAGCTTCAGAGGTGTCTTAGGTCTCACCATGCAGGTCATCAATTGAAATACCGTAAGACATGGCATTTCTACCTTTATGTGTTAGGGCAACCAAAATCATAAGGCATCTTTCCGGACTTTAAAGTCACAATGGCAATCATTCAGTGCCTAACAGTTTTCTTTACACTCACCAAAGCTGCTTGTTAGAGGAATTCTGCACTTAGAGGAAGTGCACAAGTTTACTATTTTTAGTGAAACTCACAGATGTTCAACAAGATTGTCAGACCATGCTGTGTTAGAATAAATTATTTTCCTCCAAATGTTCATGTGATTAAACTCAACTTTCTATTAAATGAACATGATAGATAGTAGACATTCTATTTCTACAACTGTGTTCTACTTTCCAAAAAGAAAGACGCCTGTAAATGGGAAGCCTACAGTTGGTTCTTCTGTGAGGTAATTCTTTGCAAAACTTAAAGGTAGATGGTTTACCTTCAAGGAAAACCACAAAGGATGTAATTTTGCTTATTTGTACAACTGTATTTTCACCAACAAATTAATATTTTTACAAAAGTCTCTTGACACATCCATAGTTGTGATACCCGTCATCTTCTGCCCCTTCAACACCGCTCCCTTGCCACACACACGCATTTCTCTTACTAGTGAAACACATATTTCTGTTGGGACAGTTTACTGAAATTTACCAAACAGGATTCAAATGAACTTTTTTCTCTGAATGTAGAAATCCTCACAATCAAAGGAAAAGAAACATTACATTTCGGCAAAGCTCAAACTCAGTTCAATATAATCATACCAATATGTTACAAATTGACTATGTTCCTGCTTCAGTGAGAAAACCCACAAAGTACATAAGGCCTCAGCACTAGTGACATTTTGGTTTAAATTATTTTCTTTTGTAGACTGTGTGTGTTCCTTCCTTTGACAGACAACAGATCCAGGAAGGCTATTACGTCTTTAGATTTGCCTCCTTTGAGGTCAGTGGGATAATTATATGAGTTTGCCCGGCAAGCTGGTTCATGGTATATTTATTTAATTTTATCAAGTGGTTGTGAATCAGTACCATGGTTGATAAGGTTGCACAGTCAGGGCTCTCAGAATTAATGGTTGCCTGTATTTCTTTCAGTGGCATAACTTAGCAAAGCCAGAACATGGTAAAACAAGAAATGTGCTCAGGTATTGATTTATTTATATTTTTTATCATGATTGTTTCTTGAAGATCTTAATAGTGTTGATACATGAAAAAACTGGATGGTTTTAGTTAAACTATATGTGTATGGCTCCCAGAAATACTGTTAATTTTTTTCTAAATTAAATAACAGGCATAAATGCTGTTGTTAATTGTACTAACATAATTAATACCTAGGACATCATTGTGATTAAAAGTCCCTTTGAAATAATCATTTGAGATTACAGCAAATGTCACATAGTGCTGATACTTTGTTACTTTTTTTTTCTTTGACCAGCTTATTCCTCAAGCTCCTGTCCTTTTCTTTCTCTCAGAATGTACTTTCCTTTAGTCAAAGGTGGATGTACTATTAGCATGTCTAACTCCCAGGCTTTGCTTTTTGCCTTAGCATCAAGCACACAGTGGGAACCATGAAGAGCTATGTTTCTGCTGTATTTTCTGTAAATATTTACTGAATAAATGATCTCTCCTGCTACAGACTTCTAGTTAAAATGGATATGTCATGAAAGGTTTTTCTCTCCAGGTGTAGGTAGAACTCAACAGTAAATTAAGGAATATGGGCTGTTGCGGTGGGCTTTATTTACAAATGTCCTTCTAGCAAGTTGGTTGGACTGCGTTAAAGAGCCAATTCCTTAAAAAATAACTGAAAACACACAAAACTAAGAGGCAAGTGGAATCCAGAAGCTAAAATGAAATATAAAACTTGGGAAATTTTTATTTTAAGTCAGATTAGAATCTGAAATGTTATTTGAGAATGATTTTGAAGACAAGTGAAAAAGCTTAGATTCGTAGGAATTTTCATACCATTGCTACTGGAAGAGCTTGGTTGTTGCTTTTGTTTCCAGAAAGTGACATGCTACAGTGGAAAGCAAAGATGGGTTCCGTTGTGAGAGCTTTGTTTTTTAACTGTCAACACTTTTGAAAAGGCTACCTTAGTCACTGGGTTAGATGCTTCGTGTACTGATTAATGAAGGAGCAGACAAGCATGTTTTCACAGCTGTGGGGCACAAGCGCGTGTTAGAGAAAACTGACCAATCAGAGGCCTCTCTGATATGGGAGAACACTGAACAGAGTCAGATACCTCACTTTCTGGCTTTGGCCAAGACACACTGGACTCATGTGCAAAGCATCAGCGGAAATAGAGACCTGGCACTGACAGTGAGAAATAAGATTTATGTGAAAATTACAATGACAACAGAAGAAAGTCCTAAATCTCTGTGCTTCTAAGTGGTTGACCTATACAAAGGCTTGTTCCTTACATTTTGGCAGCCTACACAGCATCTAAACTTATGATCCAGCCATCCTCAGTCCTGTATTCCCCCATGTGGTCTGGAGGTATATCTCCTTATGATTTTTTCAACATACTTCCAACTTCTGCTGTTCTCTACGATGTGTAACTAGGTCCAGGTCCTTGTACAGAATGACTTCCATGGCAGGCACTGTCGTTTCTATTATTTCAGTTTTGCTTGACCAATTTGCTATATAACTCAGTTAAAACCATGAACTCAATTGTAAATTTTCCACAAAAAATTTTCTCATTATATGTATTACATAGTATTATAATATATTGCATACAATATAAAATATAAAATGGAATATATTATCATATAATCTATGTTAAATAGTTTCTTTATAAATATATCATGTATTCTGGTAGTTCTTTTGTAGGAAATATTATTATAAAATGTCAAAATTCACTGTAGAGAATATCTTGTGTATTAAATAAATGTACTACCTGTCAACTAAAAAAGTTATGGCCTATAGGAAAGGGTAGAAGAGAAAATAAACATCCAGGAGGCAGAAAGAATTCTGCAAGAGTGCCAGGCAGAAGATTGACCCAAGAAGATATGACAAAGTGGGTGCCTGCTACCTAAAGACAGGTAGCTAGTCACATGGCAGAATGCAGATTAAAATAGATGAGTTATTTTAAAATATGATCTACTCATAGAAGAACCGTATGGTCAAGATATTTGTAAATATAATTTTGAGTCTGAGTATGATTTGGGGGAACATGGGACTGGGAGGAAGAAAGGGCAAACTTTTACAATGCACCCAATTGCTTACATTGAAATAAGTATGATTTTCTCTTTTTGTAAATGTAATTATATAATTTCTCCCTTCACTTTCTACTCCCACCCTTGACATGTTGTACACTGTCCCCATAATTCACAGTCTTCTTGTCTTTAATCACTGTTCTTACATATACCTAAGGGTCAATTTAATGTTGCCTGCCTGTATAGGTTTCCAGGTTTGGCTAATCATTATTGGATAACCAATCAGTGACTCATCTCTGGGGAAGACTAATTCTCCCTATTTCAACAGTTGTTAATTTTCTTTATGTGGGGGTGAGGCCTCATGGGATTTCTCCATCAGCTACAATATTAACTTCTCTTGGAATTGTCCCAATCTTGCTGATGTAGCTTTTCTTTCCTAACTACAGGCACAATCTCACAGCTGACATCCTGCTTTTCTGGCTCTTAGGCTGCTTCTACCTTGTCTTGAAAGGCCAAACCTATACTATTTGGGACTGACCTTCATTTTAAAAAAGAAATCCTAAAAACTGACCTATAGCTGAATCCAAGCTACACCCACATACCAGGAAAGACCACGGCTTGTCTATGACCCTCACCTCAGAGTTACCCGCCTAGGTTCTTCCTAGCAACATTTAATCGGAGGTTAGACTGATTGTTTTAGATATAATTTTAGACCATTTGTGATTGTATATAGACTTACTTTAAAACACCCACCTGAGGGATTACAATAAACATTTGATTTGATACTTGCCAGGACAAATACCCCCCCCACACACACACACACCTCACTTCTTTCCATTTATTAGAAAACCTTGTTTGACTGACAGTTCAAGGCTGCTCTGTCTTCCTGTCTTACTGTGCCATGGGTGGGTTAGAGGACAGCCCAAACCCGAGCTTATAATAGAAAGACCTTAATGCTATTACATTGAAATGGCTCCTTGATGGTCTTTTGGGGTTTGCAAACATTTCATGGCACAACAGTCTTCTGCTATGTTCCCTGAGTCTTGGGTGCCTGAGTTATGTTGTGTACCAATAAGTGGACCATGAAATTATACGGTCTACCTTTTTTTTTTTTTACCTGTAGTGGTCTCTGATGTTAAAACATCAAGAGCAATAACAAACACTAACAAGGACAACACCACACTTGACCAAAGAGACCTAGCTGAACCAAACATGACTAGCGGAAGGGGTAAAAATCAATGAAATGATTGCTAATGATGTTCGGCTATGTTCATAGTCCAGTTTCATCTGGGAGGCTTCCTCTGGCAGTTGATGGTGGAAGACGCAGAGACCCACAGACAAACATTATGTGGAGAGAAAGCCCAGAATGGAAGTCTCTATCCCCACCCCACCCCTTTCCCCGAAGGTTGGGGAAATCCAACAAAGAGAGGTGAAGGAGTTGTGAAACCAAGAAGAATCTAAGAAAAATCAAGTGCAAGAACAGTTTTGTTTTGGGAGGGTTTTGCAATTCTCCTCCCGACACCCAAAAAGTTTCTCATTGTTGATACTGGGGTCCTTGTTACATAGTCTATGCTTTTTGAGTGAGAGTCTTATCTCCCCAGATGTCATAATTTCATATTTATAACTTCATCTAAATGTATTGCTTATCTGCATATATGACATATACTTATATATTATAATAATTTTAGGCAAATATAAAATATGTTCCTTTCAAGGATTTTGTTTTTTCCCTCCTCCCTTCCCCTTCCTGTGTACAATACTGTCTCACGTTCTTTCATAGTGCAGTACAATGACTAGACTGATTTTACAACTAATTTGAACTTTGTATTTTCATGTTAAAATCTCTCTCTCTCTCTCTCTCTCTCTCTCTCTCTATATATATATATATATATATATATATATATAGCAGAATCATGGAGTTTCTAGTTGTTCCTTCCTTGTATTAGTGATGGTTGCCTTATGTATTACAAAATTAAGAAAGAAAGAAAGGAAGAAAGAGAGAAAGAAAGAAAGAAAGAAAGAAAGAAAGAAAGAAAGAAAGAAAGAAAGGGAGGAAGGAAGGAAGGGGAACACTTTACTGTAACACAATTAATGACTTGTCAAACACAAGTTTGGCTTTTTATAAGATTTGCCTTGTTTGCTTGTCTGTGCTCTCCAGGAGCAGCTTTATAATTCCTCACATAAGGAAAACCATCTCCAACATTTTCTCCAAAAATGTCAAAACTCCAGGTAAATATGACATATGATTAGATAGCTCTATCAAAGAATATTTTAAAGTAAATAATCTAGCATTTAAATAACAGAGTATTAAGAAACATAATAAAATTGACTTTCTAATAATTTTAATAAAATACATATATTCTTGCCAGCTTTGCAATTTTTCCAGTTTTGTAAATTTTTGTCTTTCACTGTAGCTTGAAATGTAAAAAGATTTGTTCAGATTCATAGATTAGTAGTTAGGAGAGAGGAGGAGATAGAAGTCAGAATTTTGCATGTGGGGAATATTACATAGCATTAATGGAAACAAACACAAGGGGCCAATGAGAAGGAGCTTGAGATTCAATATTCTTCCAAACTTCAGACTTCTTTATAAGATACAAAAGTCAGAAAATTAGCTTGTGCAAAGTGCAGTCTGAGCTTTATTTCAACAAGTGATTTTGCATGAAATACATTTTGTTCATTTCTATTACGTAAGCAATCAGTCTATCTGGCATCAAATTGTATATAGTATAACTTTGTTTTCAGTTTTAGAATTATTCTAGCATATGTATAATAATATTGCTAGCTAACTACTTGATAAACGTTGGGAACATGTTTCTCATGTAAGTTTTCTATTTAAGGTGTTTTATGGACTATTTTATGAGCTGTATTGGTCTATTTTGAGGTTGTTCCATTACACTTTTAAGACTGGTAATTTGTTAAGCAAAGAAATGTATTGCTTAACAATGCTGGAGGGTAGGAACACTATTACCAATCTGTTGGCTTTTTTTGGGTGTTTGGGAAGGGCGTGGCGTTTCCTTTAAGCGGCACCTCGAGCATGGTTTTCTCCGGAGAATAACATCATTATCACATGGCAGAAGGATGAAACAGTAAAAGAGTGTCTACCCCAGAAAACCTTGCTATTAAGCTATTTAAGACACTAGCAGAGGAGGATCTACATGTCTTAATCAATATGAAAGGACTCATCTCCAAATTTTTAAACTATCAAATGGTATCATAAGCTACACCCAGTATTATGTGTGTATGGCCCTAGTGACTTGGATTGGGAGAATGAAAAAAGATCTTTTGAGCACAGGAATCAATCCCAGGTCAGGTCAAGGAACTGAGATTAGGGTAGAGAGGATAAGATACAGGCAGACAGACTAACAGATAGGCAGATACAAATACACAAACCAACAGAAAGAAACAGCGAAATGGACACAGAGACAGAGAAACAGAAGCAAAGACAGAGGCAGACGTAGGTCTCTGGCATCTGGGGGTTGGGGAAGGGCTCTCCACAGTGATCTCTGGCCAGCTAGGTGTGTGGATTCAAGCAAGGGGAAGAGAGCCCAGGCAGGGAGGGGGGACAGCTTTTGCCATCCCTGATGCCAGTCCTTTTCCTTTCCACAACTGTGTCTTGGGCTGCTCAGGTGAGACTGAGCCAGCAGGGGACTGACTAGTCAGCAGGGGTACAGGGGAGCTTCTGGCAGCTATTTCATAGAGAACAGATCTCTGCCCCAAGTGGCAGTGTTACAGCTCTTATGACAGAAGTTCTCAGACAATGGAATAATTCCTACACCTTTAATTTTTAACACGATTCTTAAATACAGTTTTGGGATGGGTGAGGATCTGACAGCAGGTTCTTCCTATTGGTTTGGCCTGAGAGCTTGGGAAAATCTCATTTACATATTTGGAGGCGTGGTCCTGCTTCTTATTGATTGATCTGTCTTGAGCCTACATGACCTATAGTCACATCCTGACCTGTAGAGGAGGGGTTTGGGGCATTGTCTTGAGCCTATGTAACCTGTGGTCACATCCTCCCCTCTGGAGGAGGGGTTTGGAGCATTGTCCTCTGTGACTGATCAGTCTTGAGCCCAAGTAACCTATGGTCAGGTTCTCAACTGTGTAGGAGGGGCTTGAGGAGCCCTACATGACTGGTCTGCCTCAAACCTCAATACAGAGGTCTGTGGGGGTGTAGCAACGTGAAGCACAGATATCCTAGGAGACTGGGAATGCACCTGCCGTCCGTTTTAAGGTCTCCCAGGGATTTGACCTATCTCGTATCAGGGATCACGGTACTTTTCACCGCCTGCCCCACATACAGATACAGACAGACAGGCAGACAGATAGAGAGATATCAATTTAAGGGAAAAGTAAAGAAAGGAAAAGAAATAAGGAAACAGGAAGCAAAATGAGTGAGTTCGTTGGGTATATTGCTGAAAGGTTGGATGTGTGCCCAGCATGTTCGAGGCCCAGCTTTTATCCCCAGGATAGCAATCAATAGCTATTAATATAAGTTTTGAAAAGATCAGTAGCTCAAACCATAGGAGCAGCTTAGAATTTTCAAAGTCAATCTTTATTTCTAACATCTTCTCCTGTTGGAAATCTTGCTAGCGATTATCACTGAAAGCAGACAAGGTGATAGTTTGGGCTGTCGTGAGTAAGACGTAGAAAATTGCTTCTTTGGGGGTTTTGCTAGTTACTAAGCATCCTAGTTAATTAAATGCCCCTCTGTGAACACTTGTGACTATACTTTCTAGCTGTCCCTGTAAAATGAGGAGATAGTTACCAATTCACTGCAAATATTCCCCCAAGTATTGACTGTCTTCCTAGGTATATGCCTTTAATATCTGTCTATCTCTTTTCTGTGGGCAAAATCACCTAAATGAAAACATTTTTTTTGGTTTTGAAAAGTTAATGGCCAACTCAAAATACAAATGTCTGAATCAGTACTTAAGTACCTTAAGCCTACAGTTCTCCTTCTCATTCATATATTGATTACTTTGTAATCTTTCATACCTCTTTTTTTCTCTTGCATTTTTAACATCTTTATTCAAAGTTACTACTGATTATTTCAGTTATTCAGGTTCAATTCTTAGGAACCCTCCCCTCTGCTTTTACCCAAGACCTAACTTATTTAGTTCTCTAAGCTGTTTCAAGAGCGGCTTTATAAACATTCAAATGGGATCACAATATTAGGTGTTTAAAAAAATCCTTCTAATTCATGTAACATTCAAGACAACACTGAAATGTCACTGTTCTATATAGAATATGACTCACTCCTAAATCCCCTTATTCATGTTGATCCTTTTTTTAGAAGAGTCTACCTACATTTCATCAAAAAATACCTATGACCTCCTAAAAGTCAACACTAGCTTTTCTTACCCTTGTATTTCAATTTCGTAGTCTTTTCTCAGTTGCAGCGAGAATTTTCCAAAGTTTATACCCAGTGTTTGCCTTTTCCTTAAATTGAGCATTAACCATGTTGAGGACAATAGTTTTTCTCCATTGAATATCATGTCCCAGGGACACAGGATTGCATGTACCATACAATTTGTGGGGAGCAAGCAATATTCTGGAAAAAAACTGTTTTTGACATGGGTAATAACCTATCAAGAACTAATATCTCTATCCTATGGAAGATACAAAGTCTTCCCCGGTTGAGGGTCAGATGCACGCCTTCCTCTTGTCCTAATGTGAATTTGACAGTGTACGCAGAACATGTACAGTATAACGCCCCGTCTTCCAGATGTTTACAGCCTGGAGTCTGTTCCTCTACTAATACTACTCCTACTGAGATTAGCCAAGCCAGACTCCTTGCTCAGCTCTACATTTAGTTGTATGTAATAACGCTGCCTTCTTGTTCAGTTGGTATGCAAAAATACTTCCTCCCTATTAAACTGTACTTAATAAACTTCCAGGATGCTGAAGAATCTCCATTAAATAATTCAATCTACCAATCCCAGGTTTCCTGACAATGTGTCAGTTCTTTCTCCATTCCATTCATACCCCGTGCAAGGATATGTCAATAATTGATGGTTAATAAACTTTTTCTGTGGGTGTAAATGAATAGATTAATATTTGAATGCTACGTATTTTACACAGAGACAATCACTTTATAATTTAGCACTGCAGACATAGAAATGATAGCACTTTTAGTCTGGAAAGCAATCCTATGAGTTATAAAGAACTGACAGATCAAAAAGAACTATTTATCTAATGTGCCCATAAATTGATAATCAATAAAAAGTTACTTTTTAAATGCCGCATTTAATTATAAAATAAGTGCACAGGGCTGGAAAATTTAATACATGGCTTCTTTTAATGACACAAATTTCAACTTTTTAAACAGAAATTTGGAAGAGTTGTTTTCATATGGCTTCTCTAAAAGTGCTTCTTATGTTCAGTTTGGTAATTGATTCAGTAAGTTTTGTAAATCAAAACATATCCAGTGAGCATTTGAGTTGTCAATTGTCTCTTAATTACAGTGATTTGGAGACGTTTGGAAGATGACCCCGAGGGCACTTGGAATCACGGTTTTGCCTCACTGCATTACTGCGGTTTTGTTAATGTGACTTGTGGTTATTTTGTTAATTAGAGAAATAGTTTGTATAAACAATAGGCTTTTTGAATAAAATATTTCCCCTAAGTCAAAAGCAGGGATTCATTGCCTTTGTTTTAAATGTCATAACTGAACATGATCATTAAGTTCTTGGCTATAGTGCTCCAAACGCTCATGAGTAAAGTCAAAAGAATCTCTCATTTTCAATCCAGCCTGGACAGGAGACAGAGACGAGGTACACATTTTTCAACAGACTTTGAGACGATAGATGTGACTGTGTATATACATCTGTGCTGAAAACAATGCATTGAGGCAATAGCAAAGAAAGAAGCCCATAAGCACAATATATTCAATATTTTCATGTCTCTGCTTGTAATTGACCCTGTAAATATGTATAAATTGAGATTTGTTCTATTTCTTTTGTCCACTTACATTTAATACGTGTAGCAAACATACCTACAAATATGCATTATAATTTATGTATGAATTCTCCTCTTCCCACCTGACCTGCTTTTAAATATCAGGACTTACGGTCTATTCATTTTAAAACATCTCCCCCCTCCATAGGACATATTAAAATGTATGTTTATTTTTCTCATAGCAGCGTTTGTTGCACAAGCTCCTTCAAATTTAAATATGTCAAAGTTATAATTACAGTAAAATGAAGGCCAATGCAAGAGTGGCTCTGGGAGGTTTATCCTTTTAAACTGCAAATTTAGCTCTTTTAAATAGTCAGGTTTAATTTCAAAGGTTTTCACAGTGTAGGAACTAATTAATTACTTAATAATACATGAAGCCAGCCGAGCATTATCAGCAATATATCCCAGATGGAAAAACAAAACAAACGAAGGAACTCGCATCTAACTTGACCCGTTTAAACATTAAAAACAAAACTCCATAGGTTTATGTTCCTGTGTCTTGTTTTCATCAGTTTATCACATCTGCGATGACTTTCCTGCTCATCCCTGCGTGTTTCTTCGATGTGACACCGTATGATCCTGTACAAGGTATTTGTGTCCACCTGTCAAATTGCCTTATTTAATACCACAAAGTGGAAAACCAGTGCTATGAGGATTTCAATGTCTTCAACATGGTGTTACTATCATCCAAATAAACACTGAAGGGATCAGGCAGTCTTTACTGCTTTTCCAAGCTACATTTCTTAGTCTCACAATATTTTATAAAAAGCTATGCATTCATCAAATACATTTCTTTCTTTCCTAACAGTTCTTATGGAGGATTTGTGCTTATTTTATATTGCATTTTCCTTGTTCTCCTTATTCTGTTACTTGTGAATTTACAACTCAAGACATTTTCTCAATTAAAAAAAAGTAGGCCAATTAATCCATGAATGAAGTCTTTGACTAAAAGTAAAATTCATGCTTCTTTTATTCTATTTTGTTTACGGATGGGAAACAAGTCAGTGTACTCTCCTCTATCAACTGTGATCATCTTTCAAAGAAATGTTTCCATGAAATTGTCAGGATGGAGTAAGGATCAACTTACAGCTTCATGCATCGAAGATGAAGTTGTGAATCTGTAAGGCTGCCAGTCGGAATAAGGGGACCTTGTGGAACTTGTACTTTCCTTGGGTCCCTGAAACTTTTGTTTCGTGATTGGACTGTGTTTTATAATTTTCCTTAGAGTTCTGAGCCCTATTCTCCTCCCAGAATGCAAAACTTCCATTCAGAGAAAATTATTACATCCTACTGTCTCTGTCTCAAAAGCTAGTATTCTTCCTCACTGCTCCTTCTCTGTGCCTGAATTTACTAAGCCTGGAAGGAAGCAGCAAAGTTACCTTATTTTCTTCTGTTTGTGACTGAGCATCATGTCTACGATTCGACAGTAAGGTGGAGCTAACTGCATGGTGGTCAGAGAATTCCAGGGCAACAGCCTATGTATGTAGTTATCATGCTTATGGCGTGTTTTCTAGACAAGCAAATGCACTGGTTACCCATGTTTCTATAAGCATTCCCCAAACCTCACTCCTATGAATAACCTCCATAAATGTTCGGATTTTTCAACCAAGACTTGGGAGAAACAGTTTCTTTGTGTGTCATCAGTGATATGAATAGGGTCAGTAATCGTTTGAATCAGTCTCAGAACAAAATCCATGCAACACAATGGAAGACAGAATAATTGGTGACTTTAATGTTTTAAGGTATAATGTCCTGTCTCTCCTCAATTACTTTTATCAACTTCTGAATGAAAAGTAACCTCAACAATAGCACACAAAATAGTTAAATACAGTTATTCTTTCAATATCTACTGCCAAATCACATACCATTTCATTCATAAACTCCATGTAAAAATTCTGTAAATGTCACATGCGCTGAATGAACAGAAAATACTTTTTTTTCAGAATATTAGTTTAAAAACCATAGCTCAAAGGTTGTTTGTGGAGGAGCTGAATATCCATAAAATACTAGGAAATAATACTAGGTATCAAATAAATGACTCACAAATAGAAAAAAACAGCCAAAGGCAAAGTCCTACTTTTAAAATAAAGCATCAGCTCATAGTAAGTTACAAGGTTCAAGAGACATAAAGAATGGTAGTAAATTTACTGAAAAAATGTCAATTTATAATTGCTTCTGGTAACACTTTTACATTTTACCAAACTGAGAAGAATTTAATAAGGAGAGGGAGAAGAGTGGAGAGGTGAATTGAAGAGATGAGAGAGAATGGTAAGAAATATCAGGAAGCTTACAGAGAAATATGTTTCTGATTGTCCCTTATATAATTGCTATGGCCTGCATACCTTAGAATATTTCCCATGTTTCTATTATCTGATTGAAAGTCTTGCTCTTTGGGGGTACTGTTGAAACTTTATTGTATGCTGTAGTCAGACTGAGTTATAACACAGACACACATGCACACACACACACATATATACACACATATATACACACATACACACAGATACACACATGCACACACACATACACGCACACACAGGCACACACAACCACACACATTGTTGCACCAGAAAATAACTTAAATATAAGAAAAGTAACTTAATCTTCATTTAAATATGCACATCATTCTTTGGATAATCTACATGTCTCAAATGTACTTATTATGAATCCTTCATTGAATGTGATTACAATTTCTTTTTAACATTCCATTTAAAAATCTTTGTGATACAATATGTTTTAACTTTTCCAGAGTAAAACTTTACCATTTTTCAGATTTATATCTTAGTATCTTCTAAATTATTGTTATACACAAACAAAACACACACACACACACACACACACACACACATCCATACAAAAAAGATGGGTGGGGAGGTAGAGGAAGCAAGACAGAGAAATGAAGGAGTGGGAGAGGGAGAGGGAGAAAGAGAGGGAGAAGGAGACAGACAACAAATATACAAAGACAGAAAGACAGATAGACTCATCACAAAAAAGCTACAAATGACCATGAAACCTCTGTTCACTGCTTCTGAGTGTCCTTTATGCCCTCTAGCTGTAAATCCCAATGGGTTTTACTTTTGCATTGTGTTCTGATGGCATTTTTGTCTGATTTTCATACTAAAATGGAAGCTTGTGAATGTGCAAATTTAGCCCATACACCTCTGTTTCTGGCAAGTACAATTTATAATTGTCATAACCTGACTGTTACAATTGTAGGAAACATCCAAATAGGATTTTACTAAACCAGAAGTAATATTGACTTTTAGGAGTATTATTATAAAAATGTAGTATTTAGATTATTTCTACTACTTCTGAATGTATATTCTATTTTTCTGAAATCAAATATTCAGACGCACAAATTATAAGTGCTTATGAAACAGAAAAGTAGAGGATATAGAAGTATGAAAATTATTGGTTTTCTTAATCTTTTTCTGTCCTCTTTTTTAGAATTTCCTTTGATTATTTGGTAATAATTTTCCTGTCTTACTGTTTATTTCTATTTTAACTTGTTACATGTGGATATCTGTTGGTTTATCATTTACTCTGAACTGCAACGTTTCTTCTTAGAGGAAAGAGGGAAATGCACAAGACTCTGGAAGCCCAGCAAGACACTAGAATCACAAGGTCTTCTCAAGGCTATAATAGCACAACACAAAAGAAGGGGATGAAGAGACCCCCGCTGTGGCTCCTTGGATGTTGGGCAGGTTTCTGTAGGTAGCCAAGTTTTGTGTGTCATTGCCCACACTGTGGGGCTGGGACAGTACTGTTAGTGATACCTCCATCTTTGGAAAGCTCACACTGAGTCTGATAGAAGGAACCCTTATTTTATATTTCTATAAATCACCCCAAAGAATTCATTGTCTCACGGTGCTTGGCTTGGCACCAATCACCACTACTTCCCTCTTGGAGGAAAAAGACATATTTTCTTGTTTCCCCAGGGAAAGGTACAAAATATATTGTTATAATGAAATAAGTTTAGCTGTATCTCCTTTTTGAAAAATAAATTTATTTATATCATTATTATGAAGACTGTTTCTGGTAACAAGAAAAGGTTTGGTCTGAAAGCATCACAACTTGGAGGATATATCATTGTGGGAGCATTTTCATGTACGCGAGAAATGTGAGACTAAAAACAAGAAATGTGTCTGAGGATAAATAAGCGCTTTTTTATCAACTCACCCTGTCTCTTCTGGGGTCAACCTTGTTTCCCAAGACCACTATGTTAAATTGATCTGAACATAAAATAGCCCAAACGGCTGAAACACCCCTTCCTAGGATCTACTGTTAGTGTTTAGGATAACAAGCTCGTGTGAGTGACATCTTTCCAGAATTGGGTCCTCCTACACATATTTATCTGGCTATTTGACACTTGTTGAATATAGAAACAGCCTCAACTCCATTAGATCTGTAAAATGCTAAAACGGGAACATAGCTTAATTCATTATGCAAACAAATCAGTAGTTGTCAAACTCTAATAAAGCAAAAAATGAAGGATAATTTTATTTTATTTGTTGCATTAGAAATTAGTTACCTATTATGCACAACCTCTATAAGAATGCTTATGTGGGCTGCTGGTCTCCATCTGCACCCTGGAGTTAATCCTGTGACACTGCTCTCCAGACCCAAATCAAACCCAGAAAGTGCTAGTTTCCAAGGAGTCTTGTCACTCATAAGCCCACAGCTAAGATGAACATTTTTTTCTCTAAGAAGTTGCCAAAGAGGGACCTGCCAGGAGGCCATAGGGCTCAGGAACTGCAAAGCAACTGGGATCAGGATTTTTCCTGTCTCCATCTGTGCCTTGGGGTTAACCATGTGGCAAAGCTCTCCAGACCCAAATTCTGCTCAGAGAGAGAAGGTCTCCCAGGAACGGTGTATTCCTATGTTCGCAGGTGAGAAGAACACTTTTGCTCCATAACTGGCCAAAGAGGGACCTGTTAGGACACCACAGGTCTCAGGAACCATGAAGCGAATGGGGTCAGGATCCTTCCTGTTTCCATCTGCACCCCAGAGTTTACCATGTGGCACAAGTCTCCATAACCAAATCCAGCCCCGAGATTGCCGGTCTCCCGCTGTCACACCTAAGTTCAGAGGTTCATAGGCTCATGGGCTCACAAGAGGGAAAGGCTCCAATCAGCGACAATAAAACCAACTAAAACCACAGATATCCAGATGTAGAGGGGAAACTGCAAGAAACCAAGGCTACGTGGCATCATAAGAACTAAGTTCTCCCTCCTGAGCAAGTCCTGGACACCCTAGCACACCAGAAAAGCAAGATACAATTTTAAAACCACATCTCGATATGATAGAGGACTTTATAAAAGACATAAATAATTCCATTAAGGAAATACACGAGAACATAGGTAAACAAGTAGAAGCTATTATAGAGGAAACACAAAAAAAAATCCTTTGAGTTACAGGAAAACACCAACAACCAGATGAAAGAATTGAACAATACCATCCAGAATCTAAAAGTGGAAATAGAAACAATAAGGAAATCGTGAAGAGAGACAACCCTGGAGATAGAAAACCTAGAAAAGTGATCCAGAGTCATAGACTACAGGATCACACACATAATACAGAGAGAATCTCAGGAGCAAAAGACACCAGAGAAAACATTGACACAACAGTCAAACAATGCAAAATGCAAACATTTCCTAACCCAAGACATCCATAAAATCCAGGACACAATGCGAAGAACAAACATATGGATAATAGGTAAAGAAAAGAGTGAAGATTCCCAACTTAAAGGGCCAGCAATATCTTCAACAAAATTATAAAAGAAAACTTCCCTAACCTAAAGAAAGACATGCCCATATACATACAAGAAGCTTACAGAATTCCAAATAGATTGGACCAGAAAAAAAGATTCCATCCATCACATAATAGTCAACTGAATGAACAAAACAAAGAAAGAATATTAAAATCAGTAGGGGAAAAGGTTAAGTAACATATAAAGGCAGATCTATCAGAATTGCACCAGACTTCTTACCAGAGACTGTGAAAGCCAGAACATCCTGGGCAGATGTTATACAGATCCTAAGGGAACAAAAATGCCAGTCCAGCTACTATATCCAGCAAAACACTCAGTTAAAATAGATGAAGAAAACAAGATATTCTATGAAAAAAAAACAAATTTTCACAATATCTTTCTACAAATCCAGCCCTACAAAGGAAAATAGATGGAAAACTCTAATACAAGGATGGAAACTAAAACCTAGAAAAAGCAAGAAAGTAATCTCTTTGCAATGAAACCAATAAAAGAGAGAGATACATAAACATAATTCCACCTCCAACAACAAAAATAACAGGAAACAACTATCACTATTCCTTAATATCTCTTAACATCAATGAACTCAATTCCCCCAATAAAAAGACATAGAGTAACAGACTAGATAAGGAAAGAGGACTCAGCATTTTGCTGCATACAGGAAACACACCACAATGACAAAGACAGACACTATCTTAGTGTAAAAGGCTGGAAAGTTTTCCAAGACAATAGTCCCAAGAAAAAAGCTAGAGTCGTCATTTTATCAAAACAATAAAGAAGAATACTTCATAAACATCAAAGGAAAAATCCACCAAGATGAACTGTCAATTCTGAATATCTATGCTACAAATGCAAGGTCACCTATATTCATAAAAGAAACCTTACTAAAGCTCAAAGCATACATTGCCTCTCACACAGTAATAGTGGGAGAGTTCAACGATCCACTCTCATCAATGGACAGATCAGGGAAACATAACATAAACAGAGACATAGAGAAACTAACATGAAGAAATCAATTTAATATATATATATATATATATATACATATATATATATATATGAACGAAATCAATTTAACAGAAATCTGTAGAACATTTCATCCTAAAACAGAAGAATATACCTTCTTCTCAGCACCTCAAGGTACCTTCTCCAAAACTGACCATATAATCACTCGCAAAATCGGCCTCAACAGATGTAAGAACATTGAAATAATACCATCCATCCTATCAGATCAGCAAGGACTAAGACTGATCTTCAATAACAAAACAAAACAAAACAAAACACTGACAGAAAACCCACTGACAGACACATGGAAGTTTAGCAATGTGCTACACAATGATAACTTGTGAAGGAAGAAATAAAGAAAGAAATTAAAGACGTTTAAGAATCTAATGAAAATGAAGGCACAACAGACCTAAAATTATGGGACACAATGAAAGAAGCGCCAAGAGGAAAACTCATAGCGCTGACTGCCTCCAAAACAAAACTGGAGAGAGCATACACTTTCAGCTTGTTAGCACACTTAAAAGCTCTAAAACAAAATGAAGCAAATACACCCAAGAGGAGTAAACTGCAGAAGATAATCAAACTCAAGGCTGAAATCAACCAAGAAGAAACAAAAAGAACTATATAAAAAAAAATCAACAAAACCAGGAGCTGCTTCTTTGAGAATATCAACAAAATAAATAAACCCATATCCAGAGTAATAAGAGGGCACAGAGTATCCTAAATGACAAAATCAGAAATGAAAAGGGAGACATAAGAATCCGAGGACATTCAAAAAAATCATCAGATTCTACTACAAAACTGGAAATTATGAATGAAATGGACAATTTTCTAGACAGATACCAGGTATCAAAGTTAAATCAGAATCAGATAAACCATCTAAACATCCCATAACTCCTAAAGAAATAGTTATCAAAACCCTCCCAATGAAAAACATCCCAGGATCAGAAGGGTTGAATGGAGAATTCTATCAGACCTTGATAGCAAATCTAATACCAATACTGTCAAAAATATTCCACAAAATAGAGACAGAAGAAACATTACACAACTCCTTCTATGACGCCACAATTACACCTGAACCACAAAAAGACCCAACATAGGAAGAGAATTTCAGACGATTTTCCCTCATGACTATCTATGCAAAAATACTCAATAAAATTCTCACAAACCGAATCCAAGAACACATGAAAATGATCATCCATCATGGTCAAGTAGGCTTCATCCCAGGGATTCAGGGATGGTTCGATATATGAAAATCCATCAACGTAATCTACTATATAAACAAACTCAAAGAAAGAAAACCACATAAACATCTCATTAGATGCTGAGAAAGCATTTGACAAGATTCAATACCCCTTCACAATAGATCAGGAATTCAAGGCCCATACCTAAACATTGTAAAAACAATATGCAGCAAACCAGTAGCCAACATCAAACTAAATGGCGAGAAATTTGAAACAATTCCATTGAAATCAAGGACTAGATAAGGCTGCCCACTCTCTCCCTACCTATTCAATATGGTACTCAAAGTCCTAACCAGAGCGAGCAAACAGCAGAAGGATGTCAAATGGATACAGATTGGAAACACAGAAGTCAAAATATCACTATTCAGAGATTATGTGATAGTATACCTATCGTGACTCCAAAAGTGACTCCAAAAATTCCACCAGAGAACTGCTACAACTGATAAACAACTTCAGCAAAGTGTCTGGATATAAAATTTACTCAAACAAATCAGTAGCCTTCTTCTACTCAAAGAATAAATAGGCTGAAAAAATTTAGGGAAACAACACCCTTCACAATAGTCACGAATGACATAAAATACTTCGGTGTAACGCTAACAAAGCAAGTGAAAAATCTATATGACAAGAACTTCAAGTCTCTGAAGAAAGAAATTGAAGATCTCTGAGGATGGAAAGATCTCCCATGCTCATGGATTGACAGGATTAATATAGTAAAAATGGCCATTTTGCCAAAAGCAATCTATAGATTCAATGAAATCCCCATCAATATTCCAACTCAATTCTTCATAGAATTAGAAAGAGCAATTTGGAAATTCATTTGAAATAACAAAAAATCCAGTATAACAACAACTATCCTCGACAGTAAAAGAACTTCTGGGGGAATCACCATCCCTGACCTCAAGCAGTATTACAGAGAAATAGTGGTAAAAACTTTATGATATTGGAACATAGACAGGCAAGTAGATCAATAGAATGGAATTGAAGACCCAGAAATGAACTCACACCTATGGTCACATAATCTTTGACAAGGTAGCTAAAACCATCCCCTGGGAGAAAGATAGCATTTTTAACAAATGGTGCTGTTTCAACTGGAGGTGAGCATGTAGAAGAATGCAAATAGACCCATTGTTATGGCCCTATACAAACCTCAAGTTCATGTGAATCAAGTACCTCCACATAAAAACAGATACACTCAAACTAATAGAAGAAAAAGTGCGCAAGAGTACCCAACATATGGACACTGGGGAAGTTTTCCTGAACAGAACACCAATGGCTTATGCTCTAAGATCAAATATCGACAAATGAGACTTCATAAAATTGCAAAGCTTCTGGAAGGCAGAGGGCACTGTCATTAGGACAAAATGGCAAACAACAGATTGGGAAAAGATGTTTACCAATCCTACATCTGATAGAGGGCTAAAATCCAATGTATACAAAGAACTCAAAAAATTAGACTCTAGAGAATCAAATAACCCGTTTAAAACTGGGTACAGAACTAAACAAAAAATTCTCTACTGAGGAATATCAAATGGCTGAGAAATGTTCAAAATCCTTAGTCATCAGGGAAATGCAAATCAAAACAACTCTGAGATCCCATCTCACACCAGTCAGAATGGCTACGATCAAATAATCAAGTGACAACAGACTCTGGGTTGGAGGTGGAGAAAGAGGAACACTCCTCCATTGTTGATGGGATTACAGCCACTCTTGAAATCAGTCTGGAGTTTCCTCAGAAAGTTGGATATTGTACTACTTAAGGACCCAGCTATACCATTCCTGGGCATATACCCAAAAGATACTCCAACATATAACAAGGACAAATGCTATGTTCATAGCAGTCTTATTTATTATAAAGAGACTCTGGAAAAAAAAAACCAAAAAACAAAAAACCAAATGTCCTTCAACAGAGGCATGGATACAGAAAATGTGGTAAATTTACACAAGAGAATACCATTCCCCTATTAAAAACAATGACTCCATGAAATTCATAGTCAAATGGGTGGAATATCATTCTGAGTGAGGCAACCCAATCACAAAAAAACAAAACAAAACAAAAACAAAAACAAACAAACAAAAAAACCACACATGGTATGCATTCACTGATAAGAGGATATTAGTCCAAATGCTCAGATTACCCATTATAAAATCTATAGACCACATGAAGTTCAAGAATAACAAAGACCAAAGTGCAGATGCTTCACTCCTTCTTAAGTGGAAGAACAAAAATATTCATAGAAAAAGATATGGAGACAAATGTCAAGCAGCAGAGACTGAAGGAATGGCCATTCAGAGCCTGCTCTACTTGGGGATCTAGACTATATACATAAAATATTGTTGATGCTGATGCCAGGTAGTGCATGCTGACAGGAGCCTGATCTCAGGTCTCCTGTTAGGCTCTGCCAAATCATGAGAAATACAGAGGTGAATGCTAGCAACCAACCATTGAACTGAGAAAGGGGTCCCCATTGGAAGAGTCGGAGAAAGAATTGGAGGATCTGAAGAGGCTTGTAACCTCATAAGAACAACAATACCAACCAACCAGAGCTTTCAGGGACTAAACCACCACCCAAAGAGTACACATGGACATACCCATGGATCCAGCTGCATATGTGGCAAAGGATGACTTTGCTGGGCACCCATAGGAGGAGAAACCCTTGGTCTTACCCAGACTAGACTCTGCAGTGTTAGACAAGGAGGTGGGAAATAGTGGATGGGTGGGGGTTGGGGGACACCCGTATAAAAGAAGGGTGAGGGGGATGGGATAGAGGAGTTATGAAAAGGAAACTTGGAACAGGGATAACATCTGAGATGTAAATTTAAAAAATCCAATAAAAATGGAGAAAGGTGACTTAATTTCTTTTAATATAAAAATTGACCCAAATTCAGAAGCAGAAGATATCAAAACATTAGGTGCATGACATAATCAAAACAAGGTAATGTGTTTCCTTCAAAAGTTGTGTGCTTCAAAGTACTGGCCCATGTGAGAGTGATCTAGAGAGAATTCTGACAAAGAGGTAAAAGGAATAATTGAGATCAAGACATAAATTAATAAAACAAAGCGGAAAAATACAGATAAAAGAATCAGTGAAATAATGAGTAGACTTTTTATTAAAGATGAGAAAGAGACAAATTAATCAATAATACTCCAATTACAACATTAATAATAAAAATGGAAACATTGTAATAGATAGCAACAAATCTCAGAAAAATTATAAAGACCTATTTTCTACTAACTTGCGAAGGCTAAAATGATGGCCAAATTTCTAGATGCCCTAGGCCTTCCAAAATCAAATCATACAGCATGAAGAAATTAAACATATCTATACTAAGCAACTGAAACAAACCAGTAACAAAATTTCTACCAATTTATAAAAAAATCCAAGGCCAAATAGACTCACTGATATTCTGGGATGTCTCTCACAAATACAAACACCAATAGTACTGAAACTGCTCCATAAAATTGAAAGAGAAGGAATGTTTTAAATTTTCTTTTCATAAGAGAGCATTGCATTGATGAAAAGAAAGAAAGAAGAAAAGGAAAGATAAAGAAAATGAAATTAAAAGGTAAAGATTTACAAATATTTACAGAAGTGAAAACTTTCTAATTTAAATTGAAATTTCTCAGAAGTAAGTATTGAAATCAATAAATGAGACCTTTCATAATTAAGATGTGTGAAGTCACAACCTATACTACAGGTGAAAGATTTTGCTAATTATACATCTGGCAGAGATTAATATCTATAATATCATTAAAGAAAAACTCACCAACCAGGCCTATAGGCTATAGATTTAATAGATCAATGGTTTTCATGTATGACAACAGCAAGCAAACCAAGAAAGAGATCATGAATACACTCCATTCAAAATAACGTCAAAGAAAAAATATCTAGGAAGAAATTTAATTCAGGAAGTAAAGTGAGCTACAGTGAAAATGTCAAATTTCTGAAGAATGAGAATGACAGTAGAAAACAGAATGACATCTGATTCTATGCACAGGTATTGTCAGAGTTAATGTCAAGAAAGAAACCATTTTCCAAGAAGCAGTTTATAGATGTAATGCAATACCTATGAAAATCCCTTCTTTTTTTATTCATCGCAAAAAGAAAAAAATAAACTATCCTAAAATTCATATGGAACAAAATAACAATAACAACAGCAGCAGTAGCAGCAGCAACAACAACAACAATAACAACAACAGCAACAACAACCAAAAAACAAAAGGTTTTGTATAGCCAAACAATCCTGAGCAAAAAAGACGAATACTGGAAGAATGGATGAACTACCATTCCTGATTTAAGATATACAATATGGTACAAAGAGAAAAACAGACATCTAAGCCAATGGATCAAAACTGAAGACTTGAACATGATTACATATTACTTCCAATGCTTCATGTTTGAAAAATTTGCCAGATATATAACTTGGAGCAAAGAAAACTTGCTATACAAATGGTGATAAGAAAGGTGGACATAAGCAGTGAATATCCTAGTAAGAGCACCAGTGGAAGGGGAAGCCCTGGGTCCTGATAAGACTGAACCCCCAGTGAACTAGATTGTTGGGGGGAGGGCGGCAATGGGGGGAGGATGGGGAGGGAAACACCCATACAGAAGGGGAGGGGGAAGGGGGGTGTTTGCCCGGAAACTGGGAAAGGGAATAACACTCGAAATGTATATAAGAAATACTCAAGTTAATAAAAAAAAAAGAAAAAAAGAAAAAGAAAGGTGGACATATAAGAATAAAACAAGAATAAAATTAAACCATAGTGATCACTTTTACCAAAACCTAAGTCCAAAATAGTTTCAGACACCTAATTAGGAAATATAAAATGTCGAAAAGATAAGACATGTTGTACCCTACATTATACAACTGTAGGAAAGCACTTTCTATATAGTACTCCATTAGACCAAGAATTAGAACTAGTAATTGACAAGTGGGAATTCATAAGCTAAAGTGTTTCTGTAAATCTAGGGGTGAAAGCTGGGTAAAGAGGAAGCTGACAAAAAGGGTAAGCATGTTTGACAGCTATACCTCTGAGAGAGGACTAATATCAAAGTTATATAAAAGAATTGAAGAGGAGGAGGAAGAGGAGGAGGATGAAGATGAGGGGGGAGGAGAAGGGGGATGGAGAAGAGGAGGAAGAGAAGGAGAAGGAGAAGAGGAGGAGGAAATATTCAGAAATTAGTCTTGAACATAAAGGTTTTTTAAAAAACAAAATGAAATGGCATAAATATATATCAAAATTATTCATCATACCTAGCAATTATTAAAATGAAATTAGAAAATGAGATTCTATCTTACATCAATCAGAATGGGAAAGATCTACAAAATAATGGATAGCCAATGGTGGATCTGTTGTAGGGAATAAAGGACAGTCCCTCACTCTTGGTGGAATTGCACATTGGTGTAGTCACTATGAAAATCAGTATGATGAATTTTCAGGAAGATAAAAATAAATCTACCAAATGGTTCAGCTATAACCACTCCTTGGCAGATGCCCAAGGGACTCAATATCCTACTCAACAAATACTTGCTGAGCCATGATCATCGCTACTCTATTCACAATAGCTGGGGAATAGAAACAACATAAAAGTCTTTCCACTGACAAATGAATAATGAAAATATGGTATATATATACACGGTGGAATACTGTTCACTTGGAAGAAAAATGAAATCATGAACTTTGCTCGAAAATTGATGGAACTAGATAAAATCTAGTGAGTGAGATGACCCAGACCTAAAAAGAAGCATCACATAGTTTCTCTTATTTGAGGCTGAGACAGATTCTGGCGCAACTGCAAGAAAGCAGGAAAGGAAAAGGAAGAGTTGACCGGGTCAAGGATTGCTAGAGAAACACAGAAGCAACAAAAAGTACAAGGGATCTGACTAAGCCAATAAGAAATGGGACTTTAATTTAGAAGGGAGAGGGAAATAAATAGCAGTATAAGGAGAGTACAATAACAGTAAGAATATTTGGGAAATGTCATATGCATATAAATATACATATCCCCAACCCTCAGCTGCTATGAGGTGACATGGGTGCAGGGATAATGTTCATCCCATCTCCCAGCCCCTCACCCTCTGCAGCAGTTGGGAGAGCTGGCCCTGGGATCATGATAACAGATGAGCTGTCCAAACACAGTGGAGCTGGCCTTGGTGGAAAAGGGGTGGGGGGCAGGTGAGCTGCCTGAAAGGTGAGGGTGATAGTGCAGGAGATCCTGCCCTGTTACTGGTCTGCCTGCCGTGTAGGAGACTGAGGATGGGGTCTGCAGTGGTGTTCTCTCTCCCTTCCTCCGGGTCACCTGCAGTGGTAGTTGGCCTCCAATATATGAAAGTTCTGTTCTCTCTGTAGCACTTCATAGATGGAACCTTGCACCTGACCTGGGCAACACAGTGAAGCTGGCTTTGATGGCAAAGGCCCAAGTGAGTCAGCCCTAAGAATGGGAGAGAGATTTGTTCCAGCTCTTTGTAGACTGTAGCACTTGATAGAGTAGGCCCTGTGCCTTGAATGGGCAGCACAGTGGAGCTGGCTCTAGAAGCCAGGGTGTAAATGAATCTAAATCAACCTAAGGGCAGGAAAGCAGGAGAGCTGACCCTGCCTTCTGCCAATGGTGGCTTTGAATGGTCCAGCCAAAACAGTGATAGAAAGATAGCCCTGGGGGTATATAAGTAGGAGAGATCTGAAATGCTCCTAACACAGCTACCACCCAGGTCCACATCCAGGCCTCTCAACTTGCACACCTCAAAATCGATATCATCGTGGATGGTTGGGATGGTTGGAAGGGCCAGTCTTTCTGATCCAAAGCTGCAGACTATCCAAGACACAGGATAACAACAGGATATTCAGGGGGCATCCCACTGAGGAAGTAGTATGGATATCACAGAAGCTATAGACCTTGAATCACACAAATGACTCTCGTTGCAATTAACATTTGGAAGTGAAGACATGTGGACAGAGGGATTTACTGTGGGACACATTAAGACATATAACAGTTTCTCCATGATAAAATATTTTTCTACGCTTTGTTGGTTTTTTTGCTTATGTGTGTGGTTTTTCTTTTGAGGGAAAGGTTGCAAGAGTAACAGGCAAATATGAGTAGACAGGGAGATAAGAGAGGAAAGAACGATGATCCGGACTGGGGTACATGATGTGTAAACATCACACACACAAACACACACACACACACACACACACAGACACACACACACACACACACACACACACACAGAGGGGGGGGCGTGGTTCAATGAAAAATTTCTATCCTAGTTGACAACACTTCATGGGCAGACTAACAAAAGTATCAACACTGGGCATGAGAATCCCCTTTTATTAAATTGTCTTTCAGAATTGTATTATAGACAATAATACAGAGTATTATTATTGCTTTTTGTTGTTCCAGAGGTGAAGTTATGTTCCTGTTGCTGAGTACAGTGCCTACTACCGATAAAAGGCCCAGAGGCTGCTTATCTAACTCTAACCTTAATAACTCCTCCCTCAGGACTGGTTAGCAAGGTACTAGAGGGCACCATGCAAGCTTTGAAATGAGGAAATCAACCAATTATCACACCTATGATGTCTATAAACCACAGTAAGACCAGCATGGCAAAATGAACCAAAAGGTGCAGGAGAGGCATGGCAAACCTTGGCCGAAGCCAAAAGCTCTCTGTTTGGACTTTGGACTTGCACACCAAGAGGTAAATCACGCCTGGTACTGGGAACCTAGCCAACCACGAAGGCTAGTGAAATCATGGACCTTAGAGAAGAATCTAAAGGGGAGGGTGAAAATATCTTCTATACCCATTATAATGCATAAATAATAATCAATACTTAGACCTTTACATCTTATTATACAAATTCTCTTGGTTCTGGTTATAGAAAGTTTAAATTTGTTCCTAAGGTTTGTATTGCAACATCTCCTGATTAATACATTAGTGCTTTTCTTATTCTTCGAATTACAACCTCACCAAAACAAAACAAAACAAAACAAAACAAAACAAAACAGAAAACCCCACTGTTTAGAAAACCCATTCCACAAATCATCCAGAGCTGGCTCTATTAATAAAGTATGAAACATTTATTTTCTGAACACAAAATCTTCTAGCTGGAATCTAGATCATCTAATATGGGCTTTATTTAATTTTATCTCAGCTGGATTTTTTGTTTGTTTCCTTGCTTGTTTGTTTGGCTAGCTGGCTAGGTATTTTTAGCTTCTTGTGTTTGATCAAACATATGTAATCATTTATCACTTGCCAACAGGGACACATCCTGTTAAGTATATCTTTAAGTATGCTGATCAATAGACAAATACATAGAGTGTATTCACACAAATGATACTCTAGGCATTTTAATCATACGGATTCACTGTTGCGTAAGTGGCATTTTGTTAACCAGAACATTGCTGTTTGTTACATGATGATAATAACACTGATAATTTTAAAGTGTTTTCAAAATTGCTTATATGAGTCAGGCAATATAAAGAAAGATGCAGAAAATACATTACTTTTATTTGGTAGTAGCAGAAATCAGATAAGATAAAGGTAAAACTTTATTGTGGAAGTCCCTCTACAGCTTAGAGACAAGGTGCAGAAGTCAAACTGGAAGTAAGTTAGGAGACTTTCCCCTCCTGGCAAGCTTTCCTAGTGCTATGTAAACTGCAGGAGGAGAGCAGGGCTGAACTACCTTGCCCAGAAGTAAGGCACACTGTGTGCTTCTGTACCAACCTTCCAGGCAAGTTATTTCCAGTAGTGTAATAGTGCTAGGGCATTTGAGGGACAGCTAACTGCATTCTGTTTAAACGTGAAGGCCATTCCGTCGGAAGAAATACATTCCCCTTACTGTAAACCTGGCCGAATACTGTGGTTGAGGAGGTCACAGGCTCTATGGATAAATGTGCTAAGAGATGTTTTTGCTAAATGGATGTAGAGTCAAAATGTTGAGCAGAAGTGACATATGACTATCAGCTCTAAATAAGCTATCGCTACCACTTCCTCCAAGTGCCAAGAGAACACACAAAATAGAGTGCAAAAGCAGTAAGAGCTGGAGAATGCTGGCCACCTGATGTGACAATGATTATGAACACATGGAAACTTTGGCTACCTACGTAAGACATGGAAAAATGAAGCAAAGAATGAGAGCCTGAACGACAGAGAGAGTTGAGAAGGTTAGCAAGAGCAGGAAGGAGATAAGAAAGGGTAGTGGGTGGGAGGAGAATGGTTACAATATCTTGTCTATATGTATGAATTTGTGGCTATGGTCGTTTGGTGACAGCAGAAATCGCAGAATATAGTTATTAATTATTAAATATATAACAGATAATTGGCCTATTATTTCCTTGTACTGGAGACATTAAAATGCATTCTTTCATAATTAAATGTGTAATTGTTCAAGTCAATTTGAGAGAAAAATTTCATATTTTTCCTTTGAAACATCTCTATATTTGTGTGTGTTAACTCCATCATAAAATTTTCAACAAGAATAATGGAAAGAAATAGCTTATTGTGCATCAAGTAGATTTCTAAGAGCTTGGCCTGCTTAATTATTTAGTCTCACAATGACCATACAAGACAGATATATTAGTATGACCATTTAACTTAAGGGCATTCTTGAGATCTTATATTTTGTAAGGCTAAAACAAAGAGATATTAGTGGTTACAGAGGTGATTTGAATGAGATATTCCCCATGACTCAGATATTCCAACACTTGTTCTCCAGTAATCAGCTCTAATGAGGTTGGTTTAGAAAGTAAAATACTGCTGAAAGAAAGATATCACTCTTACCTTTTGCTTTTCTGATTTCAAAATCATTACAAACTATACAGATAAAAAATACTGCATTACCATAAAAAAGGTATATAGACCACTGAAATATATATGTATGTGTACGTGTATTTGTATGTGTATGTGTGTGTGTATAATATATATATATATATATATATAATATGTGATCCTCGCTCAGTTGCTGAGAAGTTACAAAAGATAAAATATAGTTACTAACTGGTACTTAGCAAATTGTGATATACACTTGGAGAAGGGTAAAACTAAAATGTTTTCATCCACGAGACCTGCATTTAAAAGATACTAGAAAAAAATGTAGGAACAAACTTTGGACACTGGTTTTTGCAATGAGTAAAGCAGAGAAGTGGTTTGCATCGATTAAAATATTCTGTGCAATAATTGAAACTGTCAGTAGAATGAGGATAAAAATAATAGAATGGTTAAAGGAAGATTTGGAAACTACATCTGATAAGTAATTTAGACATGAATGAGTCAAGCAAATTAGAATCATGCCTCACCCCCTACATAAACAACATTGCTATTCCAGTACTTTACCCATTTGCTACATGTACACACATATACAAAATATATCATATGATAATTAATACCCATAGAAAATCAAAATTCTGTCACCTATAGTAACATTGACAAACTTGAACAACTTTATACTTGGTGAAAATATACAAGGAAGAAAAATACTATATAAAACACCATGTGGCATCTAAAGTAGGCTAAATTACGGAAGCGTTGAATATGTGGGACTGGCTGAACCTAGATAAACTTGGCTGAAAGGTCATCAAATTTCAGCTATGGAAGATGAATAGTCCTGACTATGTAATACACAAAATAATTGTACTGATACTTCTTTTTGTCAAGACAATATTTCCTAAGAAAAGACAAAACAATATGTCATGCTTAGAAAACTAAAGAGCCAGCTCAACATACCTGAGCAAAAACATTACTTGCAGCCAAGCCTCACACCCTGAGTTCAGTCTCTGGAATCCACACAGTGATTCAAAGAATAGACTCTGACCTACAGGAAAGCAATATGGTGTGAACAAGCATATACACACACATGTGCATAAACACACACACACATGCACACACACACACACAAATGTACACATACAAGGCAAACAAGGAATGTTTGGAGGTGATAGAAACATTTATCATGTAATAATGATGATTATATCACAATGTAAATATGGTAGAATTTTTATTTGGTTTAGTAGAATAAAAGATCAAAGAAAATAAGGAAGAAAAATCACATTACCGAATGCTGAAGTCTTTCTTGCCTTAAGCCCTCCCCCGTGTTGACTTCTTTCTCCTAGCACATGGGAAAAGATGGAAAGAGACCAAAATGACTGGCAATAAATACATGGCTATTTCATGGGCCTTTAAATGCCCAACATTCTTACAAAATAAAGGAATTGTGCAAACCTCTTTCCTTATCTTCCATTCCTTCACATTCTGAAACAAATTTTTAATCTTCCCATCTTCAACAACACTTTCTTTCCTTAATAATCATTAGCATGCAGTTTTTGACAATGGTACCATCTATCTCTTGTTTTTCCTATCTGGATATAGGCAAAGTCTCCTCTGACTGGTTGTTATTGCTGTTTTCTTGTTGGAGGAAGTAATTGATCACCCATACTCCTAATTAGCGTGAGAATCTGCTCCCACTTGTCATCTATTATGGTTCTTTCTCGGGAACACAGATATCTCAGTAGTGATTACCAAGTCTCTTTTCAATCCAAGAATTGTGGCAACTCAAGCTATCAACACCTAGAGGACTTTATCTACTGCAGCATAGTGAAGTGTAATTCGTTGACACACAGTTTCCCCTGGAAAATCACTCTCTGAGGATACCAAATCTGAGTCAAGTTCATAAGTTCATTACTGACCACTCAGTATTTAGCAATGTCCACCCACACAGCAGATTTCTAGTCATACCTAAGGTATGGCCAAAAAAGAAGAATCTAAAGCAATAACAGGGTTTCCTACATGTAAAATGATGAATATTTACATATAGTCCTCAAAAATAGAGAGACATCTTAAATGGATTCAATAGTCCCAAGACTTTTGAAGGGAATGCCGGGACTAATTATAATATATTAACAAAGGTCATTATTTTTCCATTTAATTGAAGCTATCTAAGCAATTTTCCATTTCTTTTCTCTTTAAACAATCATGACATTGACAATATAATAAAGAAATAAATTATAAACATACAAAAAAACCCACAAATTGAGCTTAAGACAGACTTATATTCTTACTTTGAGGTAATAATTAAAATTAAGCCAGACATGAGATTTTCTATGTAAAGGACTACGCTTTTCTCTGCAAAACTCCCAAGCACCTATAAGTCATATTAAGTAGCATTGATAAGGAATTAGAAGAAATTTAAAGTGAAATAGAGCACCCAGAAAGAAAAACCTTATAGTGATCTTTCTTCTAATGCAATGAATAATCTAAGATTAAAATTCAGCTGACAGTATCAGAGAACCTGAACACAGGATTGTGTTAGTCTTCACTGAATAGTTCACCTTCTTCACCTGTCACTCATGCCCCACATTTTATGATAGAAAAGTAGATGTATTTAAGAGAAAAATGTAAGCATCTTAAGAAACAAACTATTTCAAACTTTATGAATAGTCTAACAGCTGAGCTCCTAGAAAGTACATACAATCTGGTGATAGATATTATCTCCAGAAAGGTGCCAATAGGATGTGCAAAGTCATTGAGCCTGACACTCTATGCTGGAGACGCTTTCTTCACGTCCTATAATTCAAGGTGACTTGACAGAATTAAGAGTCAATACTCAAAGAAAATCTATGCTTGAAAGCAAGAAATTTTAACCACTCTTCAGCCAAGTTGTTCTATAGAATCTGAAAAAAGGAAGGATGATTAAATAGGCAAGCACATGAATTTTATTAACCAATTCAAGTCAGGATAAATGAAATATGCCAATAATTTATGCATTCACATGAAGCATACTGCGATGTGATCCAGTTTACAGAGTGTAGTGCTTCATGTATAAATATTGGAAATCTCATTAAAACACAGTTTGAGTACACTGACATATCAGCTAAATTCTGGATTCTAAGGCAGTCATTTTGAGCAATGAAAAACTAGTAATTGGTATTTACTCTATCACAGTTTGCTTGCTTCTTTGGCTTGGGGGGTAGGCTTAGGCACTTTCTACTAAAAAGGAAAATGAAACAGAAACTCTCTAGGGATTTGAAATCTTTCAAGCCCACTCTGGTTTGAATTTCACATTGTTCTCATGGACAAACATGGAAGGGAAGCAATTTGGAACAAGAAATGATCTAGGAAATAATCTTATTCAAGTCTCTTATTTTACAGATGAATAAATTTAGCATCTGCCAGTCTTCCAACAGACGCTGTAAGAAGCATTATGACTTCATATCTCTCCTGCCATAGAGTTTGTTGCTCATGAGACCAAGCCACTTGGAATATTAAATCTTCTGACATTGTATCACTTTGAATAACCGGATATTCTATTAATACTTCTCCTAGAATAAGTCTCTGGCTATATTTGCCATCTTGTTTCACAATATATCAAAAAACGCATTTTATATTTCACTGCCCTGATTTTAATCTGGGTAAAACTGAAACACAAAGAAAAATTTCAAGCAATGGACACACTGTGAAAGTAGCGATCCAGACAGCTTGAATGATGTGTTTGGGAGACATTTAGTTTCTTACCAAAAACACAGTCTAAAACTAATTGAGTTTACTTTCTTTTGCGAAATAGACAAAAAAAAAATGACAAGATTGCTGCTAAACCCTCATAACACAAAGTCATGATATTTATTGATCCACCTCAAAATGCTGGAGTTTCCGTGTACCAAGGCTTTCAAGTAGCAGCATACTCTCTGTATATCATACACATTAAGGTTTTATTAAAAATTCAATGAAATATTTATACCTCAGTTATAAATCCCAGATGGGGAGATGAATGCAATCAAGACATAGTGATTTTTCCAATGAGAGTTTTATACATAGAACATTTAGTTATGGCAAAGGATGCCTTTTAGTTTTTAATAGTACAACAGTTTTTAAGTGACCTACTTCTTCGACAAGAATGACACATATGCATACTCTTTCAATTCTTCTCCTCCAGTGCCAGCCCCCTCACCAATGGAAGAATAGAGCAGATTTGTAAGGGAATTCCCACAGGCCCTATTTCAAATTTCACTGGGAAATTTAGAAATAGCTCTAAATTTCTCTAGGTAATTTAGAAATAATTTCATAATAATGCATAATAAAATTCATGAAGATTTTAAAGTAAAATCCTTTCTATTAAAATTCCCAAGATAACATTTCTTACAGTAATTCCATTGTGTAAGTGCTAAGGCAATTGTCAGTAATTCCAAATGATGTCAATATTTGAAGAGAAGGTATATCTCTGGCTCCTTATTACATAGGCATAGCTGCCCGCTGGTTCATCCTCAAGGGTGGGTTTCATAGAGAAAAGAATATCTTTGCCTCGGATTTGATCCAAGTCACTGTGTCCCCCTAGAGGAGTTACTACTGATCGTTTTGTTATAGTTTAGAATTTACAACAAAGACTGTATCATTGTAGAATGTCTTTTTAAAATTTGAGAATTTTTATATGCAGTCCTAAGTACTAATAAAATCCCAAATAAAACTTATTTCCAAACATGTCCTTTCTTTACAATACACATCAGTGTTTGATCTGAGAGAGTCTTAGCCAGATTTTCTTTAAGTGCTTTTAACTGTGTTCAGGGGAATGGACGCTGTGATAAACATAATGCAGACTAGAAGAACAGGGCAGAGATGCCTTTGCCAACTTACTAGACCTTGAGTTTCATCATGAAATTCAAGTTTACAACATTGCCATCAAATTCTAATTTAAGAAGGGCAGGACTTGAGTAGTCAAATGCAATCCTGAAACTGCCCTCGCCACCCACCCCCCACGTCCTGCTCAAAACTAAACAAAATATTCTGTGGCTCTCCCCGCATCTTTCTAGTTTTAAATGTTGATAGCTACCTAACAAAAAAGATGTTCTGACATACCAATGTTCTTAAATAATTTATAGTAGTGTATAAATTCAAAAAATTTATAAATTCAAGCAGAAGTAATTGTCAAGTAAAAAGTTTCAATATTATCATAGATTCCCCATCTTGTATTCATGTAGATGTACTATTTTTAAGAACTACTAATGTTATCACGTTATAAAACTATCTTATTCTCTTCTGTAATACAATTCATCTTTTAAGCACATCTCTGTAATCATTTTTTAGAAACTATTCACCATGACGTTCACACCATCCATCTGCTTTTGCATTCGTTGATCAAGCCTAATTTAAAATATTGGGCTACTTAGTGGGAGCAGATATTTGATCTTGACCAATAGTATAGCAGCACACAGTAGTTTAAAAGCTCACATTCAAAGATTTTCCTGAAAAATAACACTTACCCATTTTTTTCTTTGCATAATTGTGCCCTTTAATTTTTATTTGCTGTAATTTAGAGAAGTAGAGAACAATAAGCAAGGAGATAATCCTAAGCTTTCAGTAAAGATATAAATCTTAACCACATGTGAAGTGGAGAAAGAAAAATCTGAAAAAGAAAAGCCAAGAAATACAACTTTTCACACCATATTTGAAAATGCACATCTAGTAGAAACAGATGAGAGGCAGGGAAACTACAAACAAAACCCACCCTTTCTTAACTGGTTTCATGGGTTTGCTCTTCACACTTTCTAGAAAATAGGCTGGGGTGGGAGCAGCAGCAAGAGTCTTCAATGTTCCTGCTATAATACAGCCACCCACGACACCGCGTATGTCATCCTTGACTGCTTCTTAAAGAGCCCACTCTCCAACCGCCTTAGATGCCCTCCCCTCAGCTGCCCTTCCGGAGTTTCTCCATTTCCTTCCAACCTGTGTTGTAAATTAAGCTGACTTCATTTCAAGGCTTGTCTTTCTAGGCAGACTCCTCACAAATTAATTCTAGACACAACAGAGTTGTAACTGAGACCCGAGATGAAACCTGAAATTGTTGAGTAAAATTCACAAGAATTTCAGGGCTGTGTTCCTCTTTGCTCTTCCAACACATAAAAAAACAAGGAAGTCTTTTAAATGCCTTCCTTCAATGCTGGCATGAAATAAGCCTTAGAATTCCTCAGAAAACATGAAATCACAACTTCTAATATAACTCAGATCAGTATTTCTTAAAGCTAATTGTCTTTGACACGTTTGTTATTTTATGATTGCCCTGCAAGATATCTTCATCACTCTACTAATTATTTCAATTGTAGCAGAACTCTTTAATCTAATGAAAAGTGTGCTTGCTGCCTTACATATAATTCTGCAGAGGTCATTGTAAGGAAATGTGCATTTGCTCACAGAATGCTTGATTGCCATTTGTTTAGCTTATGGGTTGATGAAGACTTGAGTTAGAAAGCCATGCCTATATTCATTGCACCAAATCCAGTACTGGCAGAAATGTGGTGGGAAAGTCAGACTAACCTGTATTTTCCTATATAATTTACAAAATTTAGATGAGTTGCTATTTAAAGTCAAATTAGCCTAGTTTACACACGCATGGACGTTTTTTTTCCATACTATGTGGAATAAGAATTCCCAAGGAATCTGTAAACAGTTTTGAATGTTGGATCATTTTGGAATTGCCATCTTTAGATTTCAAGCAGACTATACTTGACTGCTTTCCTAATTTTTCTTTATTAAATACACATACTAAAAAGTGCAGAACAGAGCTAGACAATTGTCCATAGTATTGGCCAGCTAAATGAAGATAATATTGCATAAGTGATGCTTTGTTCCTTGAGTTCAGGATGCTTCCTGTATCTATTTTCAAACTATTACAAACTCCATACCATTTTTAATACTAAACAGATCAGAATAGTACATAAGTACATAGTACATAGTACATAATAGTACTTTGCTGCAACTGTTAACCAAAAGTTGGTGTAAGGTGCAATACATACTCCTTAGACAATAGAAAGAAACACTATGATTCAAATGAGTCAAAAGCCCATGTGATAATCAAGACATGTCTTGTGGCAAGCCTTAAAGCACATAGAGCTTGAACAGCAGATATGTCAGTGGGTAGCACAGTAGCTGAAGGAAGGAATGTTGATCTTTAAGGCAAACGGAATGCAGATAAAGTAGTGTACACTCCAGTTTAGACTTCAAAGCCTGCCACCTGTCATTGCTTGGGTCAACTATTGCTACGGCCACTGCAATAAATCACTATTACACTCAGTTGCTTAAAGAGGAAAATTTTATTGTTATGGTCTATCAGGGTTTTATTGCAATGGGAATTGGAAAAAATCATAAGGACAACAGGTATAAGCTCTAGGTATCTCAAGACGTTACAGCTGAGCAGTGTCTAGAGCTGGAAATTGGAATACAACAACCCATGGCTTGTATTAGTCACTGTTCTAATGACTAAACATTTAAAAATAAGAGCCTATGGGGCATTCTTATTCAAATCACCACAAGACTCATAGAGGTTTCCTTCTCTTGGAGTAGTAGGTCCTTATGCATTCTCTAAGTAGGCTAGTAGTCACTGGATAGTCAAGTAGCATTGTACTTGAAGGTTTAAAGAGCAATGGATCCAGACAGCTGTGTGGGCATTGAATCATCTCATTTAATTTAGTCAGGAAAGTCTCATGAACACTGCAGTACTGCTGTGTATAGATAGGTCAATTACAAGCAGGTAATTCACATAAGAGCTACTGCACAATGCTTTTTCTTTTGTGTGTGGCATAATTCACTTATGCCAATGATTTCAGAGTGCTTGCATGTGGGAACATATATCATATTTTTATTTCTTTAAAAACTGTTGTTGGGCTGGTTATAGCGGGAGTAAAGAAGGAGGCTGAACCAGTTTGAGGTTGGCCTGGGCTACACATTTTGTTTGGCAATGGTGAAATCCCAGCATTCTGGAGGCAGAGGCAGATGAATCTGAGTTCAAGGCCTGGCTGGTCTTTAGAGCAACTTCCAGAATAGCATGGGCTACATGGAGAAACCCTGCCTTGGAAAATTGTCATTGAACTTGTGTATTGCATTCTGCTTATGTATTTACGACTAGTGGACATTTGCATAGGTCCTTCAGTTTGCCTACAATAATTAATTAATGCTACTATAAATATGGATGAGGTTTGGTGGTACCCATCTTTAAAAGATTGAGGAAATTTATTAAATTGATTTATAAATATATTCCTACCTGACTATCTGACAATCTTTTAAGAAACATTTAATTGTGAATCCCTTGAATTACTAAATTCTATATTTCAAAATCTTAGAAGCAGGGCCTCAGGAACATTGATTTAAACAGTAACCCAGTGAGAGACGATCCACAGCATAAAATAGAACATTATCCATATTTTTTTCACTTGAAGCAGTTTTATTGAAATCCAAAACAATGCACATAAAATGTAAAATTAAAATTTCTTTGTATGTTATGTTATACGTTTGTGGTAAGATATCAATTATCCATACTTTTAACACAACATTTTTATTGTTTCTTTGGGAATTTCCTATCATACACCCCTATCACATTTGTACATTTGTTCCCAGTTATCCCCTGTTCTTCCCATAACCCTTGTTACCTTGTTATATTCCCACCAGCAAAATAAAAAAGAAAATTAGCTGAGTCTTTCTCTCCTGCATCCCTGCTAGAAAGAATGTACTATGTAGGGCTACACCTCAGCATCATATCACAGTTTTTAAGAGTTGTCTCCAATGGCTTTATGTCTAGGCTGTGGTTGTCATCATCATCATCGTCATCATCGTTGTCGTCATCATCATCATCATCATAATCATTATTAATTTTGGTGAGGAGTATAGATGGAGGTTGTCACAGAATTCTTCTATGTCCCTCTTTCTCAACTGTATATCAATAGTCATCAATATCACTGTGAAAATAGTTTATTCGAAAGTAGCTTGTTTGCTCTTTATAGACCACAGGAACATGGATTATGGGATTCCCCATGGTTTCTGGTGTAAACATGGACCACAGAACATGAGTCTTAGTTACAGCAGAACCATAAACCTGGTTAAAGACCCTTTGATGATTCAGGGATCATGGACATCACCATGGCTTTCAGCCACAACATAAACCTGGATCTCCACCCAGCATTTGGGTGGCAGCATGGAAATGAACATAAACACAGACTCAGGCAATGGCACAGGCCATGAACATTCACATAGCATCAGGTAACAACATGGTTCTCAGACATCAACCTGGTCCTTGGGCGTGTAGGCCCACTGAAACACACTAAGCAGCACTGTGGGACATTGTGGTCCTGAGAGGAGTTCTAGTCTATGTGGACAACTTCTCATCATGGGTCTCCTTCATTGACAAGATGTAGATTGATCCTGAGTCTGGGCAGCTTGTTCAGGGTCTGAGTGTGCATCTGCTAAAGCTCCAGGCTGCTGTACAACATCCCATCAACTCCACTGACCACGTAATCTACCACAGACCTCAGCCCTCCCTCTCACACCTGTCACAGCTGTCACACCACAAGTTCTGTCTCTTGAACCACTCTGCTCTTCAGTTACTCCGATATCTTCATTACCCACTCCCTCCTCACACTGGCACCCACCAGAGGGCAGGCCGTTGGTATGTATGCAGGGTGTATGGGCATGTCCTGTAACCCTTTATCAAATCTCTCTCATTTTAAAATCTGAATTTGATTTAAAAACCATTGTTACGAGTAGATTCATGCCTAATAAATATTTCTACAAACATAACTAAAAGGTTTCACTCTGAGTTCACATCTTAACCTAAGGTTTAATTCTTTGGTGAGGATTGAAGGAAAGAAAGGAAATATATGCAAAGTCAGTATAGACCTTTTTTTTTTTTTTTCCTGATTGGCTTGAAATAGTAAGGTTTTCTAGAAGTGCAATTATGATGTGAAATATGTTTAAACTATACAAATTAACTATATCTTATAGTTAGATTTCTGTACATAGCCAACTCACTTTCATTTAGGATCTAAAAAAATTCAGTCAAATAGAATTACTCTCAATTAGGTTTAAGTTAGAATTGAGTTCAACCACTAGTGGCCACATTTTTGTTTTTATAAAAAATAAAATAGGGGCAAAAATTAAAGTATAAGAAATTAAGAAGAAAATATGACAAGTTTAAGAAAATACACATAACAAACTGCAGTTATAATTAATATAAAATTCTTTAAAACATGATTTTGTAGAGATTTTATAATAAAATTTAGAACTCAAAAAAAATTCAGAACATGTTTTCTTTCTCTTCTTCCTTTCCTTCCTCCTTTCCTCCCTTCTCCTACTCTTCCTTCTCCTTCTTACATTTTTTATTATTAGGGTTTTTTTTTTCTTTTTCTTGAAACAGGGTGTCCTCTGTTGCTCAGTTGGCATCAAACTCCAACTGAGTTCAGTTTATCCCACAGTGGCCTCACAAATAGTGGAGATAACAAATATGTGTTCCAGTCACTACTCAGATTTGGGGATGTTGCTTCACATATAAAATAAAAGCATGGGGAGTGAAAAAAACTATGTGCTTTTTATCATTTTGCTGAATGAGAAATAATATCTTCAAGGAGGGTGACATGATACTGAGTTCTTTCTCTCCCTTTTAGAGCTATCTTGATCAAAGCACTATTCCAAAAGCACTTAAGTCAAAGAGAGCTGGAACCAAAACACTCTTGCTCTTTGCTCGTGTTATTTTTCTTCCAATTCTTATAGGTTTATTTTATTCCATACTTAATCCAAAGCCTAGAGTTTATGGCTTGTTGAGAAATAAGAAGAGTCAATCAACAGCATACCAGTAAATTGATTATTCACTAAAATGGATATTTTGTCATTTAGCATTTAGGAAACAAATCTGTTAGAATAGCCACTATTGAAAGTAACCAGGAAATTATGACACCTGATGAAACAGACATATTAAGAGGTCATTAAAATTTGGTTACTTAGTCATACAGTTAGGCTGCTTTCTGAAAAAAAAAAAGTGAATACAATTGGAGAACATCATATTACAAGAAAGAAGCCAACCTGTAGTTCTAGTTCCACATCTAAGGTTGGGGGTTTTCCTGGCTTTTCTCTTCTAGCATTGCTGTCTGAAACACACTTCCCTATTTTGGGCTAGTTCCTTTCCTTGGATGTATTTCTACTTGGCAGAGATTTACAGGATTTGGAGTCAGAGTTACTGTTTTTTTTTTTTTCTTTTGTCCTGTATTTTATCTCAATCCCTGATTCCTCCTTTTGGGATGGTAATACATAGTCTGTCCTGTTGTGTTTTGGGAGGACATAATTTGCACTTTGATTTTGTAGAGCATTACATTTAAGAGAGTACCTTCAGTCTCAGAAGAGACTTTAGATTTTGGACTTTAAACTGTCTTGAGACTATGAAAGACTATAGGGACTTTTGAACTAGGACTAACTACATTTTGTTTTCATTTTGATATGGTCAAACCTATGGGAGTGATCATGGACTTAGAGGTTTCAGAAGACTGATTCTGTGTGTGAGTGTGTGTGTGTGTGTGTGTGTGTGTGTGTGTGTGTGTGTGTGTGTGTGTGTGAGTGTGTGTGTGTGTGTGTGTGTGTGTGTGTGTGTGTGTGTGTGTATTCTCTCGCGTGAGGTCTATAAATTTATATGTGGATATGTTTCAATAAATATATATGTATATGAAAGAAAAAGGGTAACTACGTGGAGGTAAGAAAGGGCCTAGGCTGGAAGAGGATAAAAGATGGGTAAAGAAGTGCAGGCCCAGTTTTTCTATAGCTATAAACATGAAAGCAACAATATGAAGGAAGCACCAATTGGAAGGGCAAGTGGCAGGCCACAATATGAGCAAAGTATAGGTGAAAATGTCATAATAAAACCTGTTGTCTCACATTCATTAATAAGTTATTTTGAGGGCAGGAAGATGTCTCAAAAGTTAAAAGTATGATGTGCTCTTGCAGAGGATCTGAGTTCAGTTCCTAGCACTGATGCCAGGTGGCTTAAAAACACTACTGAACTCCAATCCTGAGGGATCTAATGCCTTCTTCTGACTTTCTTACCTCTTCACTAATGTGCAACTAACCACACACAAATATATAAATATATGTAAATAAATTAATCTTTTAAACCACAACAGCTATTATTGTTTAAAAAGCATGGCATTCCATCTGATATTATTTAGTGTGCTCGTATACATTTAGGGGCTTTTGTCACTGAAAAATTTATGAACCTGTGTCAGTTTTACTTATGCTACTACTATAAGACAGTCTATAAGCAACTTAGATGGAAAGTGTTTATTTGTCCAACAACTCCAGGTTACAGTCTATCATCTCAGTGAAGACATGGCAGGAATTCAGGCAGCTTGACATATTATATTCACAATCAAAGGGAAAACTAAATGAATTTACTCTTACTGCCTTCCACGTTGCTCAGCTATAATTGTTAAACCATTTAGAGTACAGCTTCAAAAACAGTGCCACCTACAGTGGGCTAGGTAACTCAATGATCAAGATAATCCCTCACAGACACGCTAACAGGCCAACACGATCTTAATATTTTTTTCAATTAAGAATATCGTTTCATGTGATTTTAAGTTTTGATGAATTTACATTTAAAATAAAACATCACAACTTCCCAGGACCCTATATAAAGTGTGTCAAATATATGACTAAAAATAAAAAGACCATTAAGTTACAATAAAAACTTTCTAAAGATATGAATAATAAAAAATAAAATGTCACTCTTGTTTTTGTAAATACATTAGAATAGTTTTTATGAAAATAGCAGTAGTGAACTGAGTTTGCATGATTGAGACACAGTAGAGAGATGAATACCTGTGCTTAGCTAGTTTTGTTTTGTGTTCAGTCTACCTCTCCAATTTATGGAATAATACTACACATTTAGCTTGAATTTTCTCATATCAGTTATCTTGATCTATATTTTTTGACAGACATATCTAGAAGTGTATCTCCAAGTTAACTATAGGTATGATTAAGTCTAAAATCAAGTTTAGACATTGCATCTCCACACTTTGTTAACTTAATGCCCAAAATAGCACTTTTTTTTAAACTCCAATGGCTTAGGTTCTATGATCAAGAATTGATAAATGGGACCTCATGAAACCAAAAAAGCACTTTTAAGAAACAACTTTCCACGATTGTTGCAGGATATTTGGTAACATGGTGAACCCAAGACTGTGTTATTTACAGGAAAAAAATCTGTTTCAAGTTGTGGAATAGCTCAGTCTTAGCACAGACCTTTAATCAAAGCAATTTCTGCTTATCATAAACAGGATTAAATAGTCTGTTGTAGAAATTATTTAGTCCTGACCCGGGGTTTCTACCCTGCCTTTGATCATTTAGTGCCTAGATAAAAGTCACATACAACCTTTATATTTACAATAAGCTTAAACAGCACAAGAGATGGGCAGATATCTATCCTCTATCCTATTAGAACCTACTTTCCTATAGATAACTCCAAGCTATTACTTACTATGTTTCATCTGGTCTGCTTTTAACTGCAATTGGCCAGCCCTCAGGGCCACATTTTCATGACTCACCGAATCCATGGTGTGGTTTTTTGTTTGTTTTTGTTTTTTTATTTTTTTCACCCCCTGTCCTTCTTTTCCCTTTCATGGTTCTCCTCTAAACCCCTGAATCATAAACCCCACCTATGTTTTTTCTGCCCATCTATTAGGTGTCGGAATCTTTATTGACCAACCAAAATTAACTTAGGAGCAGTGTCACATAGTATCTCTTGGGTCTACATGAAGAATGCAGGTCTTGGGAGTCCTCGCTTAACATTACAATAGACAACAAGACTTCAACAAAAGTCAACCATAGGTCAAGAGGTAGAACAAGCAACAAGTTGATAAGGAGGGAACATAGGAGAAAAACAGAGATTACGAGGATATCAGGAGGACAGATGAGAGACATATAGGAAGCAGAAGCGAGGGACATTCAGGGAGGGTTTTTTGAAGACATTCCTGAGTCTTCTTTAGTAAAAGGGAATATTGGAGGTTTAAAAAAAAAAAGTAACATTTTGTTCTCATAGACTTATGGCCATCTCCCAATAGAGAATGTGTTTAATCTATATTCCAAAGTCACAATGGTCTTTAAAAATTCTCACACTACTTACAAGTTAAAAATTGCATCTGGGATTTCAAGCAATTTCTTAACTGTCAACTGCTACAAATCAAAATTGAGTTATGTATTTCTAATACACAATCAAACAGAAGAATATTCCCATCCCAAAATGATAGGAATGAGAGAATCACAAAGAATGATTGCATCAATGTGAGACCAGATTCCAAAATTTGGACAGACACCAAATTCTAAAACTCCATTTTAAACTTGTGATAGACTATTCTATGCTCCAAAGGACTTACATAGCTCTACTCTTTCATTCCCAATGCCTGTATAACACATAGCTTCTCTCTTTGGCTAACTTTACTCCAGGTCTGTGGCTTTCTTCTACAGATAAAATATAATGTATGCCTCTTCAGCATTGTGGGTTATTTCCATTCTAAGTTAGGCTTCACATTCACAACTCCATACGATGATCTTTTGTTGTCTCCTTTCAAAGGCTCTAAATTTGTCACATATTTTCTGCACCTAATATCTCTCTTAAACCATGGTGAAAAACTCTAGGAACAAAACTGTATGTTTCATGCTTGACAAAAGAAACATGGGCAAGGCTATCAAGTTGCTGATTCTGTGAACTCTAGATAAAGTCTGGCTCTCTTTAATGTTAGTCTATAGTGGCCTTGGTCACCCAGACTGACCTTGTGGTAATGTCTCCCTAGTCTATTTTCAATAAATTCCTTAGGTAGAACTCTATTTTTTTCAAATTAATTTCCATTTTCCATTTTCACAAGTTGTAGTCTGTAGTGGGTAGTGTCTAATGCTCAGAACACCAATCGTATTGTTTCAGTGTGCTGCAGGAGGTTTTTCTTTTATGATGCTACTTAAGTAAGAATTATAGTTATTTTCTCAGCCCTATCCAGACCTGTGACAATTTTGAAATTATATCATTTCCTGAAAAAATACTTGCTTTGTATCTTCCTGCTCTCTCTCTCTCTCTCTCCCTCCCCCTTTCAATCTCTCTCTCCCCTCTCAATCTCTCTGTCTCAACTTAGACCAGTATGCAGTAACCTTACAGCCTGAATGTCTCCTCTCTTGAAGTTTTCTCCATCAAATTACTTTATGACTTTTATATTTCAACTACTGATGTTCTCCAGGCAAGGCAAAGTGCAACCTAATTCTTACCGAAAAATCTCAAAGATGATTGCCTATCTACTTCCTTATTAAATTTATTGATCTCTCTTTAATCCTGATAACTAGATATCCAATCTTCATGTTTCTTTCAACATACTTATCTCTCTTGGCCTACCACTAAGACTTCTTATTATGATCTGCTTGGAGGATTCTGGGACTTAGGTAGCCAGTAGTTGCATTTAAAAAATATAAAATTCCTGCTACAAAACACTTGCAAGAACTAAAGAACCAAATACTCAATTTTGTCATAGCAACCTCTATGCTTCGGGCTAGTTCCATTTTTATACATTAGTTCTGTGTCTTGCTGTGATATAATATCTGAAAAAAGCAAGTTAAAGATGAAGGATGAAAGTTAAAGATGTTATAGCTAGTGGCATAGAAATTATGGTAAGAGGAACTTGAGATAACTGGGTACATTACCCATGCGTTCACAATCAGGAAGTAGAAGCTGATGAATTTCCATGTTGAACTAGAGTTCTCCTCTTAGGAAGTGCAAGATTTCCATCTAGAGAATGGTGCTACATAAATTCATGGTGTGTTTACTGCTCTAGTTGTTGGAGGGATACAGAGAGAGAGAGAGAGAGAGAGAGAGAGAGAGAGAGAGAAAGAGAGAGAGAGAAAGGCCTTAGGTGGACTAATTAAATCTCATGCAATAAGCAATTTTATTCAGAGTATCAGGCAATTTATACTCTGAGGGTTAAGAAAAGCCACACGTGACAAAAAAAGGGACACATTTTCCATAGAGGTATATGTATAACAACAGCTGAAGGAAATGCTATCCTATCAACGACACCTGGGAGGAGCATGAAAACACATTCCATGAACAATTCTCTGTTATGGAAGAACAAAGAGCACAAAAATCTTGTCTTGTTAATTAAATTATATTAATTAAATTAAATTAAATTTCTCACAAGTTCTCAGAAATCTCCTCACACAACTTGATTCATGGACCATGTTTCAATAAGTATGAACCCTTCCACCCCAGTTAATCTAATGTAGATAATCTCTTAGACATGCCTATAGATTAATCTAATATTTTTTAATAAGCATATCCAGAATATTGTCTTTAATGTGACTCTAGATACTGTCTGATTGATAATCAGTGTTAAACATTACAATGTCACCTACATGCTAAATATAAAAAAATCCAAACTCATGAAAGTAGGGAAATATCACCTGGCTGTACCTGGTTAGGGGTTGTGGAAGGTAGGTAATAACATTGAAGTCAAAAGATGCTGAGTAAATGTTAGGTAGATGAATTAAATCCTGAGAATTTACTATACAGTTGAATAGCAAGAGTTTATAATGATATTTATTTTATAACAGACAAATAAGGATTCTAAATATTACCAGCAAAAAGTTATCTTTTTATCTTATATAAATATAAAAATTATATTTATATATTGGAAGTAACCAATATGATATTGAGTCTGATTTAATGATTTTATAATATATAACTTGTATTGTAACATCATGTACTCCCTTTACTATATACAATTGTTTACTATTGTGTTTTAAAAACGGTCAGTAGAGAGATTAATATATGTTGCCTAGATGTGGTATCATTACAGAATTACAACCCTGCATGTTCAAATATAATTTTTTACTATAATTTTATTCCAGCTCTTCATTAGTATACGTTTTATCCTTACTAAGCCCTCCTATTTAAGGTAAGAAGAAAAATTGTGTGAAAGGTGCATTCTCTTCAGATAGTCTTTATTATGTATCATGTACTCAAAAAGAATCAGGCATACAAGCTTTGGTTACACAGAAAGGCCAAGAATGTAATTTTACACTTTGATATATGAGATTATGAAGATTTTTAATGCTGTGTAAGAGTACTTTTATGTAAGTATATGGGTCATTTTCTCAACTTCTTTTATGTAATTTTACACATGCAACACACACACACACACACACACACACTCACACACACACTCATCCTGGATCATTAGCCATTATGCTGAAATTTGAATCATGGTTAGAAAAACTTACACATTGATCTCTGAAGGATAAGGTGCACTGATCACTCAACTCTGCTCTGACAACGAAAAAGGAAATCAATTCAAAACAAGGCAGAAGGTTGAAGAAGTTAAAGACCCAAAACTGCTAGGCTAGTCATCATACTTTAAGTTTCACAGTTTTTATATGAAAAGGTGGGGGTAACCCAGAGTTTTGATTAACCATGGTTTCATAGTATCATGAATAATCAAATCTGTCAAATCCTGTGTGAAAGATGAGAATCATTGATAAAGAATCAATTTGAAGGCTGTATTACCTGTTTCCCTGTCACACTTCTGAAACAATAGAAAACATGATTATTAATCCCAGCAGAAAGAAAGACTCTTAGAAATGATATAAAAGGAAATGATACAAAATACCTTTGTATAAAAGCAGAATTAAATAAGTACGGAAACATCAAGACTTCTTGAGAATGAGGCTGGGGTTTCAATAGGGTCCTAAGTGGGATAATGTGAATCATGCTTAGTTAAAAAAAAAGAGTAAAGGCATTAAAATGTGGGAATATCAAGGTTTATATTGTATTGTCACTATGAGTAATATGGATTTTATTGAGCATAAAATTTAAATCAAATGCTTGTACACCACTGACTGAGAAGTTAATACCCCGTAGGAAGTGACAATTGAGTGACTAAAGAAGTACTTGTTTATAAGTTACTTGAAAAATAACCTGTAGTCAAGTGGGTGAATTCATTTCTAGTCTGTGCTGGGTGGTTTCTGAGACTGCTCGGAGGCTAAATGGAGAATGTGTAATATTATATTTAAAGTATTGTTTGTCTTTATTCCTTTTAATGAGGCACTATGAATACAACTCCATCATTGTGAAACTTGGAACTTTAACCTAACGAGAGAAATCATTTAACCGTTTTATAAACTATCTTAGTCATCATCATCTGCTCTAACAATATTCCAAACTGGGAAGTGCAGACAGTGGATGTTTCTCTTTTTTTCAGTTGTAGAAGCTGAGAACTCCTAGATCAAAGTCTGTTGAGGTAGATTTCTTATAAAGAATGCCTTCTTGACTTGCAGATAGCTTCCTTTATTTTCCTCTCATGTTTCTATGAGAAAGAGAAAGATACATAAATACACACACACACACACACACATACACACACACACACACACACACACACACAGAGGGGGGAAGATACATTAATAATGAGGGAGATAGAGATTGAGCACACTTGATCTTTGACAAAGGAGCTAAAACCGTCCAATATAAAAAAGAAAGCATTTTCAACAAATGGTGCTGGTTCAACTAGAGGTCAGTATGTAGAAGAAGGCAAACCGATCCATTCTTAACTACGTACAAAGCTGTACAAGTGTATCAAGGACCTACACATCAAACCAGATACACTCAAACTAATAGGAGAAAATGTGAGGAAGAGTCTCGATCACATGGATACTGAGGAAATTTCCTGAACAAAACACTAATGGCTCATGCTCTAAGATCAAGAATCGACAAGTGGAACCTCATAAAACTGCAAAGCTTCTGTAAGGCCAAGGACACTGTCATTAGGAGAAAATGTCAAGCAACAGATTGGGAAAATATCTTTACCAATCCTACATCTGATAGAGGACTAATATCCAAAATATAGAACAACTCAAGAAGTTAGACTGCAGGGAGACAAATAACCCTATTAAAAATGGGGTACAGAGCTAAACAATGAATTATCAGCTGAGGAATATCAAATGGGTGAGAAGTACCTAAAGAAATGTTCACCATCCTTAGTCATCAGGGAAATGCAAATCAAAACAACCCTGAGATTCCACCTCACATCAGTGAGAATGGCTAAGATCAAAAACTCAGGTGACAGGAAATGCTGGCGAGGATGTGGAGAAAGAGGAACACTCCTCCATTGTTGGTGGGGTTGCAGACTGGTACAACCATTCTGGACATCAGTCTGGAGCTTCTCTGAAAATTGGGCATTGCACTACCTGAGGACACAGCTATACCCCTCCTGGACATATACCCAAAAGATGCTCCATACAACGAAGACACATGCTCCGCTATGTTCATAGCAGCCTTATTTATAATAGCCAGAAGCTGAAAAGAACCCAGATGCTGTTCAACAGAGGAATGGATACAGAAAATGTGATACATCTACATAGTGAAGTACTACTCAGATATCAAAAACAATGACTTCTTGAAATTCATAGACAAATGGATGGAACTAGAAAATACCATCCTGAGTGAGGTAACCCAATGACAGAAAAACACACATGGTATGCACTCACTGATAAGTGGATAGTAGCTCAAAAGCTCAAATTACCCAAGATCCAATCCACAGACCACATGAAGCTCAAGAAGAAGGATGACCAAAATGCAGATGTTTCACTCCTTCTTAAAAAGGGGAACCAAATATTTATAGGAAGAGATATGGAGGGAAAGTTTGGAGAGGAGACTGAAGGAATGACCATTCCTATCCAGCTCCACATATGCGCATATATATATATATATATCCACCAAGATTAGATAAGATTGATGAAGCTAAGAAGTGAATGTTGACAAGAACGGGATATAGATGTCTCCTGAGAGACACAGTCAGAGCATGTCAAATACAGAGTCGAATGCTAGCAGCAAACCACTGAACAGAGAATGGTACTCCTGTTGGAGAAAATAGAGATAGGATTGAAAGAGCTGAAGGGGCTTGCAACCCTATACAAACAACAACGCTAACCAACCAGAGCTCCCAGGGACTAAACCACTACCCAAAGTGGACTATACATGGTCTGACCCATGGCTCCAGCTGCATTTGTACCAGAGGATGGCCTTGTTGGGCACCAATAGAAGGAGAAGCCCTTGGTCCTGCCAAGACTGAGGAATGTCGGGGGTTGGGTGGGAAGGAGGGGTGTATAGAGAAGGGAACACCCTTATAAGAGGAGAGGGATGGGATGGGGTTTATGTCCAGGAAGAGAAAGGGAACAACATTTGAAATGTAAATAAAAGACATTCAATAAAAGAAAAATAAGAGAGAGAGAAAAAGAGAGAGAGACACACACACACACACAGAGAGAGAGAGAGAGAGAGAGAGAGAGAGAGAGAGAGAGAAAGAGAGATTGAGCAAGAGAGAGAATTTGAGAATTGAGCTGTCTCCTCTTTTAAGAATACCACTCCTAGCAGATCAGTATCTTTCCCTTAAAAGACCTTATTTCTAAGAATAAATAGAAGTTAGCGATTCAATAAATCAACTTTATAAGAGTGAAAAAAGAAATATTTCATAATTTGAAAGCTCTTGTTTATTCTCCGTAGAGTTAATATGAGAATTATTTATATTACTTTCATTTTTTAAATTGAACTGAAGTTTTTAATTAGGAATTTAAAAGAATGTGGATGAACTTAATTAATGAAAAATATTTGTTTTCTAATTTTTTAAAGATAAGAAATACCAAGGATCACTGACTTTGTGCGATTACATAGATTTTTTTAATTTGATCGCTATGGTATATTTTTATTTGTAGTCATAGTAATCCACTCAATACAAGCTTATATAACCAACCCCCAAATCACAGACTGTGGGCTAGTTTGAGCATAGAGAGTATCAGTGTCAGAAGAGTCTACCAAGCTTATGCGTTGGTAAAAGCAAAGGTGGAGAAAGCAGTACAAATTCTACACCACACTATTTGGAAAATATTGGCTAATCCTTTTGTAAATCTTTTAAATTTAACTATTATTTTATTTATGTTCTGAATATTGCCCCCCATCTAGGTCCCTCCTCTCAGGGTTGTTCACACCCATCCCCTCCCCTTCACCTCTAAGAAGGTATTTCCCCTTTTTTTCCTTTTCTTTAATTCATTCATTTATTCACTTTATATCCCAATATTCCCCTCTCTCCTCCCAGTTCCCCCCATAGTCTCCCACCCCTTCCTCTTCTTCTTTGAGTATGGGGAGGACCCACTGGATGTCACCCCACTGTGGTACATCAAGGCTCTGTAGAACTAAGCATATCCTCTCTCACTGAGGTCAGAAAAGGAAGCCCAGTTAGGATAATAGGATCCACAGACACGCAACAGGTTCAGGGACAGCCCTTGCTCCAGTTGTTTGGGAGACCTGCAGGAATACCAAGGTGTTCATCTGCTACACATGTGCCAGTTGCCTAGATCCAGCCTGTGTTCACTGTTTGTAGTGGTTCAGTGTCAGGGAGTCCAGGTTAGCCGACTCTTTCGGTCTTCCTGTGGAGTCCCTATGTTCTTTAGGTCTCTTAATTCTTTCCCCAACTCCTCCACAAGACTCCTAGAGATCTATCTAATGTTTAGCTGTGGGTCTCTGCATCCACTTTAACTGTCTGCTCGATAAAAACCTCTTAGGGGACAATTATGCTATGGTCCTATCTGCAGGTATAACAGAGTATCATCAATAGTGTCAGGGATTGGTTCTTGCCCATGGAATGGGTCTCAATTTAGGCCATTCCCTGCATCTCTGCTCCATCTTTGTCCCTGAGCATCTGTGTAGGTAGGACATATTGTCGGTGATATTGTGGATGGACTGCTGTCCTTATTCCTCCACTGGCAGTCCTGCCTAGTCCACTGCAGCCTCCATTTCCCCCATTGCTAGGAGTCTGAACTGAGTCATGCCCATAGAGTCTTCCCCCACCCCCGCCTCCAGTCACAGGTCTCAGGCAAGTCCAGAGATGCATTCCTGCTCACCACAGTTTTACATTCTCTCTCACCTACTCCCCCTACACATGATTTCACCCACTTTATTCCTCTCCCCATTCCCTCTCCCATCCAGCTTTCTCCATCCATCTGCCCCTGGTGTCTATTTGGCCTTGGGAGAAAGATTCAGTTTTCTGTTAGCTATTTCTTATACCAAGGTACCATTAAAGTCTTGGGAAAGCACTAACTAGATGATGGAGAAATTAAGTTAGTGTATTTCTGTAGTGGTTAGGGTTATTATTGCTACTATGAATACCATTACCAAAAACATCATAGAGAGCGAAGGATTTATTTGCCTTACATATATATCCTCAATCTGAGTTCACTGAGGAAGCCAAAGATAGAAACTCAGCCTAGTCAGTTTCAGGTCAAACTGACCTGGAGGGCAGTTTCATAGTTTGTGGAGGGATTCTACTTAGAACTGTTCCTTATGACTTATTCAACCTGCTTTCTTTCTTTCTTTTAGAATTTGTGACTACCAGTTCAAGATCACTCAAAACCTACAGGCTTGCCTGCTTCGAGCTCAGTCTTATGGGGACATTTTTCTCAATTGATGATCTCTCCTCTCAGTTTAATCTAACTTGTACCAAGTTGACATAAAACTAACCAACAATTTTGGACTAATTGTCTGTGTTCCAACTACTAGAGAGACTGAACTTTGCAATAAGCCTAAACCAGCTCTCAAATTAATGTTATTATCTCTTTCATCACCTCTCTCATACTGAATGACTGACTATTTAATGCATATGTAGGCAAAAGATGCATCTTTTAAATATATATATATGCATATATAGCTGGAAAAATAAATAGATTAGAGAGATCATTTGCTTTGAGTCTAATAAGCAGATATCTGAGTGGCCTCTAAAAGTCAAAGACATGTGGATGTACATTAATTGAACTTCCTGAACACTTTAATTACTGAGCCTAATTTATATTGCAAAGCATTATTGCAAGTCTATAGATTACATATATAGCTTAAACAAATTTATTTGCTTTCATTCTCATGTTTAAAAGCATTTTGTATAAACTAGCATCTCGACAAAAATATAGTTATGTATATATTCTCAAGGTAAGAAAGAAAATATAGTTGGAATGAAAAAATCAATTTGTTGAATCTATACTTTTTGCATTAAAAAGTATTTTCACTTGAGAATTACTAAGATTAACTGCCCCTATTTATTTCTTAGTGTGAAAATATTTGACATACCAATATATATATCCCTCTGTCCCATGACTGCACACCAATCTCTTAAGGCTCCTTTTGCAAATACAACTAGATGTTGTAAATAAATTGAAAATAATAAAACCAAGGATATTTTGCTTTTCACAAGGAAATTTTACTAAGACAATTTTAAGTAAAACTAAGTTTTGTTGAATTAGCTAGGAATGCATTATCAAGAACCTATAGAATGCTCCCATAATTCTGAGAATGGGGACACAACTCATCAAGACTATACAAGAAACATCAAACATTATTTTGTAGGAAGAAGTGGATTAATGTGCATATTCTAAAATAAGCACATTTGGTTCTGTTGTATATGCTGCTTAGCAGTGCCATCAGTGAAAACATAGATCAACAGGGCCTCATCATCCTACGTCCCAAATGAAAGAACGAACATTGTGTTAATGGACATAGGTCCCCAAAAAGGATACATGCATTTCTAGTTACCTACCGTAAAAATACAGTCAGGATTCAGTTGGTGCAGAAGGTTCAAGACAGAAGCAATAAGTAGTCCAAGTGACAAACAGCTGAATATTTTCTTTTAATTTAGAGCTTATAACCTTTTTCTTCTGTTAAAAGCCAAAGATAAGTGCTAAGAGAAAGCTTACATTGTCTCACAAATTCACTGGGATAGAGCATGGAGAAGAGTGGGTAAGAAATATGTCATATCACAGTTTCTCAAGCCTCTGCATGTGTTAGACTAAGAAAACCAGAGAGACTACATCTCAGTTATAGCCATACTGACTCTTTCATGGTGACAGACAGGACACCACTAAATATCTAACGATCATGAGGAAGAGGATGCATAATAAAAAGAAGGCTGAGTATATACAGCTATGGATAATGTGCTGACCATAGTGGGGATGTTCATGTAGCTCTGTGCCACTTAAAGTCACATTCCATGCCTCTGTAAGGCCCCACTATAAAATGGATATGAAAAGTGAAATAATAGTGAAAAAAGGTTGCCTCTGCACTCAATAATCACAGGATGAAAATTATAATAAGGCCATAGACTAGTGACTCAGTATGCAGGCAGTTATATGGCTTTGATAATCAAAGGTAATATAAGAACTTTTCTTGTGCAGAAAAACATGTTTACAGAGACACTGTTTATATCATCTGACATGAGTTAGTGTCTTTGGGGAGGAGAGAACCACAGTTGAGAAAATGCCCCATAATATCTGAGTGTTGGCAAGCCTGTTGGGCATTTTCTTAGTTAGTGGGAGGACTCAGTCCACTGTGGGTAGTGCTTGCTCCTAGGCTCCTGGGTTCTATACAAAAGTAGGCTGAATAAGTCTTGAAGAGGAAGATATGAATCTGCACTGTTCCATGGCTTCTGCATTAGCTCATGCCTCCGGGTTCCCACTTTGTTTGAGTTCCTTCTTGACTTCCTTGCTTTTGGTCATGGTGTTTCATCACAGCAATAGTAACCCTAACTAGGACAGATATCTATAGTTATCAAAATTTGGAAGTTACCTGTCTCCAGTGCATACCCACAAGTCTGTGTGGTCATGGCTTGCTGGCCACAGCCATGAACTCTCTTCCCCATATTATCCATGAACTCTCATTTCAGGACTGCCTGACAGTTTGAGGGTAGTTTTACCATTTCACTCTGCTGGTGCATAGTGGCATGTAAACCTTAATTACTCAGAAACCTGTTGGTTAAATGTTAAAAATCCACATTTTACATTGCTTTAAGATTAAGTTGGGGATCTCAGAGATCAGAGACTGTAATGTGGATGGGAGTCTGGGGATCCAGACATATTTAGATAGTTGGTATGGAAAGTGTCAGTTCCTCGTTGGCAGCTGGCTGAAGTAATCAGTTCCAGGTCAAATGGGACTCTTCCAAATGTGATAGCAGGCGGCTTCACCCACAAGAGGAAGACAATTCTACTACCTTCATGCTTAGTATTACGATTAAAATGATCAATTGCTATCCATGACTTACATACAGTGACCTCCATGCAACATGGGGAAGGGGATTCTCAGGATATGAGCGTCAATGGGGAGGATCACCAGGAACCATCTTGTCGGCTGGAATCTACAAGTGACTCTAACTCCTAATCACTTATCAATATGGTATTAGCCACTTCAATTTCCCTCGCATGTAAAATGAGAGGATTCTATAAAATAAATACTCAGATACCTTCCAGTTTGTACACAGGGGAATTGGATGATCATATTATCTCAATCTCAATAAATAGAAGTTAGGTGATTATTAGAAGGGAATCCCAGATTCAATCAAAGATGGTGAAAAGTTGATCTTTTCCTCTGTGGAGACTGCGTAATTTTGCCTTGCTAAGAATTATAATAGTTACTTGTGAAAACACCGCTAGTTCTAAATATATTGTATTTTGCAAATACTTTATCTATCTGTAGAATATTAGTAACTTAATCATCCTTAGATTATGTTTTAGGATTTTGGTATTAAAACTTAGTGTGCTTGAAGAACTCCCCAGCTTCTCCATAGGCCAGCACAGTTTCCTGAAATACTTTTTAGACCATTTTGGGTATGTTGTCATTGGGAAGCAGTAGTTCATGAACGATTGCCTTAAGGACTTTTAGGAGGATTGCAAATTATTGAAGTGGAAAATCTTTATAGGAGATCAGAATATATCCTAATACCAACCCTGCGGTCTTGTAGCGAATAGTCAAGCATGGCTGCATAAAATAGATTGAATAAAACCAGCAGCTTTAGAGATCCCTGCTTCCCAGGATTGGTGATGGATGACGCCGGCCAGATGCCATCAACACCAAGTTAACCAGTCATTTCATCATGAAAGTTTCAAGCTTTGGTAAACTTCTTCAGCCACCCCATTTTACTGTTCAGAGCAGAGATCTCTGTTGTCAGCAGAAGTCACCATAGATTAGTAATATCATGGCTGACACCTGAAGGATGGGACATTTCTGTTCGCTGTGAGACAGTGCCACCTGACCAAATGACAGGTATCTAAATCTCAGGTGAGGTTTTCTCTTGTGCAAATGAGTTTAACTCAGCCATTGTATACTTATTATGAATATAATTTAATTAAAATATACAGATATTTCACCATCTAAGATCTAATACATATAGGGAAACAAAATCTGACAGATTGTAAAGTTAAACAATAATTTTTAGAAAGTTTTTACAATTCTAATGAAATTTTATCAGATTTTTATAATTAAAAGTGTAAATGCACTAGTAAATCTTTTTCTTTGCTACAAGGTCTCTATCCCACACTACACCTCCATTTCTTGTTGGCTTTTTGATTTCCTATTGTTTCCCATATCAACACATTGCTCTGTCTTCTGGCTTTCACTATAGATAGGTCAATAAAAAAAAAGTACAGCCTGAGTTTGGGATATGCACTTTCTTATTGTGTCGTTGTTCAGTCATGTTCAACTGGCTAAGGTGTACCACACAGAAAAATCTCTTCCTTCATAAGAAAAGAACTATAGTGTTGCACTGTTCTAGGATCACTCTACATGTAGAGACCACACCCCAGAAGGCTCCAGGTGTGTCTCATTGTGTACTGTTTTTCCAGCATCTATGAGGCCCTGAATCACAGAATAAAACCAAAAATTTACTATGAGTCTGTCTTTCTCTAAACGAGTCTTTTGTTAGATTCCATTTGCATGATCAGAACTCAAAATTTCAGCAAATTTCTCTGTTCCCTCTAAGAATTATTGGTTCTTTAGTTTTATCTTCCCCTTATGTGGATTTTCATCACCAGGACATTTGCCTTTTCTTCCCCAGGGAAGATCATATCTGAGTTCAGAGAGGAAAAAGAAAAAACAATTTCTCAACATCTCTCTCTCTCTCTCTCTCTCTCTCTCTCTCTCTCTCACACACACACACACACACACACACACACAGAGAGAGAGAGAGAGAGAGAGAGAGAGAGAGAGAGAGAGAGAGAGAGAAGTGCACACACATATGCACAGACATATATTGAGCCCAGTTCAGAGTCCTTGGGCTGAGCAATTGTATTTGCTCACTGGACAGTCAGTCCTTTTGTGTTGGTTTTGTGTTCTACTTGGCTGTGAAGTACATAGGGACTAAGAGCTACACAGCAGGGAATCTTCAAGCAAAAAATAAAATAAAAACACATGACAAATTAAGTAATTGAGATGTAATTCTCCCACAATGGAATTCTTCCATGTGACGCTAATGTAAATTTCAAAGACTGTAGAAACCAACACTTGGGCAATGAATGAGTGAAAGGATTAGGCTGTGAGAGCCAACATAGTCATGAGAATGCAAATGGACAGGAGACCTCTTCACATTGAAAGTAAAAAATTCATGTTTTCTTGCCTAAACAAGATAATTAATCTCTGGTTATATTCAGGGAAAAAAAACCTAAAGAATTACAGCCAAAAATGGTTTGAAATAATTCATACAATTTTAATATAAATTATCTCTAGAAATTATTATTGATCAAAGTGGGTATGATGTTGCCATTAAAATGGAAAAATGTTTATAAGAATATCAATTTTAAATTATGTTATATTCACAAACATGTACACACACACACACACACACACACACACACACACACACACACACAGAGGAAGATAATCCAGTGGTATTTAGGCATACTTACTGAGTGTACAAAAGTCATCAGCACTCCCAGAAAATAAGATATGTTTGTATTCCATGTGTATATTAGAATTTCTTACTTATGTAACTCTGAACCAATAATCATATTTCAACACAAACTAATAGATTCATAAGGACTGAAAATGGGTTGATAATAATTGTGCAAACCAGTATGTCATGACAAAACACTTTACTGTTTTTTGTAGTTTTGTTGTTATTGTTATTAAAGTAGCTAATATTATAATCAATATGGTCATAATTTGCTGCCGCTTTCCTGCCACAAAAGTGAGACTCCGTGCTCTTTGAGTCTGTACTAGTGTTGACCAATGCAAGGCAGCAGAAGTGATAGTAGGTGTTCCATAAGAAGGAAGGCTTATGTATAGTTGCATTCTTTTTCCTAATGCTGATCTGTAACAAGAATCAGATACACAGAAAGTCAAGCTGAGGCATCTCTGCCATTCCAGGGTAAGCTACAAATATGGAAAGCTATTTGGAACTAGCTGAACCCACCTAACCTGAGAACCTGCCGTAGACACAGGAGTGAGCAGAAAGCAAGTCCTAGACAAGGACAAGCCATCCCCACTGAACCTTGCTCAGCTGTCGACCGTGATCTTACGAGCAAGGAAATTGGTTTTTAAAGTAGTCAAGTCTTGGTATGCTGTGTTCTATAGTATCTCTCTAGCTAAATCATTTCAACTTTATTTCCCTGCATTTGCCATATACTATCGCAATTAAAAGTTTTCATGGGTTTATTTTTAATCAATGCAGATATGCTTTATATGTATTAGTGAATAAAAAATCATAAAGATGGATAACTAAATAAATAAACAAGAAATAGAAAGATAAGAAAGAAAGAATGGAAAGAGGAGATAGAGGAAGAAAGGAAAAGAGGAAGAAAATTTACATTTGGCATATAATAAATATTTATTGGTTTTGCTTTGGGAAATTTCTATGCCAACATATAACTGCCTTCTTCATTCTTTTCTGTAACTGTGGTATTAGTGTAATTGACTCTATTTTATTTAACAGCTGTTTATCTGTGTGCCTTTGTTAGTTGACATATTTCCCTGACATAGAATGAGTTACAGCAATGAATTTGTTACTTTTTGCCATAAACACACGTGTGGATATGTCAAGGAAAAGGGACTTTTGTAGAAAATCATGTACCTATTTATCTTTTGGTGGCAACTTCCCAATTGTGGTCTTTGAAATTTATATATATTTACTCTGTTTAGTTCTTAAACTCAGGGGTTAGTTTTGCTAGTTGATGTCTAAGCCGCAGGAAGATACATGAGCTTATTTCACCATATTTAAGTTTCAAACCACCCTAAAGGCCATGGGTAATCAGCCTTCCTTTAAGTTTTGTTCTTTGAGAACTGCTTCAAAGTTTAGTGATTTGTACATTAAGGTTTCCAGTGTTTGGAGCAACTAGTTAGCCCATGTATAGAATCCCTCTCAAGGTGCATTCAGAGAGAATATAATTCACTTTGAGACTCTAGAAGCTGTTGATGACCAGGGACTATTAAGAGCCTTGCCAAATCCACACAGCTTGAACTAAGTCAACTGACAGTCATTCTCAGTGGGTTCTAACAAGATAGTACCTCATAGAAAATGGCACCCAAAAAATACCTGTGGAAATTTGGAGGAACGTAAGGGTAGCTCAGAACTGTAGAATCAACTACAAACAAAACCTCAACATATCCTAAGGTAAAAATATTCTATTCACATACAAGCTATAATTATAGAACACAGAAGAAAACACAGCAAACCAGAGATATAACTTGCATGGTGTTTGTTTCCTGCTACTTCCTTTGCAGAGGTGTTACGTGTCAAAGAATGATCTTTGTCACCCTGGTAGACAATGGCAGCTCTACAAGACAAGGACCAATCATTTCTTTCCTTATCTGAGGATGCTTGGTACTTCCTATTGAGAACTTTGCACTCCAGTAGGGAGAAAACTCAATCACTTCTCACCAATAAACTGCAGATTTTGAAAGCTATTAAAAATGATGGAAGAGCTTAGCCACAGATACTCAATCCCTACTCTACACTTCCCTAAGGGAAAACTATCACTGTACATGGCCGTTGTAGCCTACCAGAACCTAGAAAGCAAAATGATCATTAAATGAAGTTGATATTGTTAGCCCCCAAACCCAGACGTAGCAAGCCATCTTTTGCCTGTGCTTCAGTGTATCTGTGACACATTAGCCTTTGTACATTGCATAGAATTTAGACTTCAGCATCTGAGTGCCATCCAACCAAGGTGAATCAAGCTTTTGTTTTATTTTGTTTGTTTTGTTTTGTTTTGTTTTGTTTTGTTTTGTTTCGTTTGAGTCAAGGGTTTTCTATGTAGCCCTGGCTGCCTTGGAACTTTCTCTGTAGACAGGGACTAGGGTCAACCTCAGAGATCCACTGGCTTCTGCTCCCCCAGAGCTGGGAGTAAAGGTATGTGCCACCCTAGCCTGAGTGAAAACAAAACATTTAATAAAGCAGAAAAGAAGTAATGCAGAGCTTTGATAAAATTTGAGAAATTGTAAAACAATGATGCTTTAAAAAATTCACGTTTGGAAGATGATTTTTATGGTTGGAATCGCTTAACGTTTAAGGAAGTTTTAAAGCAGTGGTTCTCAACCTGTAGGTTGCATCCCCTTTGGGGCATGAATAACCCTTTCATGGGTGTTGTCTGAGACCATCAGAAAACACAGATATTTATACTATGATTCACAGCAATAGGAAAATTAAACTATGATGTAGCAATGAAAATAACACTCTTGTGGAAGTCACCACAACATGAGAAACTGTATTGAAGTATCAGAGTATTGCCAAACTTGAAAACCACAGGTTTCGAGTGTTACTCAATGCGAGTTCCCCCAGTAGAAATGGGTGTTGTGCCATTTATGACATTCAAAGTGATTCTTGTAACAACTCAGGGTTCATGAAAGGAAACTGACGTTCAAATATACTGGTTCAAAGCCAGCAGCCAAACTATCCCTTTTAATATGTCCCATGCAAACCATCAAGTTGAGACATTTTCCAAGCAGAGATTACATGAAGCTCATTGTAAGAACCAGATATACTTAACTTTACAATAGAATGGGGCAAAAACCAGAACCTTCAGTTTGAAATACAACCACGTGAGCTTTACCATTTGAACAATTTTCAGTGACTTGTGCCTATTATGCTGGTTTCTCTACCCCTTAGTAGTTTTGTTTATATTACAAATACAGTATAATTTTTTATTGTTACTCTGTTTATTAGAATATAGTGATAAAATGTCAAAACACTTAAAACATTTGAAATACATATGTATGTATATATTATATAAATAAATGTATACATATATGCATATTCATATGTGCTCATATTTCAAAATTGCATTTTTCCTAGAGAAAAATTTTGCAGTTGTCACTCTTTCTTCTTCACTGATAATTAAAAATTGTTTCTATTAAGTCAATTGGAATATAATAGCTGTGAAAGAGTTAACACAAGTAAAATCTATGTTTATTTCCTGAAACTCATACAAGATTAAAATATTTCAGTTCATTTTATTCAATCTTCCAAGTTTTGCAAGTGTGTCCTACCTACTGTTGTAGGTTTATTCTTTAGTAAGATTCCTATTGCATTTTAATTATCCATATTACTTTTTCATTTTTCTTATTAAAACAATTTATCCTCAGAGTCACTGGAGGTTATCACTGAATTAACTCCAAAATTCTTCTAATTTATTACTGTGCCAGTTTTCTATCTCTCTTTCTTCTGATATGATTATAAAACCTCATCTTTTCTCCTTGGTGTCTTTTGCTTTTCTTATCTCAGGTTCCTTTCCACATCTTATTAACTTTCCGAAAAGTCTTATTCAATGAAAGATAGTCTTTCTTGGTTCACGCCTTATTTCTCTGACAGTAAGGTATTAAGTTGTGAGTGTATGTGTGTGTAGTTATACATACACTTGTCCTTGTAAAAGGTATTTTTAAATTAATGCAAAGTATATGGCATAGTTAAGAAATCTCAGGATAATTTAGTGTTTAATAATAGATCATTATTATTTATCTAACTCTATATGTGTCTCTGTCTTTTCTCATTCTTTCTCTGTTTGTCTCTGTCTCTCTTCTCTCTCTCTCTCTCTCTCTCTCTTTCTCTCTCTCTCTCTGCATGTGTATGAGTGTGTGTGTGTATAGGTAGGTAAATAAAAATGCATGTCTCTTTTGTATTCTAATTTTGATCTTGATTTTGCTTACATATACTTTATCATTATAGTTAATTATTATAGTCTTTTAAATAGCTAAATGTAGTAGTGATCATTTTGGAAAAGCAGGAGCAACATTTAAAAAATAATAAATACTAAATATTATAAAATTAATATAGCTTTTATACACATAAATATTTTAGAGGCAAGGTTACATTTTCAGAAGCCATAAAACATGGTAGTGGGATTTCTTCACCCAGAAATCAGTTTCAACCTTAGGGTGGCAATATTAACACTTTTGAGACTGAACACGTAATAGCTTTGAAACACAGTTTTATAATAAGAACAAAACTATACTTCTCAATGGCCAAATGATTAGTCCAAGGACACCCCAACACACTACAGGGCAGGGATTCCTCCCAACAATTTAAACTAAATTATACTCCAGAGATCTAAGAGATGATCTATGAATGGTAGATCTATGAATGGTATGCATCAAAAGTGTTGGAGGGGGCGGATGATAGAAAAAGAGAAAAGGGGACACTAAAACAAAAGATCTATACAAAATTACTGATAAACTTAATGGCAAAAAGTAAAAATAAAGAGGACACAAACAGAATTTAGAATCATATACTTTCTCTGAAAAATTACTATTGTAATATAAAACACTTTAATAGCAACATTGACCATTTGAAATGGGATAAGGCATATCAAAATACCCATTAGAATAGCACATTTAATTCTGCAAAATGAGTGTAAGATGAAGAAAAATAGGTGAACGCGCTTAAAGTAATTTAAAATTTTGAGAAATCAAAATCAAAGCATTGATTTACAAACACAATAAAAGGGACTGGGTTATTATCTCTAAAAGAAAGAAAAATGGAGGGACACTGGAGAAGAAGGGAAGGGAGAGTGGAGGAGGGGGAAAGACTGAAATAGAAGAGACATCATAAGAAGATAGACACATACTGATAATTTGATAATGGAAGCAGCATACAGAACAAGGGGTTAGGAGTGGTGTGTTCATTTATCAACCTCGCCTCCTATCGCATCTCTGTCTCGGTGTTCTTCCTGCAGATGCACAGACTTTAATTATTATAAATTCGGCAAATAAACTGACTATCTATAAAACTCTGGTTCAATAACATTTTATTTTCTTTGCACATTTAGAAATATTTTTTGAATCACTTTGGATTTAAGAATATTTGTGTGCCTTTCTGTGAACATCTGAAATGAATGCACATTTCCCTAAATCATTTTGATAATGATATTATCTTTTTAAAAGTGTACACCAACAATGTCAGGTTTATAAAATATCTGTCTGTGTTCCATAAAGGAAAATGAACATGTTTTGAACTAAAAAGCAATAGCAAAAAATAAACCAAACAGACAAACAAACAAAAAACTCAAATAATCATGCAACAAGAAAAAACACAACAATTTGATTCTATCAATATCCACTAGATAACAAAATGAGGAAACTGGCTATGACTTTATTTTCAATAATATGAGTGTAACCGGTATTTTAATGCAATCAATGCAAATATGTCCAAGTTTTATGCATCAGAAACTTTATTTTATACTTACAACCTCATTGTACAAAATTCTATCGCTTAAAACTAAGACACTGCAAAAAAGAACCCAACAATATGAGAAATGATCCTTTTAGGATATGACAGCTTCCCAGAGGTCTAGTGAGGATGCAGGGGGAATTACTGAAGTCACAGTAGGTGTAAGCAGTTAGGAGGAAGGACTTCTGGTTGTACTGACAAGACAAGGAAATGTGGGTTAAAAGGGAAGCAGATGAGGCCTCAAATTAAAATATTATAAAGACATTTCAACTTTAACTAAAATTATGCTTCCTGGCAAAAAAATAAATCTTTTTTTCAGAAAGCACTGAAGGTAATAAAAAGTACAAAACAGTGGTTCTCAGAAACAGAGAGGTGGATTCAGAGTTTTGATTCAAATTAAGTTCTGGTTTGACTCAAAACAGACATAAATGTGTATATATACTTTATAAAAATCATTTATGTTTTGAGCTAATAATATCGCCTTGTAATGGAAAATTAAATGTGTACATAGATACCCGTTCATGACGTTTTGAAATCGCTTCACAATTATCTCTTGAGCAAAAGACCACTTGTTTTAAATGCTTGTTATTGCATCCATAAAATATTCATTGAAGGCTGGCTAGGCATTATGGCTTCAGAAGATCACTGTAAAGATACACAGGTGATTAGAGCTATATTATTAAAAAAGATTGTCAATGACATTTAATGCATTGAGAAACTCTCCCATTTACTTCCTATTTTTGCAGGAGAGATCAATTTTATTGAAATGGCTTGCTTTCTTGTTGTCTTTAAATTACAGCATCGAAACAAAGAGAACTATATATGGTAATGGGGGGAAAGCGTTATTGTACAGAAGCTCGGGATGTTTCACAAAAAGGACCCCCTACAAGCAAAAGAAATTGACTCTAAGTTGCAATATTGATTATACTCCTTTACTTTTGTACAATAAACACTTCTCTAACACTGGAATCATGCTAGTGAAATGACTAATTAAGATATTATTAAAGTGAGTCCATAATAGAACGGTACATAGATCTAAATTAGCTTTTAATAATCTTGGATTTTATTTTCTTAAGTAGTAAACATGAAAAATGTGAATTACATTAAGTATGCTCAAACACTGCACATTGCCGAGAATTGGGAATAGATAGTTTATGGTTGCAATATAACTTTATATAAATAAAAACAATGGTGATGATGAATTCTTTCAAAACAATGAGTCGGGTAGATAATCACAATTTAGTAATCAGGGATAGAATCAAGTAGATAAAAGTCTCCCTACAGAGCATCATATTTTGTATTATGTTGCAGAAGAGAAGAAATTTACAGGGGAAACATTTTACCTCTAATGAACTCTAATTTTGATAATCGAGTTGCCAATTAACAGAGTAATTGCAAGTTAGTTTAATGTCACAGTTCTCATTCGGCTATCTTACAGCTACACTCTATGTATGCGCTCAATACTTAAAGCAATATTTTTAAGTATTTTCTCAACCCAGAGCTTACCTTAATGTAATTGACAAATCTGGAGGTCACATTTTCCTGGAAGAGCCTGAGAACCTGATCCTATCATAAACTACTCCAGGCAGAAGATTCCAAATGTAAATTTCGACTGACCTCTGTGGAAATAACTCCTATTATTTTGCATTAGTAGCCACTAGAGATTCGTCTGGCTATATATGGATTTCCACATCTGTCAGCTATAAGTGCACTTCATCTGCCTGTTAAATCCGAGAAGCAGAAATAGATGACAGTGATCAAGCCTTTGAGTATTTCTTAATTTAGCCACATCATGAGGTAAAGTTGGTTCCTCTACTGGGCTTTCATTCTGAAGGTTTATTCAGAGAACTTAGAGAAGGATGCATCAGGAAGGCAAATGGAGTCTTGCCTCTGCCATCGGTGCCCTTCTTAGAGTGAGTGCTGACCAGACAGCCTGTCTAGCAGTGGGTCCTGCAGGGAGAAAGGAATATAAATTGCCCACGCTTGCACCTATGCTCTCTGCCACCAAATCACAACATCAGCAAGAGAGCCTTAATGAGATTCCCTTGTGCCCAGCTCCTCAACAGATCCCTCCCCCTGCTCCTTCCTTCCAACTGATTAAAACAAAATAAAGGCAGGATCTCCTTGGCCATGAGTTCAGTGTAATACACACCAGCCACCCGTGTGGAAAACACATCGATTTATTTTTGTGTTCCTATCCCTTTCCATTTTCAACAAATAAAGGGCCAGTGTGATAAGGAGCACCCATTTCTGCCTCACACTTGGCTTCATCGTTTGACCATTAAACTTTAGAAAGTATTTCTAAACGGAGGTTAAGGAAAAAGCCAAGCAGTTCTGTCATTCTTTGAGTTCTCTGTATTATTTTTCTCAGTGTGGTGAGGTGGAAAGAAAGATCGGGAAATACCAGTGTAGAGAGAGCTGTGTCTATAGGAAGCTACCGGAGCTTTTCCCTCCAGGACAATAGCATAGGTTGTGACATTATTTAGCACAGATGAGAACAAAATACATTTCCAGCCCACAACCGTGTACCAAAACTCCTTCCATATCACATTGTTCGCTGCTGCTGAGGCAAAAAATTGAGGTCTAATGCCAGACTATGTCTCCTGACATCGGACAAAACACTGAATATTAATATTACCTGTCCAATTATTACCACAGTCCCACATTTTTCAGCATTCATGGAAGCTAACAATTGCAATAGAAAAAAGAATGTGATCCCTCTCCCAAAGATGTTCAACTTGTTCCTAATGGCCTTATTTTATGGTAGGTTTGGGGAGTTTCAAGAAAAAAAAATATGAGCATATAGCACATAACCAGCTCATTATAATTCATTATATGGATTTTAACATTGTACTTCTTGGCAAGCCAAGGAAATCATGATGCATGCCAATGTCATTTTCTGGCCAGAAACTCTTAAGGTAATATCATCAGTTCTCTCTGCTTTCAGACTAATAATTAAGTCAAGCTTCCAAGCTCCTGGTAATGTATTTAATATTATTACCCAGAACACTTGAATATGAAGTGAAGCTCAGCACCTCTTGGCCTCACAATGTTAATATCGCCATTAATGAACTCACTATCATTTTTCTAACTATGAAATAAAACAAGTGCTATTACTTTCTGTAGTTAATAAGAACCTTCACGTGTCCAGCTGGAATTCAACATCAAGAACAAAGAAGAAGGCGAAAGAAAAGTAGTAGATAAACTGTCATCTCTTTTTAGCCAACACCTTTGAGAAATGCTTTTATTTATACTCCCCAAAACATGGACCCTCCAGTAGATCTTAAATTCAACACTATTTTCTCAAGAAATACTGTGTAGAGAGAGCTCTGTATGTAGGAAGCTACCGGAACATCGCCTTCCAGGACAGTAGCATAGGTTGTGACATTATTTAGCACAGATGAGAACAAAGTTCACTTTCAGCCCACACCCATGTACCAAAACTCCTTCTGTATAAAAGTTTCGATTTTAATGAGGAGGTTGAGAAAGAATATTCAGACTCTTAGGAAACTCACCTTGGAGTATGGGCAATGGCTGGTTAGTGGTGCCACAATGATCAGAAAAAGACTTGAAAATCATGCTGATTTCAGGTACGGGTCAGAAAAATGGGAACACACCAACATCCCATCGAACACTTGTCACATTCATATTAAACTAATATACATGCTTTGTGTCTTTGTTATTTATTTATTTAATACACAGCATTTTAAAAGTTAAAGGACTGGTCCCAAGAAGAAAGAATAAGTCCAACAATGGAAAGCAGTCATTTGCCTGAAAACACAAAGGTGGGAGACAAAGTTCAGACAAGTGCTACAAGGTACTGCATACCTGGAAGGTGCATGAATTATTGCATATAAAGGATATTAGCATTAACATTATGTTCATGGGCATATGGCATGTATAATCAGTTCATATTAAGCATTTTTCTTTCCTGAGTGAAGCTATCTCAAAACAAAGGAAAACCTACAAATATATTTTTAGAGGTTAATCTCGATTTTTTCTGTTTTCTACCTTCTGCTTAACTATTTACTAAAATGAAAATTCTAAGTATGGTCCTGTTGTTTCTAGTTTGAGTTTTGCTTCTTTGTTTGGTCTTCATTCTCTATAATAAAGGGAATACCAATGGAACACTTTTATTGGCAAATAAGAACTACCTCCCCCGTTCCGCCCATCCCAAGATACTTGTGGTCTGAGGCTTGTTTTTATTTTCTTCTACAATTAAATCTAAATTTCCATTTTAAAAGAACAGGCCTCTTGATTTTGAAAAGTGTCTGCCTGGGAAGGTAGTAAACACTATCTTCTAACAAGAAAAGAAATACCACTCCTAAAGGAACCACACACAATCAAAGAAAAAATGTAAACAATACAAACAATCATAAACAAGAGAACATTGAAAGCAATTTAAAAGCAATACACTTTATGCTTTGCTACTTTTTAATGCTATGGGGAGATGGGTGGAAAACTTGATGCCAATAACTAGGACAATTGTCTTGGTACAAAGACATACCTCTTTTCACCGTCCAAGAGTATAAAGACTTCTGTTGACCATCCAAGAGTATAGGGAGGGATGAGACAGTAAAGAGACAGGAACAGAGCAGCCTGGTAGATGTTGGACTCACTAAAATACAACAGAACCTGTGCATATCAGTATTCTACTCTTCATCTGAATGCATTTAACATGCACTTAGTTTGCAGTCCACACAAGCATTATCTATGCCTGATGGCTCAAAACCAAGTAATAGGTAAATGAGGGGAGAAAGTGACCAAATATAAACTCAGAAGAACCAACAAGTTTTTATTTATTTGAATGCCACAGAAAATCAATTGTTCATGCACATTCTTAAAAATAGTTTCCTGGCACACACACACCAGAGAAGAACTTAATTGCAAATTTTCATTTCTTCCTCTTCTCCTACAACTCTAATTCAACAGTAACAACTTCCAAATCTATACCCGACCACCCACTGCAGCTTTCCTCTCTGCCCCCATCTCCAGTGTATTTTTACAGATCTCTTCCAACCTTCTTCCTGCTAATCCCTTTGTCTCTGTTTCCAATTCCAGCAGGCCTTTTCTGGAAACCCCATGGCAAAGCCTGCCAGAGAAAGAAGTAGACTGGCAGAGCAGTTAGGCAAACTTCAGTACTCCACTCTCCCTCCTTTACTTTTGTCCAAATCCAACTCCCCACTATCATTCAGTTCCATATCAAACTACCCTCTGTGTCTCTATTCACTTTCCAGCTCCATTCACAGGGGACCAAGCAGATCCTGGTGGAATACCCTGTTGCCCTGACACCTGTGAACTCCACATGCCTCCCCTTCAACCATGTTCCCATTCCTATACCTTAGCTCCCAAAACCTGGAAATTCTACACAGAACCTCCCTAGGGACACTTCCTAGTATGATTCCAGAAGCTTTCTGTATCGAGTAATACACAATCACCAATACTTCTACCCAAGTAATGCAATAGAGACTGAGTAAGAAAATATCTACTCAACAAAGACGAGACAAGATATCAGTGCTTAGAATTACAATTATTTTAAACCCAAATACCCAGATGAAAGTGCAAAAACATAGTAACAGCCAAGAGCCCAGAAACTCTATCACAGTAGACTATGAACATGCAATAGATCTGAAGCACAAAGCAAGGACCTCCATATCGCCTTTGTGAATATAATAGGGGTCCTTAAAGAGGAAATAAATAAATTCACCAAAGAAATCTATGGAAAATAAAGCAAGAATAGAAGAGAATAAAAGGGTTATAAACTTGAAACTGGAAGTAGAATTAGTAAAGACAATCCAAACTGAAGGACATTTGGAAATGAAAAGTATAGACACTGAAACAACAGCCTCATAGGCAAGCTTCATCAACAGAATACAAGAGATGGAAGAAAAAATCTCAGGCATTGAAGAAGAGATAGACAGATTAGACATTTCAATCAAAGAAAAATATTAAATATAAAAACTTCTAGACAAAAATCACAAACAAACAAACAAATAAACAAACGAAGAGGAACATTCCAAGAACTCTGGGACAATGTGAAAAATCCAATCTAAGAATATAGGAGAAAATCAGGTAAAAGACACAGAAAATATTTTCAATAGTATCATAGAAGAAAAGTTCCCTAGCCTAAAAAAGGGGTTTATAAAGGTAAAGGAAGCATGGACAACACCAAATAGATTGGACCAGAAATGAAATTTTACATGGAACATAATATTCAAAACAAACTATTAAATGTTACAAGGGGAAAAGACTAGGTAACATATAAGGGCCAACCAATTAGAATAACACCTGACTTCTCAATGGAGGCTCTAAAAGCTTGAATCATTTGGAAAGATATTCTGCAAACTCTAAGAGACCTCAAGTGCCAGCCCTAACTACTATAATCAAACAAAATATTCAATCTCAATATATGGAGGAAAGACATTTCAAGGCAAAAACAAGTTTAAGTGATATTTAAAGGCAAAAGCAAATTTAAATGTTTATCTACAAATCCAGCTCTATAGAAGACGCAAAGAAAAACTTCAACCTGAAAATGTTAACCACACCAATAAAAACCTGCTATTGGAAAAAAAAGGCAAAAAAAAAAAAAAGAACAAAAACAGCCTACCCACTGCTGTTGCTGTTTGCTGTCTGCCTTTGTCTACTCCAGTGGCACCCCACCCCTAACTGTCCCCTCATGGATAATAAATCTCCTTCATGCTGAGAATTTGGTATCTGGATGTGTCCTGTATCAATTCTAAGGGGCCTCCCAATCCCTTCATTGTTGTGGTGATTGAAAGGATGACTCAGATCAGTCTACAGGACCCCTCCCCCAAGCCAGATCTCACACACTGTGGACCAGCCTGTGCTGATTCACTGCATCCAACAGTGGATAATTCATGAGTTTCCTTTTTCTACCCATCCCAAACATTCTCTAAATACTGGGTAATGACTGTTAGTGTCTGGCATCCCCAATCTGTCTTGTGGAGACAGACAGAAAACAACCCAACAAGGCATTCAGTGATCATAGTTGGCTCCCTTTGATGGCTCCTAAGAATATTCCATTCAGTTTGGTTTGGAAGTTTTCTTTTTTGCTTTTGGTGACCACCTGTTGGAATCTTGTGTCTATTCTAGTTCCTTAGTGTCTGAAAATCCTGTAGACAGCTGCCATATTTCTCCTGGGACTCACTGGGTCCTTTCTTTGTGATATAGTTTGGGCAAACAGTCCTCCTTTCCAAAGATGCCTCAGGAGCTACAATATATTTTATGACCTTGAAATCTCTCACCTTGCTCCATATTCTCCCGCCTCTTTCCCAATACAACCCTTCCTCTCTCCCCTAAAGGAGATACCCACAATTCTGTGCATACCCACAATTCTGTGCAATGCTGCTCTCTTGACTCTCAGTTCCTGCCTGGCCTCAGATGGCTTCTGCTTTCTGCTCCTTCCTCCCGTCAGTGGAATTTCATTTTCCCACTCTCTCTCTCTCTGTTTCTCCTCCTTTGAACAACACACATCTAATTTATAAATGTTTTCAAAGTTAAGCTGAAAATCAAAGATACTAAATAGATGATCCTCAAACTTCAAAAAACTGCAGACTATGACATTTAAAATGTTTAATAAAGATAGAGACATAACTATCAAAAACCCTATGATCTCCAAAGGAAAAAAAGAAAGATAACACATGACTACAACTCCAGCTAGATTTTGGTGATACTAACCACTGGGATAAACTATCCCATGCCTCTCCTGTTGACAGGATGCTCCTCAAACTAGATAACCACATTTGGTGGTTCAATTTCCTACTGCACCTAGTCAAAGTAAGATTGATTTTTCCCAAGTTCCCTTATTAGAAAAATATCTCTCAAACCTGTTTCTTACAGCCAAAAGCCCCACTGTCTTGTAAAACAGCAGAACTATTACAACCTCACAGCCATCAAGACTGCAGAAGTCTAGGGCTACTGTCTAGGTAATAAAAAAATGTCTCTATTATTTGAATTGATACATAGGCCGCATAGATTAAAAGTTCTACTATAATTTATCCTTCTCAGATCTCTGATGGTTTTGACTGTCCTGCCTAAACCCACTCAAAACCTACCAGGAGCCTGGGATCTCACTTCTTACTTCAAGCTACCTCACCATGTTCCTCACTCTGTCTAGTTAGTTACCTCTTTCCCTTACCCATAATCAGAGTGCACAGCCAGCTGTCTAGACCCCTCCAAACTCCACCCTTATCTTGTCCCTTCAAAGGCTTTTCCTCTTCCTACTCCTTTGTCTTCATTCTTCTATGTCCTATTCACTTACTAGAAAGACATATCCTTTCTGTAATCAACATGAATTTTGCCTTCTACCAACACAACAGCTCCCAAGATACCCTTATATCCCTTCTCTTCCTTCCTCAGCCTCTATTTGTACATTCATTCATTCTCCAAAATTCCACAACCCCTCCTACCCTCTACCTCCCTCTTTACTTAATCCCATTGTATAGCATACCACTCTCCTTCCCTTGCTACATACCAATTACACTAAAAAAAGCCTTCCTATTACACTCAAAGTCCCTTCAGCCTACATCTCCAAACTTCATTATTCCCTACCCTTAGCCAGCCTCAGAGACCTCAAATCCATCATTCAATCCCTTTAATCCAAGCAATTTCTATGCCCAACCTCTTTCTTTACTTTACAATGTTCCCATATTGACAGTCAAAAACCCAGAAGAACTTTCTGCCTAGTCCAAGATCCTCTCTCCATTAACACTACCATTTTCCTCTCCATTCTGAGGTGCCCCATGCTTACATTATCCTATTCACTCTCCCTGCTAATACCTCTTATTTCTCAGTCCTAGACCTTAAAGATGCCTTTTTCCCCTTATCCTTAGAAGCCCATTCTCAACATCTTTATTTGCCTGCACTTGGACAGAACTGAATAACACACAATCCTGACAACTGGACTGGAATGCTCTTCCCATGGATTCAAAAACATCTGCCACCATTTTTGGCCAGTATGCACTATAGACCTGTCCTGCCTTTACCCCTTTTTCCTCCCATCTACTTTAGTGTATAGAGGACCAGCTCCTTCACAGTTCTTCCCTCTCTGACAACCAATGTAACACCTCCTCATTCCTCAATTTTCTCAGTTCCAGGACATCCTTTATATCAAGATATTTCTGGATCCCTTCATAAACCTTTTCCTCTCATTAACAAACAATTCTTTAAATATTCTCTCTCTCTCTCTCTCTCTCTCTCTCTCTCTCTCTCTCTCTCTCTCTCTCTCCTTTCAGCCATGGTCCTTCACGGCCCACATCTGTGAATACTTATTTATTCATCTTTACACTTCTAGAAGTTATGTTCTCAGGGTTTTGGAACACTTTATTATACCAACCTTGGTCCCTGTCCATTAATTCTCCAAAACTATAAACATATCTCTTTGTCTATGCATTCTTGTCCCTACCTCTCAAATCCTAACTTACTTAAGAAGGACTCCAGTCCCTTCCACTGGCTTGGATTGTATCCCTCCAAGCTTCTATCAAACATTCATCACTCACATTCCTATCTGCCCTCCCCTTACTCTCCAGACTTGTCCTTTACCCCAACATTCCCCAGACCCTCCACCTTCATCCTTCTCACACATGTGAGGGTCCTGCAGCTACTTCTACAGACATTTTTTTATATAAACGGCAGCTCCTGCCTGTGAGATGATCTACATGTTATAGGCTATGCAGTGGTTTCAGACAATGCCATGAAGGAATACTACCAGTCAACAGACAAAATTAAGAGTCCTTACCAGAGCTTCCCAACTGACAAAATATGCACCATTAATGGTGTATAAAGACTCCAAGTATACTTTCCATATCTTGTTCACATACTCAGCCATCTGAAGGAATAGAAATTTCTAAACACAGAAGACAGTTCAACTCTTTTTTATAGCCATAACTTCCTCAAAGCCCCCTTTTACCCTCTGAAATTGGCTTGGTTCATTACAAGGTACATCAGATCGACCCCTCCACTGTCAGTAAAGACAATAATCGTGCTGACTTGACAGCCTGAAAGGCTACCCTTTTGTTTCTTATGACTTACCCACCTCCCTCCAGGTCACACTATTACATAACCCAGATGACAGCACGCCTAACCACCCTTCACAGGACATTGTACCTTACACCAATTATTTCCCTATAATATCAAATTCTTTCTATCCTTCCTACAAATTCACCTTACTCTTATTCCAATATATAAGATTATTTTACAGAATCAAACCCAAAACAACTTTGTATGTTAGCTACCTAACCTCACCTCCCTACCTTTCACATTCGACTATGGAAATACAAGTTATAAAGGTCTGAGAATGTAAAACCATAGTTATAAAAGCTGTATGCACAAGTTGTGTTTAAAGTGTGAAGATGTGAAAGCTTTAGCAAGTTTTGAGGGTCTAAGGAAATGAAATAAAATATTGGTCTGAAGTGATTTAAGGTATGTGAAAATTGTTTAAGATTTATTTCTCTCTATGCTATTGTCATACTAAAACTTGAAAAATCTGGAATTTTAACACTAATAACTGTAGTTCTTATAAGCTATTGATTTAATGCTAATAAAACATTGCTATATTAACAAATTTAAGGTCTTTACATTTCCTTTGCTCATCTTCTAAATATAGACGTAAATTTCTTCTCATTGTGCTATAAGCATCTCTGTCAAAATTTATCTATCTAGCCCTATGGAAAAATGTTAGTGCTTGTAATCTAGAAATATTTTAGAGGTTTATTTTAACTTTTGTTTTAACTCAAAGAAATGAGTCTACTGCCCTTTCTACAATGCAGATTTTAATATAGAGAACAAAGATAATGGTAACATATCTAAAACTTTTATCTCTTTTGTAAACTTAAATAATTATTACAAGTGTCAAGAAATCAACTTTAATCCACCTGTCACAATTCAAATGTACTCCAGATAATTACTGCTGTCTATTAAAAACATATATTCTCCACCTTTCTATCCTTTAGTATGGGATCATTCCTCCTTTGCCTGGTTTTGGGACTTTTCTCACCCTGTTACTTGGACCGTGAGTCTAAAAGTTTTAAATGTATACTCAAGCTACATGTTTTTTTCTCCTAAACTCCTACTGTCCCTAGTCTATCTGTCCCAGCAGATTTCAAATCAATTACAGATGGCTCCAACAGTTCACCAGTTCCAGATATTCCCCTCAGCCTCTGAATGCTAGACAGCCCCAAAGTGGCTAGTCGCAGATGGATCAACCTCACAAAATATTTCAGTGCTTCCCCTAGCCCCAAACAGTCTCACAGAGACATAGCCTGATCTTCCTGACCTTGACTAACACTTGAGATTCTTTGGGTCCCTGGCAATGAAACCTTAATATCAACAGGGAGTAACCAGAAAGAATGATGTCCACCTACACAACACCCAACAAAACAATAATTAAACAGAAAATTTGGAATGAAAGGCTGTGGCAGGCCCAAGCAAGGCAAACTCAGTCCCGAACAAACCCAGCACCTACATGTTTTGTCCTTTATCCTTCCTTCTCTTTTGCTCAAAACCATTAGATTACATGACTACAGCTATGCCCCAAGGTCTATTTCCTTATTTGGCCACTGACTCATTCCTGAGACAAAATACCAAGGTATAACAATAAAAGTTTTTATTTGGCTAACATGTCCAATCAGGACTTACTAACTCACTGTAGCACAGACTCCACCTTTTCCTCCTTAAAAGCCTTCTAGTGGGGAAAAAGCCACCCTCTGTTGCTGCTGCTATTTCCTGTCTGGCTTTGTTAGGTCCAGAGGCAGCCACACTGCTCCCCTTTGCTGTAATAAATATCCTTTTTGCTGAGAATTTGATATGGGTGTATTCTCCACTGACTCTAATGGGACAGCCAACCCAGCCAAGGAGCATATGTTACTCTTACAAAGGATCAGATATGGATTCCCAGCATCCACCACAGGCAATTCAAACCACTTATGATTTCAGATATGATGCTTTATTCTGGACTTCATATAATCCTGCACTTCTGTGTATTTACTCACATGTAAGCACACAAACATAAACTAATTAAACATAAAATATATATTAAATATAAAAATAAAAACAAAATCTTAAAAACTAATACAAAATAAAAGGAAGTGGATGGGATCATAATCAAGGGATAAAAGCTTAATAAGTCACTGAGGCTTAAATTCATTGTTAGTAAAGACAAGTATATACAAAATTTCACAACATCATTGAACTTTATTAGCAAAGGCTAGAAGTAAAGCTTCTAAATAAATAAATTATTTTTGTCCCAAAACTAAGAAGAACATATTTAAAGTATATATATATATACATATATATATATATATATATATATATGAAGCTAAGTGACTAATCCCACAGTCAACATATGTGGAATCATCATGAGAACAACAGGTTGAAGTGTCTCAGATCCTGAGAGCTGGCTGTTACGTTGAATAAGCAGTGCCCTACTGATTTCAATGAGTAATGTTTTAAGACTTGAAAATACATAGGCTTCTTCTGATTCCTCTTAAAATGTTTAATAATATATTTTTTAAAAGAATACTCTTGACTTCCCTTACTCAATGCTGTATAACAATTATTCTATCTTCCCCATATGATACATTTCATACATTTTCAAACCTGTAACTCATTGCATCGTGCCTATAGCAAACTGAATAAAGAGTGATGTAGATGTTTATCATCTGGCTACTTTGTCAAAGTTCCATTTTCCATTTCTGTATGACATACATCTTTAAATGTAATGGTTGGCCAACATTGTTAGACCAAATTAATAGTCAAATTTAAATGTTTTCCTTTTCTTTTAGTTTTGATATTATAATACAATTATATCATTTTCCATTCTTTTCCTTCTTCCAAGTACCAACTGAAATCCTATTTTAAAGTACAGTAGACCCTACTGAGTGGTGGATTGTCAATTCTTAGTCATAATAGTCTTGCCATTCAATCGAGTGAATAATAATGTTGCATTTAACTTCCAAGTGGTAGTTCTTTGACAATGAGGGAAGTGAAATATCTTTGTTTTCTTTCTTATTTTTTTAAGTAGATGCTTACAACTTGTGTTAAATTTTCTCACAGGAAGTATTTTCTCATTATATTTTAGAGACCTTTTTATGATATGTTTGCAAGCCTTCTGTCATATTGCAAAACCCTTATTCCATTGAGAGTTCAATTATGCTCTTAGCTTCTCATAAATTGTGCTCTTTATTTTAATATAGTCCAATATAACTATTGTTTTCTTTAAGGCTAATGCTTTAAATTTGAGTTTACTTGTACATATTTACATATTAATAAATTTACATATTTTGAGACAGAGCCTCACTAACTAGTCTTGAATTGGCTCCAAGTAAACTCTCCACTGTAGCCCTATGTAACTGAATCTATAGTCATAGTTCATAGGTCTTGGGTTAATAAATTCTTCTTAGTACATCAAAATAGGGGACTATGTGGTGTCATGATATATGAATATGTTATACAATGCCTGATGAGGGTCAACACAACAGTACATTATAGTATTTTTACAATAGTGTGATGTGTGATTTTAGATGACCATAACATATTGTATGATTCAAAAATTTTTGAGGGGATTGTGAATGTTTTCACCACAAAGATTAATGTTTATTTCATTTTGCTTGAGCAATCTCTGCCTGGCCTAAGTTTTTAAAAATATTGCTTTGTGTTTTTCCAGCTCTTTTCCTTTAGATTCACATATATAATACACTAAGAATTGATTTTTCTATATGATGTAAAAGAGTGACCAAGCTTCATTTTTTACATGATGGATATCATACACACCCTGTATCATTTATTGAAAAGATAGCCCTGCATTGCTGAACAGTAATATATATATATATATATATATATATATATCATATCTGAGAAGCTAGATTTCTGACCTGTCTGTTTTTTCCATTGATAAGCTTCTCTTTCTTCTACCAATACTATATTTTAACTATTCCATCTTCTTAAGTATTTGTGTTCGGTTATGTAAATCCTTCTTTTCCATTGCCCTTTGTTTATAAGGTTCTTAAATTCCTTGATTCCTTTGTCTCTTTTATTTTAGTTCCGCATTTATAATGTCAAATCACACACAAATCTCTTTGGAAGAGATTTTTGTTCATTTATGGACTTACATAGAGAGAACTGGATATTTCAATAACAAATATTTAATACTCTTCATGAAATATAATTTTTCATTAATTTTATGTTTCACACATTCTTTCCATACATATGGTCATGCTCAGAGGACAGATATCATACATATTCATTTTGTTTTTATATGTGTCACATTAAAATATCTTTACTGTTTATTCATATGTACTGAAATATAATTTTGTTTTGGCTGGTACTATTTTAAAGCAAGAGCATCTGAATTTGATGAGCAAAACCCAAGTTAAGAAAAGCTAAGCCCTAGGATTGTGGATTTAGCTCAGTGGTAGAGTGCTTGCCTAGCAAGCTCAAGGCCCTTGGTTCCTTCCCCAGCTCCAGGGGGGGGGGGGGAGAGCTAAGCCCTTCTGCCTAGTCCTTTGTTCTGGGACGGACTGCCAGCTCCTCTGCTCCCAGGAAAACACCATATCCTGAGGCAACCCAGAAGATACTCTGCACTCAGAGCAGTTGGTAAGGACCCTCCTGAAGTTCCACAGCTGATGCTGGAAGCCCAGTGGACTAAGGAACCCATCACACCCCAAAACCCCAACCGACGAAATACCATTCCCCTTCTGCCTGGTCCTTTCTAGAGACACCCTATCCCAAGACATCCCAGGAGATCCACTGCACTCAGGACACCACAGCTTGAAGGCATCCCAGGAATTCCTCTGTACACAGGCCAACTGGACAACTGACACCTAAGTCTGAAGACATTCCCGGGGCTCTGTGTCATGCAGGACAATGGACCCAAAATACTAAAAGCCTCCCTGGAATGTTACTGCACACAAGGAAAGAGAAACCACAGTCCATAGGCACACACTCCTTAACACCCGGAGGACAGCTCCACATAAGATAACAGCATGACTACTTCTCTGGAGACCCAAGAATGTGGAGGCCTCCCAGGAAATCTGCTGCAGCCAGGGCAACAGATCAGCAGCTTTTCTGTCCCTCTAAGGACCCTCCATTAGAAGGTCCCACAGGAGGTCTGCTACAGCCAGGGCCACAGGCCTATCTGGAGACATGAAGTAACCCAGAGACAAAGGAGGCAGACTCTAGTCAGAGTCATCCAGACCAGCAAAGACCAGAGATAACCAGGGGGCAAGAGGTAAGCATAAGAAAATAAGCAACAGAAGCCAATATACAATGAGGTCATCATGAGAACCCAGTTCTCACACCACAGCAATCCCTGAATACACCAAAATACCTGAAAATCAGGAAGCTGACCTAAAATGTTATCTCCTGAAGATAAAAGAGTCCTTTAGGGAGGATACAAATAACTCACTGAAAGAAATACAGGAAAACACAGGTAAATAGATAGAAGCCCTTAAAGAGGAAACAAATAAATCCCTTAAAGAATTACAGGAAAATACAATTGAACAGGTGAAGGAATTGTGATAACCACTCCAAGACCTAAAAGTGGGAGTAGAAACAATAAGGAAAACACAAACAGAGGCAAACCTGGAAGTGGAAAAACTAGGAAAGAGGTCTGGAATTAAAGATGTAAGTATCACCAGCAGAATACAAGTGGTAAAAGGAAGAATTCCAGGTGTAGAAGATACAGTAGAAGAGATTGAAACAACTGTCAAAGAAAATTCAAAACACAGAAAATTCCTAACTCAAAACATCCAGGAAATTCAGGACACAAAGAAAAGATCAAACCTAAGAATAATTGGAATAGGGGAGAATGAAGATTCAAAGCTCAAAGGACCGAAAGCATCAACAAAATCATATAAGACAACTTCCCAGTTTTCTGCTTGTGCCCAGAGCTGATCTGGTAACACACCACTCTGTACTCAAATCCTGTGGGGGAGAGAGTTGGACATCCAAAAGTGAAGACAATCCTGAAAGCTCAGGGGAGACCATAACTTCTGCTCACAATCCTGGCCTAATAGGAACATGCCTAGAGGCCTTTGGACACAGAAACCTAGAAGCACACAGTGATAGGCTCCTCTAGTCTCTGCCAGCACCAAGAGCTGAAAGCCAGTCTCCAGGAACACTGGTATTCCTGAGAACAGAGTTAAGACCAACATTTCTTTTCTGAGGGCCCCGCCTGGAGCCCTCAGGACACAACCCCAGGAGCAGTCTGGGAGAGGACCCTTCTAGTTTCTGCCTGTGCCCAGAGCTGACCCAGTCCTACAGTTCTCTGTACCCAGATCCCTCTGAGAGAAAGCCAGTATCCAGGACATAAGGGCTTATAGGAGGGTCAAACCACTGTCAGAGACAGCAAGACCATATGACACCAGACACAACCAGATGGTGAAAGGCAGGCACAGGAAGCTAAGCAACAGAAACCAAGACTGCGTGGCATCATCAGAGCCCAGTTCTCTTACCAAAGAAAATACTGGACATCCCAACACACTGGAAAAGCAAGATTTGGATTTAAAATCACATCTCATGGTGATGATAGAGGACTCTAATACAGGACAACACAGGTAAACAAGTAAACGCCCTTAAAGAGGAAACAGAAATATCCCTGAAAGAATTATAGGAAAACACAACCAAACAGGTGAAGGAATTGAACCAAACCATTTAGAATCTAAAAATGCAAACAGAAACTGTAGGATGATGTCATTATACATGTTAAGTCTCGTATAGGCTAGAACGAGGCCTGTCATTGGACGAGAAGGAAGGATGGGTGGGAGAAAAGTCTTAGAGAGGAGGAGGAGACTGAAGCGAGGGATAGAGCAGCGAAGAGAACTTGGAAGCAGATGTTAAGATTCCTCTCTGCGGCAAAGATTAAAACGGAGACTGAAGGGACACCCATTCAGAGCCTGCCCCACATGTGGCCCATATATATACAGCCACCCAATTAGATAAGATGGATGAAGCAAAGAAGTGCAGAAGTGTAGATCGCTCCTGAGAGACACAGCCAGAATACAGCAAATACAGAGGCGAATGTCAGCAGCAAACCACTGAACTGAGAATAGGACCCCCGTTGAAGGAATCAGAGAAAGAACTGGAAGAGCTTGAAGGGGCTCGAGACCCCATATGTACAACAATGCCAAGCAACCAGAGCTTCTAGGGACTAAGCCACTACCTAAAGACTATACATGGACTGACCCTGGACTCTGACCTCATAGGTAGCAATGAATATCCTAGTAGGAGCACCAGTGGAAGGGGAAGCCCTGGGTCCTGCTAAGACTGAACCCCCAGTGAACTAGACAGTTGGGGGAGGGCGGCAATAGGGGGGGGTGGGGGGGAACACCCATAAGGAAGGGGAGGGGGAGGATGTTTGCCCGAAACCGGAAAGGAATAACACTTTAAATGTATATAAGAAATATTCAAGTTAATAAAAAAAAAAAGATTCCTCTCTGCACATTTACATGTTGTTATGAATATTCTTAAGGGATTAATGTGTACAGGATTTTGGGTATCTAGATAAGCAAACGGTATGTTATCTAGGTGGGCAGTTATATCTTATCAATTGGATTGATGGTTATTGTGTTGCATGATCTTTCATGTGGTGATTTAATTGAGTTCAAGAGAGTGCGTGCTGGCAGGACCATGGGAATTTGGGAATTGTATGTCTGGCATGGTGGCAACCTGCCTTGGGAACTAGATAGGTAGAAAGATTTTTGTCAGGCTCAGAGAGTAGCCATTGACAGTGTTATATGGTTTGGAGCTAAGCAGGTGAAAGTGTTTGCTGACTAAGATGAAAATATCTAACATGTCATGTGGATGCATGGTTCTGGCATAAGTGTGGGGAAAAAGAAACTGTTATTTTAATTTTACTGCAAGAAGAAATAATAAAGAAATCACAAAAGGAGACAACCCTGGAGACAGAAAATAGGAGAGACATCAGGAGTCATAGATGCAAGCATCATTCAACAGAATACAAGAGATAGAAGAGAGAGTCTCAGGGGCAGAAGATACCATGGAAAACATTGACACAACCATCAGCAAAAATGTAAAATGCAAAGAGATCCTACCACAAACATCCAGGAATTCCAGGACACAATGAAAAGATTAAACATATGGATAATAGGTATAGAAGAGAGTAAAGACTCCCAACATAAAGGGTCAGTAAATACCTTAAACAAAATTATAGAAGAAAACTTCCCTAACCTAAAGAAAGAGATGCCCGAATCATACAAGAAGCCTACTGAACTCCAAATAGATTGGATCAGAAAAGAAATTCCTTCTGTCACATAATAATCAAAACACCAAAGGCACAAAACAAAGAAAGAATATTAAAAGCAGTAAGAGAAAAAGATCAAGTAACATATAAAAGCAGACCTATCAGAATTACACTGAACTTCTCACCAGAGACTATGAAAGGCAGAAGATCCTGGGTAGATGTCAGGATCTAAAAGAACAAAAATGCCAGCCCAGGATACTATATCTAGCAAAACTCTCAATTAATATAGATGGAGAAACAAAGATATTCCATGATAAAACCAAATTTATACGACATCTTTCCACAAATCCAGCCCTAGAAAAGATAATACATGGAAAAGTCCAAAACAAGGAGGGAAACAACACCCTAGAAAAAGCAAGAAAGTATTCTTCTTGCAACGAACCCCAAACAAGTGAGACACACAAATAAAATTACATCTCTACCAAAAAAAGTAACAGGAAACAACAATCACTATTCTCTAATATCATTTACCATCAATGGACTCAATTCACCAATGAAAAGACATAGACTAACAGGCTGGATATAAAAAGAATATTTTTCTGCATACAGGAAACACACTTCAGGGACAAAGACAGATACTATCTCCGAGTAAAATCCTGTTTAAAAAAAAAAGAATCCCAAGCAAATGGTCTCAAGAATCAAGTTGGAGCAGCCATTCTAATATCAAATAAAATTGATTTTCAACCAAAAGTTATCCAAAAAGGATAAGGAAGAACACTTCATATTCATCAAAGGAAAATCTGCCAAAATAAACTCTCAGTCCTGAATATCTACATCCAAATTTAAGGGCAGCTACATTCAAAGAAGAAAACTTACTCAAGCTCAAACCACCTATGGCACTTCACAAATAATTGTGGGAGACTTCAGCACCCCAATCTCACCAATAGGCAGATCATGAAAACAGAAACTAAGCAGAGACATACAGAAACTAACAGAAGTTATGAACCAAATAAATTTAATACATATTTATAGAATGCTTCATTCTAAATCAAAAGAATATACCTTCTTTTCTGCACCTCATGATACCTTCTCCATAACTGACCAGATAATCAGTCACAAAACTGGTCTCACCAGGTACAAGAGGATTGAAATTAACCCCATGTATCCTATGAGATCACCACTGAATAAGTTTGGTCTTCAGTAACAATGAAAACAACAGAAAGTCCACATGCAAACAGAAGTTGAACAATGCTCTACTCGTGGTTAAATGGTCAAGGAAAGCAGTAAAGAATGAAATTAAAGGGATTATAGAATTGAATATTAAGGCATAGCATACTCAAATTTAGGGGACAAAAATGAAAGCAGTGTTAAGAGGAAAACTCATAGCTCTGAGTTCCTCCAAAAAGAAACTGCAGAGAGCATACACTAGCAACTTGACAGCACGACTATAAGCTCTAGAACAAAAAGAAGCAAATACACCCAAGAGGAGTAGACAGCAGGAAATAATTGAACTCAGGCCTGAAATCAACTGAATAGAAGCAAAAAGAACTATACAAAGAATTAACAGAACCAGGAGGTGGTACTTTGAGAAAATCAACAAAATAGATAAACACTTAGCCAGACTAACCAGACAACACACAGAGAGAATTCAAATTAACAAAATCAGAAATCAAAATATCATGAATGAAATGGGAGACATGAAAACAGAATCTGAGGAAATTCAAGTCTATGTGGATCAAGGACCTCTGCATCAAACCACATACACTCAAACTAATAGAAGAAAAATTGGGGAAGAGGTCAAACACTTGGGCACTGGGGAAATTTTTCTGAACAAAACACCAATGGCTTATGATGTAAGATCAGGGATAGACAAATGGGACTTCATAAAATTGTAAAGCTTTTATAAGGCAAACGATACTTTCATTAGGACAAAAAGGTGACCAACAGATTGGTAAAAGATCTTTACCAATCCTACATTCAATAGAGGGCAAATATCCAATATATACAAAGAAGTCAAGAAGTTATAAGCCAGGGAGTCAAATAACCCCATTAAAAGGGAGTACATGGTTATACAAAGAATTCTTAGCTGAAGAATAACAACTGGCTGAGAAGTACTTAAAAAAAAAAAGTCAACATCCTTAGTCATCAGGGAAATGCAAATCAAAACAAGCCTGAGATTCCTCCTTGAACCTGACAACAGAATGGCTAAGATTTAAAACTGGGATAACAACAAATGCTGGCGAGGAGGTAGAGAAAGAGGAACACTCCTCCATCATTGGTGGGATTGCAAGCTGGAACAACCACTCTGTAAATCAGTCTGGAGGTGCCTCAGAATATTGGACATACTACTACATGAGGACCCACCTATACCTCAAATGGGCATATACCCAAAGGATGCTCCAACATACAACAAAGACACATGCCCCACTATATTCCTAGCAGTCTTGTTTGTAATAGCCAGGAACTGGAAAGAATCCAGATGTCCTTCAACAGAGGAATGGATATGGAAAATGTGATACATCTACATAATGGAGTGCTACTCAGCTATCAAAAACAATAACACCATGAAATTCATAGGCAAATGAATGGAATTAGACAATATCATCCTGAATGAGGTAATCCAATCACAAAAAAACACACATGGTATGCCCTCACTGATAAGTGGATATTAGGTCCAAAGCTCGAATTACCCAAGATACAATGCACAGACCACACGAAGTTCAAGAAGATGGACAACCAAAGTACAGATGCTTCAGTTCTTCTTAAAAGGTGGAACAAAAGTATTCATAGGATGAGATATAGAGACAAAGTTTGGAGCAGAAACTGAAGGTGTGGCCATTCACAGCCTATCCCAACTGGGAATCTAGCCCATAGACATACAGCCACCAAACACAGAGAATATTGTTCGTGCCAAGAAGTCCATGTTGAAAAGAACCTGATATAATTGTCTCCTGAGAGGCTCTGCCAGAGGATGAAAAATACAGAGGTGAATGCTAGCAGACAATCATTGAACTGAGAATGTGGTCCCCATTGGAGGAGTTTGAGAAAGGATTGAAGAAGCTGTAGGGGCTTGTGACCCCATAAGAACAAAAATACCAACCAAACAGAGCTCCCAGGGACTAAACAACTACCCAAAATATACACGTGGACAGACCCATGGCTCCAACTGCATATGAGCAGAGGATGGCCTTCTTGGGCACCAATGACAGAAGAAACCCTCGGTCCTGCCAAGGCTGGAAGCCCCCCCCCACAATGTAGGGGAATGTTAAGGTGGGGAGGTGGGAAGGAGTAGATGGTTGGAGAAGGGGAATACCCTCATAGAAAAATGGGGAAGAGTTATGGGATAGGGGACTAATGGACTGTAAACCGGGAAAGTTGTTAACATTTGAAATATAAATAAAAAATATCCACTGGTCCTGCCAAGGTTGGACTCCTAGTGCAGGGGAATGTCGGGGGGAGTGGAAAGGGGAGGTTAATGGGGGGACACCATTACAGAGGAGGGGCAGAGGAAGGGGATGGGGCTTATGGACAGAAAACCAGGAAAGGGAATAACACTTGAAATGTAAATAAAGAAATACATCCCATAAAAAAATCCAATAAAAAAAAAAGGGAAAAGAAAAATTCCCCAAATTTAAGAAAGAGATGGCCATAAAGGTACAAGAAGCCTGTAGAACACCAAACAAATGGTACCAGAAAAGAAAATCCTCTTGTCACATAATAATTAAAACACTAAACGGACAGAACAAAGAAAGAATATTAAAAACTGCAAGGGAAAATTGCCAAGTAACGTACAAAGTTCAATCCTATCAGAACTGTTCCAGACTTCTCAACAGAGAATATGAAAGTCAAAAGAGCCTGGTCACAGGTCAGGGAGACTCTAACAGAACACAAATGACAGCCAGCTACTATACGCACTGAAACTGTCATTCAACATAGATAGAGAAATCAAAATATCCCAAGACAAAACCAAATTCAAACAGTATCTATCTACCAATCTGGCCCTACAGAGGATCCTAGAAGGAAAATCAAAGAGGAAAAAAGATATTAAGCATCTCACAACAAAGCCAAAAGGAGACAACCACAAACACATGAGGCTACCTGAAAAAACCAATATAACAGTACCAACAGTCATGTGTCTTTAATATCTCTATATTAATGGACTCAACTCATCTATAAAAAGACATAAATTAATAGACTGGATATGCAAACAAGATCCGGCATTTTGCTGCTTACCAGAAACACACGTCAATAACAAAGACTGACACTATCTCAGCAAAATGATGGAACAGGGTTTTCCAAGTAATTAGTCACAAGAAACAAGCTGGATTTGACATCCTAATATCTAAAGAAATTAGACTTTTAATCAAAAGTTATCAAGTGTGATAAGTAAATATACTTCATATTCATCAAAGGGACAATCCATCAAGGAAAAGTCTCAATTCTGATCCTTTATGCCCCAAATGCAAGGGCACCCACATTCATAAAAGAAACTTTTATCCATCTTTATTATTAAGGTGTGTTTTTGATACCTAAATCACACAAGGTCACAATCAAAAAATAGAACTTCGGACCAAGGTTGCTTATGAATATCAGTGCAAAAATACTCAGTAAAGTTATTGCAAACTAAATCCAAAACAGATCATAACCATCATTCACCATGATCAAGTAGGCTTCATCCCAGGTATGCAAGGTGCTTCAATATAAATAATCCATTAGTGTAATCCACTAAACTCCAATAAACAAACTAACAGAAATAAACTTACATGATCATTTCTTTAGATGCAGGGGAAGCATTTGACAAAATAAAACACCCGTTCACGCTAAAAGTATTGGAGAGATCAGGAATTCAAGGCCCATACCTAAACATAATAAAAGCAATTTACTACAAAGCAAGAGCCAATATCAAATTAAATGAAGAGATACTTGAAGCAATCCCACTAAAACTGGGGACAAGACAAGGACGTCCGTTCTCACATATCTATTCAGTATAATACTCAAAATGCTAGATAGAACAATAAGACAACTAAAAGAAATCAGGTGGACACAAATTGGCAAAGAAAAATTAAAAGTATAACTATTTGAAGATGATATAATAATATACATAAGTGACCCCAAACATTCTACCAGATAACTTCTTCAGCTGATAAACACCTTTAGCATAGTGTTCAGATATAAAATTAACTCAAATAAATCAGTAGCCTTCCTTTATACAAATGATAAATAGGCTAAGAAAGAAATTGTTCACAATAGCAACAGATAATGTAAACTATCTTGGGTAACTCTAACCAAACAAGTGAATAATCTGACAATACTTCAGGTCTTTCAAGAAAAAAATCAAAGACCTCAGAAACTGAAGAGATTTCCCATGCTCATGGATTGGTAGAATTAAATAGTAAAAATGGCCATGCTACCAAAGGCAATCTACAGAATCAATGCAATATCCATCAAAATCCCAATACAATTCTTCAAAGACATAGAAAAAGCAATTTTCAAAATCATTTGGAAAGGCAAAACATCCAGAATAGCCAAAATAATTCTTAAAAATAAAAGAATGGCTCTGGGAATCACCATCATTCCCCTTAAGCTCTATGATAGAGCAATAGTAATAAAAACTGCATAGTATTGGCACAAAGACAAGACAGACAGGTTGATCAATGATTAGAATTGAAGGCCCGGGAATAAAACCACACACTGGCAAACACTTGATCTTTGACAAAGAAACCAAAAATATGCAATAGAAAAAAAGAAAGCATCTTCAATAAATGGTGCTGGTCTAACTGTCTGTCTGTATGTAGAAAAATGAAAATAGACCCATATTTGTCACATGCACAAATCTCAAGTCTAAGTAGATCATGGACCTCAACATAAAACCAGAAACCCCTCCAGAATGTAATAGAAGAGAAAGTGGGAAGGAGCCTTGAACTCATTGGCACAGGGGGAAATTTCCTAAACAGAACTCCAATGGCTCATGCTCTAATATCAAGAATTGATAAATTGGACCTCATGCAAGCTTCTGTAAGGCAAAGGAGATAGTCAATAAGACAAATCAGCAACCTACAGATTGGGGAAAATTTTTCACTAACCACATATCTAATAGAGGGCTGATATCCAAAATATATAAAGAACTGAAGAATCTAAGCACCAAAAACGAACAAACAAACAAACAAACACACAGACAACCCAAGCAAAAAATTCATAACAGAGGAATCTGGAATCGCTGAGAAGCATCTAAAAAAATATGTTAAAAATTCTTAGTGATCAGAGAGATGCAAATCAAAATGACCATGAGATTCTACCTTACACCAATCAGAATGGCTAAGATCAAAACCTCAGGTGACAACACATGTTTTCAAGGATGTGGAGAAAGAGAAACACTCCTCCATTGCTGGTGAGATTACAAACTGGAACAACCACTCTGGAAATCTATTTGGAGGTTCCTCAGAAAACTGGAAATAGATCTACGTGAAGACACAGCAATACTGCTCTTGAGAATATACTCAAAAGACGCCCCACCATGCCACGGGGGCACATGTTCCACTATGTTCATAGCAACCTTATTTGTGAAAGCCAGAAGCTGAAAACAGCCTAGATGTCTTAAGACAGAAGAATGGATACAGAAAATGTGATTCATTTACACAATGGAAGACTACTCAGCTATTAAGAACTAGAACATCCTGAGTTTTACAGGCAAATGCATGGAACTAGAATATATTATCCTGAGTGAGGTAACTCAGACCAAAAATGACATACATGGTATATACTCACTAATAAGTGGATATTAGCCCGTAAAAGTACAGAATACACAAGATATAATCCACAGAATTCAAAAAAGTCAACAAGCTGAAGGGACCAAGTGAGGACACCTCTGTGCCATTTCAGATAAAGAAGAAATCAACCATAAGAGGGGAGGTAAGGAGGTACCTGGGAGGGAAAGGGGATGGGGGTGAAGGGAGGGGAACATGGTTGGCATTAGGTAGTAGAAAAAGGACTGAAGCCCTGAGGGCCAGCAGAAAAAAATGGAAACAGGCATCCTCGGAGGTAGGAGGTTGGGAGGACCCTCTAAAATATACCAGAGACCTAGAAGGTGAGAGGCTCTCAGGAGTCAAGGGGAGGGACCCTTGATGAAATGCCCTATAGGGAGAGGGAAATTGTAGAGTGCAGCTTCAGCAGAAAGACAGGGCATCAAGTGAGGGATCAGGTTGCCATCTCACAGTCAAAACTCTGACCCATAATCCTTCCTGTCTGAAAGAATTGCAGGGATGAAAATGGAGAGGAGCCTGAGGAAAAGAAGGTCCATTGGCAGGCCCAAAGTGGGATCCAGCTCAAGTGGAGATTCCAAGGCCTGACACTATTACTGAGGCTATGGAGTGCTCACAAAAAGCGACCTATCATGACTACCCTCTGAAAGACCCAACAAGCAGCTGAAAGAGTCAGATGCAAACATTTCTACCCAATCAATGAACAGAATCTGCTGACCCCCGTGCTTTAATTAGGGAAAAGCTGGAAGAAGCTGAGGAGGAGAGCGACCCTGTAGGAAGATCAGCAGTCTCAATTAACATGGACCCCTGGGGTTTCTTGGACACTGTATCACCATCCAAGCATCATACACTAGCTGATATGAGTTCCCCAACACATATACAACAGAAGACTGCTGTGTCTGGGTTTAATCAGTGAAGATGCACCTAACCCTCAAGATACTGGAGGCTCCAGGAAGTTTAGAAATCTGGTGGGGTAGGTAGAGTGGGAACATCCTTGTGGAGACACAGGGTGTGGGGGCAGGTAAGAGGTATGGGATGTGGAGCAGTCAGAGGGTGAACCAGGAGGGGAATAAAATCTGGAGTATAGAAAATGGAACAAATAATTAAACAAATAATAGTGAGGAGGAGGAGGAAGAGGGGGAGGAGGAGGGGGAGGAGGAGGGGGAGGAGGAGCTAAGCATGTTGGTCAGCAGTTGTCCACTCAGTACTGACAAGCTAGAAATAGAAATAGGCAGAATTCTACAGCTCAATGGCTTGCCAACTGTGTCTACTTGGCAAGTTCTAGAGTAATAGTAATAGAACATTCTTATATTCATACAAGTTTGTTAATAAAGTTTACTTTTTAAACTAGTAAAAAAATCTTAATGAAAATAAGGAGCTGTGTCTTTTCAAACTTACATATGGCATCCACATAAATTGAATGTAAATAATCTACTTAATGTCCAAATCTTGAAATGCTTTTTTTCTGATATTGTGAATGGCACAGGGAAATCTCCTTGAGAGATTCCTACATCTCATCGAGCTCCATAGCTAGAGTTAGGCCTTCTATGCTATTTGAACTGTATGATGACTAGTGTTTTGATATCAACCTGTCACTAGACAGTGTCTTTCAGTAAGAGAAGCCTTACTTGAGAAAGTGAATCTATCAGATTGGCTCCTAGAAATGTCTCTGAGGGATCTTTTTCAACAGTTTTAATGTGGGAGTGCCTGACCACCCTGGACAGGGCCATCCTCTTGGTAGGTGGTCTGAAGGGTTACAAGAAAGACAGTTGATGGGAAGTGAGCCTGGACAGCCAGGAAGCAACACTCTTCCTGCTTCCTGCATCTGAGTCCCCACTCAGCACTCCTGACCTAGTTTCCCTCAAAGACGGCTTCTGGTGTGGAAGTGTAAGCCAAAAATCCCCTGTATTCTTTACTGGGAGGGTGGGGTGGTCATTGTCTTCTCTTAACAACAAATAAGCTCTAAGTATAACACTCATTTTTAATAACCTGTATTTTTAACGCAATGAGATTAAGTTCTTTGTAGTAACTTCTTACATTCTCTCCAGTATAAATATGTCGTATAACGTTTGCCTTTTGTTAAAATGTGTCCTTCCCTTTAACAGTTTTCATCCATACCATTAATTGTATCAATATTTCACAATAATTTCAATTTTCTAATTAAGGCAAAATACATCATATTACCTAACTATAATGTAATAAAATTACAGGTAAAATATTTCACCTTAAAAAAAAAAGTAAAATCAGTTTAGAAAAAATTATGCCACTATGTATCAAAGTAGAGTGGATGACACCAGGGTTCTGTGAGAGAAACAATCAAAACTATTTAATGAGTTCTGAAGTCAATGAGTTTAATGACTTTATTTTTATTTTATTTTATTATATGTGTATGTAGGTGTTCCTACCACATGTATGCCTGCTGACGATGGAGGTCAGAGGAGAGTATTAGATTCCCTGGAAATGTATTTACCGACGGTTATGAGACACCATGTGGGTGTTCTCTATGAGCAACAAATGCCGTTAACCAACAAATGATGTTAACCACTGAGCCATTCTCCAATGCCTAGAGCATCTTAAAAATAAATATAATAAATTCAAAAATATTCATCATAGAAAGGGGAGTAACATGTTATATATTAAGAAATAATGGAAACAAATTAATGAAAAACAAAAGAAATTAATGAAAAATAAAACTTGGGCAAATTATTAAACATAGAAGTTTAGAAAAATAAGTTTCATGCTAAAATAGAGGACAGAGAGTAGAATATTGAGTATACCCTGATAAATGTGATGTCATTTTACTTCAAGTTATGAAATCACATCACCGTGCAAAGCAAGCAAAATACGAGATAGAACCTTATTTCATAGTCACACATAAATGAGAATAAGGAAACAAATTCCAGCTGTCAGGGTGCACTGAGAGTAGCAGTTTTTTGTGTATGAGAGACATGGTGCTGATGAGGCAAGGAACAATCATCTTCCCTCTCCTCCCTCATCCTTAAATCTACACCATGACAAAACATTCACTTAAGCGAACACCTGGCCATTATATACAGGCATTTTATATATTTCTTGGCCCTTAGAGGAGTGGTGAATGTCAAAGAGAATTCATATGTTTTTGTGGAAGACAAAGAAATGATCATATCTGCCCATTAAACAAAAAGAATAAACTGGAAAATGAAGCCAAACTATCTATACACAGATTATATTAGGTAGATAATAAAGAAATAGCATATCTAATATAATAAAAACAAAAGGAATAAACCAGCACGGTTTTCTTGCTATGAGGATTCTGATAAAAAATATGTATTGAATAAAACAGATTAAAAACAAATAATTTAGAAAGAAAACAGTAGAAAATTGGAATGCTGTTCAGTTCTGTCTTCTGGCCATAGCATGGCTATCTCATTCATGAACTAACAGCCACTGTGGTTGGCTGTATTTCTTAAGAATAAAAAAATTACATTTAAAGTTTGGATTTCTAATTCTACACACTTCCTATACAGCTATTGGGGAATGTCCCTGCCAAAAGTGAAATCATATGATTTATAGACACATTTATTATGGTTTTTTATGATTTACTTTAAGGATCTTAATTTAGTATTTATTGACTACATTTTTCCTACTGATGTATGTTCAGGTAACGTATTGAACTAGAAACTGGATCATTAGGTTTAATTATATTCACAGGTCTGTCTTAGGACCTTGAATACTAAGTAACAGAAATGGACTATGATAAAATGGGGTACATGCGTCCTCCGAAGTCAGCGTCATGAGGAGCCTGCTGTTCTTCAGTAGCAGCTCCAAGCAATTGGGCATCCCCACAGCCAACTTTCCTGAGTGAGTAGTAGACAGTCTTCCAGCTGATGTGTCTGCTGGCATCTATTATGGTTGGACCAGCGTTGGGAGGTGGAGATGTCTATGAAATGGTGGTGAGCATAGGATGGAATCCACACTTTAAGAAAGTGAAAAAGTCCATGGAAACCCACATTGTCCATACCTTTAAAGACTTTAATGGGGAAATTCTCAATGTGGCCATCGTTGGCTACCTCAGACCTGAAAAGAACTTTAATTCTTTAGAGTCGCTTATTTCTCCGATTCAAGGTGATATTGAAGAAGTTAAAAAAAAAACAACTGGATTTACCAGAACATTTGAAATTCAAGGATGACAATTTCTTCCAAATTTCTGAAAGCAAAACTATGAAGGGCCACTGATGAAAAGTCCCTTACCTGTCCACCAACGAGTATCTCGGTGCTTCTCATACAGTCTTGTCTTGATCATAGTTTAAACCAAGTGCTTCCCTGGAGCTGTCAAGAGATCTCAAGCAGTTAACTCCGTCATGTTGCATAGTACTAAAAGATTCATTCAGAAATCAAGTCTTTCAATATAATGTGTTGATTAAAATGTAGCACTAGAAAGCTAGTGTCTTGTAATGAAATGAGTGCGAGTAGAAAAGCAAATTTCTAATGAAAATAAAATTGGGTAAAATGTACTGTAGCTCTAACATGTCTTATTATTTAGGGATAAAATTAAAACTATATTCCCTTCACATATGTTATTTCATTTACTATCAAAGGCCTTCTTACTGCACTATCAGCATTATAAAGATATTTCATATTCATTAACAATTAATTTTTGTTTTGTTTCCTTGTAGGTGATGAGCTTTATTAGCTTAAACATATTTTTGTAAATTTTATATATATATGAAATTTATATATATATATATATTTGCTTATTTATTTGTTTCTGGACAGCCAAAGCTATATAGTAACACCCTGTCTTAAAAATGAATCAAATTGAAACATAGGTTAACAGGTTTGAAATAAGAATAATAAACATAAAAGAACTACACTGGTGTCAGTACAGTTATTATCATTTTTAAAAATCCATATTTAGCAATATGTAATTTCATGTACATGTATGTCATTTACATATATATATACATATACATCATATATACATATACATACACACATATATACATATATGTTTATATATGTGTATGAATGTGCAGGAAAACATAATAAAACAATAGGAAAAATATCACTCAGAATATATAATATGTTTAAGGGAACAAAGGATGAAAATTCCTACTAAAGTAGAAATAGCATTAATTGTACCATATTTGGACATTAAAATGTATTTAAACTTTTAAAAAGGTAATGGTTTTAATACGGAGTTATATTCTAGTTATTTAAACTAAAGAATAAGGGAAACTATTTAGCCATCTTGATAAAAGAGAATACATTATGTACACAAAAGGAAACAAAGCTTGGCTTTGTCCTTTTGGTACAAAGAGTTCAGTGTCAAAGCAAGTTGAACAACCTCTCCATATTTTGAGAAAACAGTTTGATCGATGAGTCCTACACTTAGTCAAATTGTCACTTGAGGTGTAAATCAATGGACAGATGGTCCAAAGGTGAAACAACTCAAGAAGATTCTATCCTTGAGGTCTATTGAAAAACCCTTTGGCACGGAAGTCATCGATAGATAAAGAAAAAACATGTAGCACAGGGAAAACATAATACATAGGTCGAATGTAAGACAAGTAGGCCTTTTAAATACAGAGCTTAAGTGAAACAAATGAAGGTGGACTTTCAGAATCAATCTAAAAAGTAGCTTGAAGAAGAGCCATGGACAAGATGGAGAAAATCTTGAGTAAAGTTAGTAAGAAACCATGGCCCTAAGTAAAGCAGGTCACAAAAGAAAAAGAGAGAGACACAGAACGAATTTAGATCATTGATATCCTTAATACTGGGGTGATTTTAGTTAGTTTTGTTTTAATTTAACTTGAAACAAATATTTTAGGCAGTAACACATTTTCCTGTTTATATGCTGTCTAGACATTTTCACATCTGTGTCTTTCAACTTTATTAAATACAAATGAAATTAAAAAAATAAATTGTTTTTGTGAAAGCACATGCAGATTCTGAATCCACTTTATTCTCTTATTTGCACTTTCAGATCTATTTATCAATGATTTCCAAGTTTGTGGAGACAATAAACTAAATAATGCCTTAAAAAGGTGAGGTATGATTAGTATTTGTCTGAAGATAGCAGTTATTTGTTGTTTACTTTTCAAATTTTTGTTTATACTTCCTAATAAGCACCTTTTAGTTCATAAAACAATGACCTTACAATAGTATAACCAATAATATTTATACACAAAATATTAACATAAAATGTCTTACAATAAAAAATGTTAAACACACATATAAACACATTTCATAATTTTTGCAGAACAAAACAAGTATTATATTTTAGTACATAAAAGGGTCATGAAAAATTGACTTTTCCCAATCAATAACTTAAATTTAATTTTCATTGAGTATACTGATATTCAGAGACATACATAAGAAAAGAAGAAACTGTGGAATGGAAAAAATTATTTTCACCTAAGCATTTTCAAATATTTGCACTAAGATACATCAAAAGTTTTGTCATGTATAGGTAGCTAATTCAATATGTTACCTGAGCATATGTCAGTCAACAAAATATAGGCAAAAAATACTAAATAATTAAGATCCTCTAAGTAAAAGCTATAATGAATGTGTTTACAAAACATATGATTTCATTTTTGGTAAGAACATTCCCCAATGGCAGTAGAAATCATTTTATATCAATTTTTTAGTTTTAAGAGATACAGGAGTCTAAATGTCAGGATGGATTTAAATTTCTCTCTAGTGTTAACATAATTATAATTATGACTAATATTATTAAAGTATTAAGAGCATCATAATTTGAAAAATAAAACTAAGGTTTCTAGAATAGAAAAGAAACAGTCTTTTATGGAGATACAAACAATGAACATGGAAGAGTCTTTGGAAGTTCTAAGTCTAACCATAGGGAAGCAGTATTTCAGGAAAAGATGAGCATTGCTATTCTGCAATGATGAGAGAAGAATCTGAGTTCTCTCTTATAGTCCAGCATGCTGCTGACATATGTCTACTCCAAAGGCAGCAGCATCTTCAAATTATTCATTTCATTGATCTAAAAGAATAAAAATTACAACCCCTCTGGAAGGCAAAGTGCCTAATTCATAAAAAATATGTCTAATATTACCTGTAATCAGGAAAATACAAATCAAGCCATAAAAAAGACACCATTTGACATCTAAGTATTTCACTGAGATTTCAAAGAGGACTCTATGAATCTGGTAGAGACCTATGTTGAGATATTTCTAGGCTACCCAGTGATACATATAAAAATATAAAAATAAATAAGCAAAAATAAAATAGCAAAACAGGGGTGGAGGGAGAGAGAGAGAGAGAGAGAGAGAGAGAGAGAGAGAGAGAGAGAGGAATGCATTCCATTAAATCAACAGCAAAGGATTGAGAACTAAATTTTGAGAGACTTAGAGAAGGAATGGGTGAGACAGAAGATAGTAAAGGAGTGTTTAAAAGGCAGTAGAAATATCATCTTTTAGACAAAGCTTCCAGAACAGTGTTGTGGTCAGTGTTATCATCCTTCCAGGAAACAAGGCTGAACATTAATGAGTGTTAGAGTATTATAACTAAGGATTTGAGGGATTTTTTTATTAATTTATTTTCTCATGAATTACATCTTGTCCATGGTTTCACATCCCTTCTCATCTGCACACCCTCCTATTTATTCCCCCTTCATTTCCCTTCACAAAAAAGCTCAGGCTTCCCAGGGATATCAAACAAATACAATATAACAAGTTCCAATAAACCTAGGTACAACCCTTCATATAAAAACTGTATAGGGCAACCCAGTGGGAGAATGGGGTCCTAAAAGCAGACAAAACCATCAAAGACAGCCCTTGCTCCTCTTTTAGGAGTCCACAAAAAGGTCAAGCTACACAACTATAATCCATATGCAAAGAGCTGAGGTTAGACCTAGGCAATCTCCCTAATTATTGATGCAGTCTCAGTGATCCCCGTTGAGTCTAGATTTGTTGATTCTGTGGGTTTCTTGTGGTTCCTTGAGCCTTCTGACTCCTACAGTCTTTCCTTCCCTTTTATTACAGGATTCACAGTTCTGCTTAATGTTTGGCTGTGAGTCTATGCATCTGTCTACATAAGTTGCTGGATGAAGGATGTAGAGCAGGGGGAATACTCCTCCACTGCTGGTGGGAGTGCAAACTTATACAGTCACTTTGGAAATCAATATGGCTGTTTCTCAGAACATTGGGGATGGAAATGTCTCAATACCCAGATACTCCTGTGCCTATACCCAAAGGATGCTCCATCCTATTACAAAGATATTCATAACAGCTCAACTATATTCATAACAGCTTTATTTGTAATAGTCAGAAATTGGAAAAAAATCTAAATGTCTCTCAACTGAAGAATGGATAAAAGAAAAGTGGTTCATTTACACAATTGAGTGTTACTCAGCTGTTAAAACAATGACCTTGTGAAATTTGCAGGCAAATGGATGGAAATAGGAGAAAAAAATCAGAGTGAAGTAATCCAGACTGAGAAAGACAAACATACTCAATAATAAAATGTATATTAACTGTAAAGTGAAAGATGATAATGCTGCAATCCACAGACCCAGAGAGGCTAAGTGACAAGGAGGTCACAAGGGAGGAGGATACATGGGTCTACCTGGAGTGGGAGGGGATGGACTAGAATTGAGACAGTACTGAGAGAGACAACTGGAATTGAAGAACAAGATAGAAACCTAATGCAGTGGAAAAATCCCAGGAATCTGTGCAGATGATCCTAAGACTCTAAATAATGAGGGATATGTATCCTGAAACAGCCCTCTCCTATAACCACATAAGACTTCCTGGGGAGGGATGGGACACCAACCTCTGACCTATTTGTCATGCCACCATGACACGCTGGGGTAAATGAGGCACAGATATTATGGAGTGGCTGACCAATTAGTCCAGTGTGAGACCCATGTCATGATTGGGAGTCTACCCCTGTCACTGCCGGGAAGATCAGAACCAGAAGCCTGAGAACTCAGAGATAGGATAGAAACAAAACTCTGTGTGAGGGCGATGATTCCTAACGATACTCTGCCGTGCTTGTAAACAGGAGCCAGTCTTTAGGAATTTCGAAGAGCACTTTCACCAGGGTTTTGGCAAAGAAGGGGTTAGAGTTAAAAGCAGCAGCGTGGGGAGGAATTAAGGAAGGAGCCCTGACTTCAGATATCTGACCAGAATTTAAGTTAATTGAAGAGAAATTCTGTTTTATTTTTCTATAAATTATCCGTTTCTATTTACTGGCACAGAGTAAATTCCCAATTCACTTTATGAATAGGTCAAATAGAGAAATTAAAAAAAGAATCTGAGAGTGCGAACAGTCTGCTTTCAGTGCAGCTCATGCCTCTGCGCTCTCTGTTCCACCTTCCGTCTGGGTAATGGTTGCTCATGCCTCCGGTAACTGTCAGGTCACTAATGCAATAAATTGATTCATCTTCACCTTGATCTCACGGCAGCAGCAGCTTACAAACTTTCCCTCTCCCGCTCCTAAAACAACCTGTTTGCTTGGTTTTCAAAACACAGTCCTCTATTCTTCTGATCATTTTTCTTTCTCCTGCACAAACTCAAACTCCTATTATAAGCCATAAAAATTGGATTTACTCTAGAAACTTAGCTTTTAACTATCCACAACTGAGACAGAAATTTCTTTCACTAATGCAACCAATTATTCTGAGCTCCCACTCTATATATCAAGTCTTTGCTGTGCCTTTTTGTATTTTTATAAAACAACTTCAAACTCAATATCGATGCACTTTGATTTTTATCACAGCTCCAAGTAGGTTCCCTTTGGTAGTCCTTATCTCAGTAAATGGCCTAGTAGTCTCCCCACAGTTCTTCAAGATAGAGACTTAAATGCATCCCTGACAGCATGCTCACCACCACATAGAATGTATCATCCGGCTTTTCAGTTTTATCTCATACATATCTCTTACCTCTATCTTTCACCAGCTTCACTAACGCTATGTCTAAGCTAGTGTCATCTTTCAATCGAAAGTGTTATAGAGACCTTAATTGTCCTGCCTTTCCCTTCTGCGTCCAGTCCATTCCTTCACTTTCAATTTTCTGGCTTGTTCTGAGAGTATCAAGGTCACTACCTTGTCCGCGAATAACGCAGTGGAGAAGGAGGGAGTGTGAATCTCAGGAAGAAAACACAGTGTCTCGTACAATATAATTTAATGCCAGCACATGACTGAATAAATTAGAAACTAGAGACTAGGCAAGTTTTTACTTTCTTTTCAGTTGAACAAAAGCAACTGTTAAGAAAATTTCCAAACTGAAGCTCAACACTGTCGTTTTATAAGATGTTCTATTTAATTTTTTATTCTTTGGGAATATCACGTCATGTACCCCAAGTCCTACCGTCTCCCCGTCCCTTTTTACCTGCCCTCTGCCCTTGCAAGCTCTCCCCAAAAGGGAAAGCGTCTCCTTGTGGCAGCTGTAGAATGTAAGATTGTGTCCCACAGCCTACCCTTTTGTCCATACTTCTTTACTTGCAAATGTTTACTGCAATGGGTCTGGTTCAATGCCTCTGGCTTCTGCTGTACTATCAATACTGGATGCTTACTGGGACTTCTCTCAGATACCCTGTTGTTGCCCTTTCAGTCTGTAAGACTGGCCCTTTCACGTGCTCCAGCAGTTCATAGATGTTGGAGTGGAGCTGCTCAAAATCCTGGATCTGGGCTTCCGTGGTAGCTGAGCTGAATCAAGCCTACCGGCTCCCCTACACCCAAACCATCGGGGAAGCTCGTAAGCACGCACTGGCTAGTTCATTCAGTGCCTCAGACCCCAAGCAGCAGAGCCAGCTCTCCTACTCTCATGCATTCCCGTAGGCTCACTAGAACCCATGCCTGCAGGGTTAGCTCTACTGTGCTGCTCAGACAAAGTGCAAGGCCTGGTCTCCCGAACATTGTAAAGAACAAGGACAACTCTCACACTCTCGTGACCTCACAGCCAGCTCTCCCAGCTGCCATAAGTGGCAAAGCGGGAGAGAGGGAAGGGCATCTCTCCCTCACCCACTCTACTGCAAGGCAGACAAGATGCTCGACCAGCTCTTCCACACCCATGCCCTGTGGGCAGGACCATCTCACCCCTCCCACCCCCAACCCCAACCAGGGTCATCTCTGCTCGGCTGCCCAGGTAAAGTGCAGGGACCACTCTCCCAAGTGCTGCAGCCAGTGAGGGGCAGGACCAGCTTACAAAATTTATTTGCCCTTAGATATAACAATTTACTTGTCATCTAAATCGAGGAGCTCTCCTTCCTATCAAAAATATCCTTCATATTATATGTACTGTAAACACTAGCATCTCATCGAACTCACACAAAGCCACTTTTTTGTTCAAAGCTCTCAGCAACATCTTTTTTCTGTACACAAATTTCCTACGTCCCACGTGTACTCTATCATCATTCCCTTGAATTCTATCACATTAAACAAATCGGCACAATTCTGACTTTCCAAATTAACCACCGGAGGCAACTATTCTCTCATTTGTAATGTTAAGCACCCACTGCTTTGGCCCATTATAGTACTAAGTTCTTTTTCCTTAAGCTGTTTTCACTCTCAAGAAAAAGCAGAAAGTATTCTGTACCTTAATGATAGCACCAGATATGTTGACTCATCCAAAGTGGATGTGTTCCTTAATCTAAAATGACCATGGGGGAAAAATCCTGTTCTTCAAGGTCACAGTCTCTTGGTTGGCCTCAAGCAAATTAATCAAACTAGGTTAGGACTCTCACTTTACCCTATTGATACCAAGTACCTTCTATGAACAGCACATGCCCTCTGGTTATTTCCTGCCTAGTATTCCTTAGAGGCAAGTCACATTTAAAAACTTAATATATCCCTGTTGGACACAAATTGAAAAAGAGAGAGAGGGAGGGAGCAAGGAAGGGAAGGAAAGAGAGAGAGAGAGAGAGAGAGACAGAGAGAGAGAGAGAGAGAGGCACAATGAGAGGAGTCATAGTAATTAGAAAGCCTTTCACCTTTATGTCAATCATATTTCCTGTAATTTTTTTCTTGACATTGTATAACACAGAGCTGTTTAGAAAGAAAATATATTGAATTAGAAAAAAATCACAAGATTTTATAACTGTTTTCCCAGGAGTTTGATGAGTATAACAATGTCTCTTCCCATCATGAATGAAGAACTCTGACTTAAGAAAAAACTGAAATTCTTTGGACTGAGCTGGGGAAGACATTGACATAAATACCTCTCCTAATGTGCTCCCCAACAGATCAGAGTTTTGAGATTTCTTTTTTTTTAATCTGATCTCAGCGATTTTCAATTTTCTACTATCATAGGATTTTTATTTCCTCTAAAACCATTAGTTTATAATGTGGACATTTAAAATGTTTTATTCTGTGCAAAGAGTTTTGTCTGAGTGGTCTCCCAAGAAAGAACCAATGTTGTGTTATTATTAGCAGTGTGTTCCCCTACTTTCACAAGGTTATATGAAAAATGTAGAAGCCTAATTACAGGACTTTGATGACGAACATTAAATGTGCCAAAGTAACTTTCATGAATAGCATTCAATGAACCATATCTCTAAAAGTATAATATTTACTTTTTTGCAGATAAACAATGCTTTTATCTATTCAAAGAGCACCCTTTCCAAGAGAAAAAGAGAAGAAAAATCCTCTGACTAGAGGTCCAGGTTGTGAATATTTAGAGTCCATGATTAGATTCCTTTGAAAATGTCACATTAGTTATTACCACTGCACTGTGCAAATTGCATTCATCTCCCCAGTGGTCAGCAGACAAGAGGAACAATAGTTTATCATTCACTGCACAAATAGATGGAGTTCCCAGATAACAATTTCCTCAGGGATCTTCTGACATACTTGGTGTGGGAAGGATTGACTCTTGTCAAACCCTGTCACCTCTCATGTTTGAGGACAAAATGTGGCCAACTAAATCTTTAGTTTTTCCTGGGACAAATAAATATTATACTGTTCGATTAATATAAAGGCTGTTAACATCAAGATTCCAACACGAACATATATCTATAGCACATTCTGCCACAATGGTATTCAAACCATATGTTAATGGCTTGAAACATCTGCAGTACTGTAACTCATTCGAAAACCCTGCTGGCTTTAAGCACTGATAGAAACAGCATGCAAGCTCCAGGGAAAACTGCTCGTTGACAAATACTGCCTTCCTTCTGCCTCTCCCCACTCACTTTACCTTCTTCTCAGTTCAGGGTCCTGGTATTAATTACAAAGGGCTATTAAGTAGGAAATTCTAACTCCTCTCAGCATTTGCCAATCTAGGAGAAAGTAAACTTGCATAATACCCACTGAAGAAAGGACAAAGCAACGAGGAAAAGAAAAGCTTGAGATAGCAGAGCAGTTACAAGACCTAGGTGTTCTCGCCATTCTTTCAGAATGTTGTGATTTCAAACAAGATACTTTCTACTATGCAGGAAGTTTGTTATACCTAATTAGATGGGCATAGAGAATTCTGAAGTGTAAATTGTGTATTTAAAATGTTGCTTATCTTATATAAATAGAAATAATGGTATATCTAGGAAACTAACCACGAGCGTTCCAGCAGATTGTCTACATATGAAACAGAAAATAGTAGATGTTCTAACCATACATATTTTAGAGACAAAAACAATACAAATGGAATAACAAAAAAGGCAAAATGTACAAAGAGAACATGAAAGAGCTTTTTAATGCTTTAAATAATTTCATGGTTCCAGGTTTACCCAAATCATTTTCCAGAGACGTTGAATAATCTATGACTATAACCCCTGTGAGACGCGGACATGCCGGAGGACAGGAAACATTCCCATGTGCTCTGATTTTTCAATGACAGCAAAGGATCAATTCTGGAAACTGCTAGAAACAGCTTGATTAAAGCTCCTGCCAAAACTCTACCTTCAACAGTTTTACAAGGACAAGATTAGAACAACAAGGATAAATGTCAGAAATGGCCTGGAGTCTTCTCTTCTATGACATCAGAACTTACTTTAACTACAGAAGAAAAGATTGGACTGTGCTGTGACTTTGTGGGGGTTCAAAGCTATCCCTTTCACACAGTGCCAAAACTCTGCTTCCCTTCACTTATTGCCTTAGGAATATATACTATGGCAGAGATGTAATGTGCCAAGCTCAGAGACATTTCATCTTCGATATATGCTTTTCTAAATTGACTTCCTCAATGGTACATCTCCCACTAAAGAACTGGGAAATATTTTTCTCATTACTAAATCAGAATGGATAGCAGCATGCTTGCTAGAGAAACATTTTGTTGTTGTTATTATTGTTGTGGTTGTTGTTTTTGTTTGCATAACCAGCAGGATGCTATCAACAATTTAAATATTGGTTGTTAAGGTGAATTTTTTCTTCATTGGTGTTCTCCTTTGTATGAGAAATTTGGAAGCATTGGAGACCCTCTGGAATCCCTGTTTTCTTTGGATTATTGATGCTGGAATTTCCAAAAAAGGCAATCAAAACTGTGCAATTCTATATTGCCCAGTTGTACTGTTCTCATTTATTCTGATGTGAGGAAAAACTCAAATGAAGATTCTCCTTTCTTTTCAAGACACTGCCACCACCATTAGTCCATGAAGAAAGCAATTTTTTCTCCCACAGTGACTTTTATCCAATAAGCACATGTAGACCAGGAATAGTGTTGTAAATATTGCCCTGTTACTTTGTAGCTACATTAGAAACATACAAACTCTGATATGGGTCTTACCAGGATGAAAGATTTAAGAGGAAAAAAAGAAGAAGAAATAAAGGTGCATTCCAGAAAGAGCAGGTAGAATTTTCTCCTGATTACATTTTACAGTTGAAAGCACAGTAGAATGTCTATGAGATAAATAAACCTCGTACATCTATAGCCTATAGCAAAGGTGAATGAACTGAAGAATAACATTATTTTCTAAGCATCCCTGAATATTTGCTGCTTCTTTGATTTTCCTGAATATGTATCATCAAACTTAAGGCTTTATGGTAACAAGGCCTGCCAGGGACTCATTAGCAATCATAAAGGTCTACCCATGTGCCTGCTCCCTAGAACTGTGGTTTATCCTCCATTTACAATGAAAAGTCAGTATTGTCAGTGCTATTTTTATGTTGGAAAGTGAAGGTCAGATTGACTAAAACTACTGCTGCTATTGGAAAAACCTTGTCGGAAATTAATTTCCTTCCTCCGTTCTTTAATGAGAAAGTGTAGCTCGGCTTACACTGGTTCCTCTCTCCCTTAAACCTGATAAAATAGTTTTCATAAAAGAGACAGTGATAAGACTGTCCAACCTTATTTTTTTTACTCTTTTATGGAAAATGAAATTTCTTTTCTCTGAAGTGAATTGATTTCTTATGTGGCAAAGTGATTTATTTTTTTTTTCTTCTAAAGGTAGGTTCCTGGAACTTGGCCAAAACATGCATTCTAATTTTGGGGGGAAATTCTCTGAGAGGTGAAAATTATGTGAACTGAATGAATTGTTCACTTAGTGTAACTGTGTCACATTATGCTCCAACTTAGTCTGAGGGCATGCGGGCTTCCCAAAACAAATCGTGGAGCTCTGGAAAGTCAGCTCGGAGGTCTCCAAAACACCTAGTGTGGTATACCAACTTGAAGAGTTCAACAGTGGTATTAGCATTGCTTAATGGCTGACTTCATTTTAGTTTCATGAAAGGCCTGTTTGAAACCCTCTTCGGACTGAGTATATGGGAGTTATGATTCTTATATGGATATACGATGATTGACTAAAGAACTATCTCAGGGATAAGGGCACTTGCTATGTAAACATGGTAGCCTGGCTTCATATCACCAACACCCACCTACAGAGCAGAGCATGACCACATACATGAACTCTGTCGGGCAGACAGAGAAAGATTACTGGGAATGGCAGCCACTGAATAGCTTTAGCTTCTGTAAGAGGCTTTGCCTTTCTCAAGGAACATAGAGGGAGAGTAACAGAGCAAGATATCCAATGTCTACCTCTGACCTCTACAAATGCTCATGGTAATGTATGTCTACACCTACACCTACACACACACACACACACACACACACACACACACACACACACACACTCCACATGGGGAGAGAGAGAGATTATATGGTGATCTAAAGTTTTAATAACAAAGATGGCAGCAATTTAAGATGATTCCTATCCCTCTAAACACCCTCTTTGCACAGGTGGTTCATAGAGATTTCACATATAAATTTCCAATAGTACACATAGTTAATAAATACTGAAGTTAGAAACCATTATTAAATCCTGATGGTTCCAAATTGAAATATTTGCCTTATATGACATCATCCCTCAGAAATTAAAAGTAATGGAAATAGTTTTATACACATATAATTTGAAATTGTTTTGCATTGGTTTGATCAAATATGTAACTGGTTTAGACTTTATTTTAATTACATTTCTCTGTATTTTATTTATATTTCATTTATGAAAATAATTTCCATACATGCTGAAAATATGTTCACATAATATTTTAGAGGCTGTAAAGTTTAGAGAAAAACTAAATTGAACTTAATTTTGTTTCTTTTTCTAGTTCTGACCTTCTGGTGACAAGTTGGATTTCTCCTAAACAAAAATGGTATTTGTAAAGACAAGATACTTTCACTCATATACTCATGAGCATAATTTTTAACTAATTTTAATAAGCAAAGAAAATAGTTTGTTGTGGCTTTCAGAGATTGAGCATTAGTGAAATGACCAAGAGAAGATCAAAATTTCAGTACTCATTTTCCCTAATTACTTGAATCAATTTCTTTTGATAGCTTTTCTATAGTGAAGTAATGAATATTCATCCCACATTGCTAATTTAGCCAATGAAACATGGGAGTTGGAATGCTCTGCCTTCCTTCAAAAACCTTTTGAATTGATTGTCCACTTATCTGCCTCCTTTGCAACTGATAATCATGAAGTGGAAGTTTCTGGTTATGTCATGTGATGCAGCCTCACATGTTTTGTTGAGGTCTGAGCTGTGGCACTCAATGGACAGTGATGAGGAGCTTGCATAGCTAGCTAGCTGTGTAACTCTTCTTTGCTCTCCGGTCTTTGCTGATCTCTACTTTGTAGAGAAAGGCATGGCAGAAAACTCCCAGCATCCCAGCTGACCCTGGTCACTCCCAATGACTTGCTGATGTGGTGAAGGCCTGGCAGTTTCTGCTGGATCACGCTACAGCTGCTGCTGATTTATGTTTGGTGATACTTTTGAACTGGATTATTGCTATCCTGACAATGGAAATTGAAATCAGCCCCAAAGAACTACTCCTAAGCAAGTCCGGATTCATCCTACTTACCATCTTTCTCCCCTACCTCTGGACCATGCACTAGAAGAGGGGGTTAAAGCATTTGAGAACCCTTTTTAAAGTAGGTTTGGGAAAAAAAAATCTTAGCCTACACATTCATGTTTTCTATGCTCTGAATTAAAGAGATCAAGTGACCCAAGGTCAACAATTATGAGAAAAGAATGATGGTTGTTATCAAGCCACTAGCATTAGTGTTGTCATTTATTATCAAAAATGTCCTCTGTTCAGCTGATTATACAGAGTTTTATCAAAAAATGTTAACAATGTTCTAACACCTTTATGTGTGGCTTTAAGTATCTATATAATTGGTGGAAAGAAAACTATTAATGAAGGATAGAAAGATACTGAAATATGTTTGTAGTTGAAAAATGCTTGACCAAACTATCATCTGAAGTATCTTAGGCAGTATATAATTTGGGGGTGGGGAAATGGCTCAGCAGTTAAGAACACTAGGTACTTTTACAAAAAAAAAACAAAAAAACTCCTGACCGGCATCTCACAACTCTAACTGCAGCTTCAAAAATTGTACACACTCTTCTGATCTGTTCAGGTATGCACATTAATATGACATCCACCTATATACATATAAATATCTGTTACTTTACTTTATGTATTTTGTGAGTGCATGTGTGAGGACGGCCAAATGTGAAGGTTGGAGGGCAACTTATGGGAGTTGGTTCCTGTTGCAGTAATTATTAAATAAATGTTACCTTTAATTCTGCACCTGTGCAGGCACTGTAGGGCAACATGGCATCTGCAGGGTACCTTCATCTCAGTGCTGGTGGGTTCTATTGTGGCACCAAGCCGTATTACCTCTTGCTATCCTCTATCCCTGCTGGTCTCTCCACTCCCAATGTTATTCACTCTCTCCCAGCAAGCCAGCCAGGAACTCTCTGGTCTCAGCTACCCTGTAAAATCAGGACTCTAAAAGTCCAACAGCATCTGGCCTATCATAGTTCCCAGGATAGGCCATACTTCGAGCATCCACTCCCTACTAGTTATAGTATAAACTCTCAACAACCCGTTAAAATCAAAACTCAATAAACTGCAATTTAGCAATCAGGTTTATATATTAAATTCTCAGTCCACAATAAATTCACAACCAATTGATAAAGATATAAACCACTCACCTAGATCAGATAAATTGACCTATAGAAATCCATCCCTTAAGAAATATTCATAACTACCTATGGCCATTTAAAACCACCTTACTTTTAACTGTTCAATCATGGGCCTAACTCTATAGGTGTCAGCCCTCACGTGCATATAGACATCAACATATACGTTCCTCCCTTCCATTTAACTCAGGTTGTAAGGATTGGCAGAAACTACATTTATTCTCTGAACCATTTTGGCCATCCCTAGAACTAAACCTTCATATTCATATATATATATATGTATATATATATATATATATATATACCACTTTAGTATTGGTTTCAAATATGGAAAAGTAGAGTATTAATAGCATGATCTAATTGCATTTGCAAAATATTACAAAGTGAAATGAACTCAGGAACAATGTTCACAGATTTCGAATACCTTATACTTTCATAGTGTAATTGGGACAATCCTCACATTCCAGGATGCATAGGGTTAAAAGATTAAGTGATCACCATTGTTTTTAGTAGGTAAATGAAGGAGCAAAGGGGGCCTGTGATAAACAGTAGCTGATTCAAACTCATCCTTTCAAAGAATAAGAAACAAATCAAAGTGTATTCATAAGCTCTGAGAGAGTAAAAGGTGAAATACAAAAGAGAGAACTGCTGAGTCTAAAGCTTTGAAGTTGTTTAAAGAGGGAAAGGAATAGAAATGTAGGTTGGTAGGAAGTTGATAAACTTAAATCAATAGCAGGCATGGAAGGAAGGGAAAGAAGAGGGGATAGGGAGAGGGAGCAGAGTAGAACGAGGAAGGGGAGGCAGAAAGAGGAGATCGAGGAGAAAGAAGAGGCGAAGGAGGATTGGGAGGAGGAAAAGAAGCTTTGAGCAGCCTGATTTCTACCACAAGTTAACAGAATTACTTCTTAGCAGAACCACACAGAGCAAAAAGCTCACCTAGAATAAGGAATGGCATAGGGGATTAACTCACAAACTAATTTTTCATTCCCAACTTTGTCCTGGCAAAAAAGCTCTTTGAGAAACCTCCTCAGCTTCCAAGGAAAACATTTTCTAAATCTCCTTTCCAATTGGACTGAGAAGAAAAAGAATGGGGAAAAAAAAACATGCAGGAACATTCTTACTTTTAGGAGAGCTAGAATCATGAGTAGAACGAAGTCTGGTCAGGAAGAAGGCTGCTCATGCTGTGTACAGAACCAGTACCTTAAACCCCTCCCTCCATCCTTTCTAGACTACCTGATTTTACCTACCCTTCCACTGTGTCCCCTCACAACTGTGTGCTAATCTGGATCTTTTCTTTAATCTTCTAGTGCAACATTTATTTTTGGATTATTTGTTAGTCCGTCTGACAAAGCTGCCACTTTCTGTGCTTGCTGTTCCATAAGCAGGATATAATTTTATCCCTCAGAAATAAGAGCTGACTGGCAGATATTTCTGAAATAGATCTGTGTTGTGGTTTGCCCTGAAGTTATCTGTTTTTTGATGCTAATTCCACTGCCCCAAGGACAGCTGCCTAGTCATGTACTCAGGAATCAGGTGACTTCACCAGAACCACCTCCCCATTGATTTTGTAAAGTGCAGGTGAGGGGCAGGTACAGGATAGACTGAGGCCTGTCATTGGAGGAGAAGGAAGGATGGGCGGGAGAGAAGTTTGAAGGAAGAGGAGGAGAGTAGGACAGAAAGAGAGGAGACAGGACAGGGGAGAGGGAGAGAAGCCATGGCAGGTGATGTTAAGATTCTGCTCTGTGTATTTACAGGTTGTTATTAATGTTCTTAAGGCATGGATGGTACTGGGCATTGTACATTTAAGTGGGCAATTATATCTTACTAATTGGGTCAAAGGTTATTGTGTTGTGTGTTATTTTATGTGACAGTTTGAGTGTAAGAAAGTGTGTGGCCACAAGAGACACTGGGCAGCCGCAGAGTTGGGATGTTTTTCTGCCAAAATATCTAGCAGATATCTTGGGGCACTGAGGTGCCAGACCTAGTGGGAAAAAGACAACCATACCTTCTTTATTTTTATACTTTTACAACAACAGATCTGCTTTCTCGACACATCAGTGTTTAAAGGCGTTTTGGATCATTTGCTTAAACAGTTAGCATGTGAAGATAGAGCTACAAATGTTTTCCTGCCATGACAGTCAGATTCCTATAGGTGAGATGGTGCTTCCATTGATTTGTTTGTGGTCCCTTTTCCTTGTATCCACTTTAGTCTACAAGGCACCATGCTCCTCCTGTAGAGTTTCAGTCTTTGGGGGAGATGTGGATGTGTGTGTGTGCCTCTGTGCAAAGTGTCTTACTTGTTAAGACAATCTCAATGAGTAACCCAGACCAGTCTCAAACTCAAAATCCTCCTGCCTCATCCTTCCAAATATAATAATTACAAATACATAGGCCACCAAATATGTCTTCCACGGTCTCTTAAGTATAACTATAAATCCTGATTTGCCTGAGAGAAAATGGGTTGTCTTCTCATCCAAATGTAATTACCCTTTATGTGCCTGCTATATGATGCCTTCCTATGCTATACAATGCCCTCCTGTGTAAAATGTTCAATTGTTTTTTGCCTCTATTGGTTGAAGTTCTCCAAACACTGGTTAACTGCCAACCTTCTACCAGTTCAAAATAAAGAGTCTAAATTTACCTCTAAGAGGTATCTAGAATACTGTACGGATAGGAGTCCATTTCTAAGTAGTTCCAAGAGTTCCTTTTATTATTTAACGGGGTCTATCAAAAGGTGCAGCCCGTCCAACATAACTTCTTAACCGAAGAACAAGCAAAGGTGAACAAGATTACTCTCAAGAGTAAATTGCAGTGAGCACCAGAATGCTCTCCCTTTTCACCACTAAGTGTTTTCAAAAACTTCCGTGTGAGACAGAAAGATCTATGGGAATTGTCTGCCTTGGAGAGACTCCCACATGGAGCTGAATTGTGATGTGTCTGTATTACAGGTCTTTATTACCCAGGCAAATGAAAATGCCATCGAAAGGGAGTAAAAAACTTGGAAAATCCCACACTGTTAGTAAATTAGGTCTTTTAAAAAAGGAACATCCTGGCAAGCTCAGATAAATCAATGTGACTCTAAGAAACGAGACTGCAAGGTAGTGCACTTTCAGAGTGCTATCTTTGTTCCCTTTCTTTCCTAGCACTTTGACTCATGTGGTGAGGAAAATGTCTTTGGATTCTTTTTTTTTTCTTCTTCTTGATATACAAGTTACTGAGCTGGACTGACTTAACACAGCAGCAGCATTTTAATTACAAAGCAACCTAGTTGCTGTGAGGAATGGCAACTTACTTTTACTGAATTGACTGAGGCCAAGACATGTGGCTGGACTCCTGCATCCCTCTGCTTTTTTTTTTTTTTGATATTTTATGTATTTACATTTCAAATATTATCCCTTTTCCCTCCTCTCCCATTCCCCCTCCCTCTTCCTCCTACTTCTATGAAAAAGTTCCCACTCCCACCCACCTACTCCCACTTAAAAACCCTGGCATTCTCCTAAACTGAGGAAACAAGCCTTCAAAAGACCAAGGTCATCCTCTGCTACATACGCTCCCAGAGCCATGGGTCTGTCCATGTGTACTCTTTGGTCGGTGGTTTAGTCCCTGGGAGCTCTGGTTTGATACTGTTGTTCTTCTTATGGGATTGCAAACCCCTTCAGCTCCTTCAGTCCTTTCTCTAAATCCTCTATTGGAGACCCTATTTTCAGACCAGTGGTTGGCTGTGAGCATCTGCATTTTCTTTGACTATTGTGTCAATGTTTTCTATGGTATCTTCTGCCCCTGAGATTCTCTCTTCTATCTCTTGTATTCTGTTGGTGATGCTTTTGTCCATGACTTCTGATCTCTTTCCTAGGTTTTCTATCTCCAGGGTTGTCTCTCTTTGCGATTTCTTCATTGTTTCTATTTCCACTTTTAGATTCTGGATGGTTTTGGTCAATTCCTTCACCTGTTTGGTTGTGTTTTCCTATAACTCTTTAAGGGATTTTTGTGTTTCCTCTTTAAGAGCTTCTACTTGTTTACCTGTGTTGTCCTGTATTTCTTTAAGGGAGTTATTCATGTCCTTCTTTAAGTCCTCTGTCATTATCATCATGAGATATGATTTGAAATCTACGTATAGCTTTTCCGGTGTGTTGGGGTATCCAGTACTTGCTGTGGTGAGAGAGCTGGGTTCTGGTGATGACAAATAGTCTCAGTTTCTGTTGCTTAGTTCTCCTGCTTGCCTCCCGCCATCTTGTTATCTCTGATGTTTTTAGTCTTGCTGTCTCTGACTGGAGCTTGTCCCTCCTGTGGGTCTGTGGGACTGTGATCTTAGGAGTGAGAGCACTCCAGGGAGACCAGTTCTCTCTGTGCAAGTTTTGGGTCCTGGGGGCTGTGGGACAGCCTTAGCTCTAGGAGCAGATGGAGACTGGAAGGATCCTGTCCAAGACGGCTCTGAGGTTCCTGTGCCCTGTATCCCTCTGCTTTTAAAGATGAGAAACTGTCCAGGTCACCTAACAGCAAGCCTTCCTTCTGGTAATTAAAAATTACACATTGACTCTAGTTCTTAGAAAATTAATCCAGATATCAGCCAAAAAAAAAAAAGAAATGAGAGGAAGGAAGGAAGGAAGGAAGGAAGGAAGGAAAGGAAAGGAAAGGAAAGGAAAGGAAAGGAAAGGAAAGGACAGGGAAGGAAAGGGAAGGAAGGAAAGGAAGGGAAGGAAGGGAAGGAAGGGAAGGAAGGGGAAGGGAAGGAAGGAAAGGAAAGGAAAGGAGGGGTTGGGGATTTGGCTCAGCGGTAGAGCGCTTGCCTAGCAAGCGCAAGGCCCTGGGTTCGGTCCCCAGCTCAAAAAAAAAAAAAAAAAAAGAAAGGAAAGGAAAGGAAAGGAAAGAAAGGAAAGGAAAGGAAAGGAAAGGAAAGACCTCTGCCAGCACAAAGTTACACCCAAAAAAAGTAAATGTCCCTCTGATGGTATATCAAATATTTTTTTCTTCTGTCCCTTATCTCATCAAAGTATGTGATTAATTTCTCTATTCTTTTTTTTTTTTTTTGGTTCTTTTTTTCGGAGCTGGGGACCGAACCCAGGGCCTTGCGCTTCCTTCTATTCTTTTTACAAAAGAAAAATAATTAAAAAATATGTACCCACTGCTATGCGTACCTATATGAGGACAGCAAATCCTAACAAGCTGTAATGCCCATAGTAGATTAAGGTGATTGACCTCCTCGTCTTCATACTTATCAGCTCACAGCAAAAGTTCTAGTCCCAAGAATCTTGTCTCAGTCCTGAATAAATGGAAGCAATAATTATTTCTTACTCAACTTCATTGTAAGGAGATAAATGATTGATTTAATTTTCTCAACTTAATAGGCCTAAAGCCACCAACATAATCATAGGTTAGTATTTAGTATTCTTTGTTCATTCACATTTGGGACTTTATTCATAGTTTTTATTAGTCTATAATTTTCCTTTCTAACCATAAGATAATATTTTGGGGGATCATGATATAGGTTTGTCAATATAGAGTAGTAAATTATTATCTCAGATCAGCATTCTGTCCATTCTACTATATAAACTTTCTGCCTTGTTCTAGTTGATTTTTGTTGCTATAATAAAACTTTCTAGGCTGGAGAGATGGCTCAGTGGTCAAGAGCACTGACTGTTCTTCCAGAGGTCCTGAGTTCAAATCCCAGCAACCACATGGTGGCACACAATCATCTGTAATGAGATCTGATGCCCTCTTTTGGTGTGTCTGAAGACAGCTATAATGTACTTATAAATAAATAAATCTAAAAAAAAAAAAGAAAAGAAAAAAACCAAAAACTTGCTGACCAAAAGAAATCTGAGAAGGGTTTGTCTGTTTTATAGTTCAAGATCACCCTGCTTCAATAAGGAAAGTCAAGGCAGGAACTTAAGTCAGGAACCTTAGGATAGGAACTATAGAGAAATGTTGTTTGCTGGATAGCCCTCTGGTGAGCTTGCAGGCACATGCTTAGCTAGCTTTCTTACATTGCCTAAGGACCACATGTCTAAGAATAGGACAACCCTCAATTAGAAGGACCCTCCAGCAATAATTGATAATCAAGAAAATTCCCCCACTGACATTCCCATAGGTCAATTTGATTCAACTGAATCCTCAACAAAGGCTTTCCTCTCAGATGGCTGAAGGTTGTGACAAGTTGTCTAATTATAACACACCTCAACAATAATGATCTAAACAAGCAACATTGTAGGAAGGGCATGAGTTAAGCCACAGCACTTTATTCCCAATGATGGATTTCTTGAAACCAAGAGGAAAAGTGGGTAGTCAATAGCATTTGCATAAAGCTGTAGAAATTTTCTTGTAACAACACACCTGGACAGTTTCTGGACAACTCCCAACATTAAAATGTCTACTGGAAGATAAAGAATATACCTTAGGGTTAAAATTTAAAGGTATTTTCATTAAGACATATGATCAGAAACCCATAACTGTCAAAGAATCAGGTTCAGAAACAGTAGCACAAAAATGTTTTGGGTTACATGAACAATAGAAACAAATGTAACAATTCTCAGCAAAAATATGAATATCATTTTTAAAGGTAGCATATGAAAGCAAGAATGTTAACACCAGCTGTGTAGACTAAACTCTGAATCCAAAGAACTTTATCTTCTAAGCACAAATACTCACAACAAAATTGGTTGAAATTTGAATGAGCATTTTATTACATATAAGAATACATGGCTATCAAAAACAATGGCTTTATGAAATTCATAGGTAAATGGATGGACCTGGAATAAAACATCCTGAGTGAGGTAACCCAATCACAGAAAAACACACATGGTATGCACTCATTGATAAGTGGATATTAGGCCAAATGCTCGAATTGCCCTAAATGCACAGAACACATGAAACTCAAGAAGGATGACCAAAATGCGAATGCTTCACTCCTTCTTTAAAAGGGGGACAAGAATACCCTTGGGAGGGAATAGGGAGGCAAAGTTTAGAACAGAGGCTGAAGGAACGCCCATTCACAGCCTGCCCCTCATGTGGACCATACATATACAGCCACCAAACTAGATAAGATGGATGAAGCAAAGAAGTGCAGGCCGACAGGAACCAGTTGTAGATCTCTCCTGAGAGACACAGCCAGAATACAGCAAATACATAGGCGAATGCCAGCAACAAACAACTGGACTGAGAACGGGACCCCCGTTGAAGGATTCAGAGAAAGGACGGAAAGAGCTTGAAGAGGTTTGAGACCCCATATGAACAACAATGCCAACCAACCAGAGCTTCCAGGGACTAAGCCACTACCCAAAGACTATTCATGGACTGACTCTGGGCTCCAACTGCATAGATAGCAATGAATAGCCTAGTAAGAGTACCAGTGGAAGGGGAAGCCCTTGGTCCTGCCAAGACTGCACCCCCAGTGAACGTGATTGTTGGGGGAAGGACGCTAATGGGGGGAGAAAGGAGAGGGGAACACCCATATAGAAGGGGATGGGGAGGGGTTAGGGGGATGTTGGCCTGGAGGACGGGAAAGGGAATAGCAATTGAGATGTAAATAAGAAATATCCAATAATAAAGATGGAGGGGAAAAAAAAGAACACATGGAAAACACTTCAACTCAGAAATGTATGAGTAATTGAGTTATCTGATTTGAGCAACTTAAAACACAAAATAAAATGAATAGTGTTTTATATATACATATATGTATGTTTATGTTGTGTTATATACATGATGAATATTATATAGAGATGTGTGTATGAGTTGCTGTCAGTGGCAGAAAATACCTGATATAAGCAACTTACTTAAGGGGAGTATATCAGCTCAAGAGCTCATAGTGATTGGCTTTATTGACTGTGGATTCAGTGTCAGGCAGAAAGCGTAAGTATGCTTTCAAATGTAACTCACCCAGTGGCAGGTAGGATTCAGCATGAAAGGACAGGATGCAGGACCAGGTACAGCTCATCACCAATGACCTGTTCAGCAAGATTCTAGGTCTTATCATTTCTACTATCTCCTAAAAGAGGAGCAATAGCCAGGGCAAAGTATTCCATGCATGAATCTATGAGCGTGCTACATAATTAAACCATGATATTACTACACAATTAATTTAAGCAAACATATATGTAGCAAAGTGTTAGTGTTTATTAGAGTCCTAATATTAATATCTGTTTCTCACTCACCTTTGTCTTGTGAGTATTTGGAAGGCTGTACTAAATGTAAGAAAAATTTCCTTTAAACAAGCCCATGAACATAGGATCTGTATTGAGCATGCTCCGCCCTCATCCACCCCATCCCCAGAACACACACTTCAGTCTTCTTCTGCAGCAATGGTCTGTGTCCCAGCCACACATAGAGCATAAGCAGGGCTCATGATTCATTGAGAAGGCTATGAACTGGCTCATCTTGGACAAAAACGTAGACAAAATCGTACTTTCATCAGTTCTTCGGTTATGCCCAAGTATTTGGAGACTTCTTTAAAAACTAGCCAATATGAAAAGGAGATATGATCTTCAAAATGACATAGCTCAACTGAGGGACAACAGGACACATAAAATATTCGTGTCTAGCTGAATCTAAGGAGAAAATAACCTGTAGGGCCCTGATGGTAACCATCAACACAACAGAGGTACAAATACTCCCAGCCAATCAAACATGTTTTTTGGACCAGAAAAGATGGTGTCACCTCATAGGTGGTGATGAAAAATGACCTTAATGTACTAGATGTTTCAGAAAACTACATGGACGTACCTTATGAGTTTTCACCCTAAGAATGTGATAAATACTTATGTCAGTAAATAACTTTAACTTAAACATTTGCACAGTGTGCACATGTATCCAAACATTGTTATCAGGTACTTATTTCTCATTCTATAAATCAATTAAAATTAATTTGTTTAAAATGGGTCATTTCTGCCAGGGAAGTAGGTAGACCTACAACGAAGTAGGTAGACCTACAACGAAGTAGGTAGACCTACAACAGATCTTCACCTCTCCTTCTGTTCTTCCAGATTCCATCCCACATTCATCCCCAGCTCTGGGGGAGAATACCTGCTGCAGTCTCCCTTTAACCTCCAACCCAGTCCCCAATGGGTTAAAAGATCTTCTCCTCCAAACTTCCTTCCCAGAACTCACCTCACTCTCCCAGCCTCCAATAGCAGCAGGCATTTCCTGGGAATAGAAAAGCTGAGCAGGCTAGGAAAACAGGTCCAAGAAAATTTCTTACCAGAAAACACATAGTTATAACACTATACTAAAGTCTACAGTGGAAATAGAACCAAGGAACAAAGTGAACACTGAACAATGACAAAACCAGGTATTGGCTCCTATAATCATTCCAATACCAGATGCCTAGGTGCTGGTGTAAAAACACAATAACAGCCAGTACAATACGTCTCTACTAGAGCTTAACAGCTCTACCACATCTGACAGGAATAATACAACATAGCAGAAGTCCAAGTAAAGACGTTTAAAACCGCCTACATGAAGAAGATAGAGGTCCTTAAAGAGGAAATGAATAGACTGGGAACATACAGCAAACAATGTAAGGAAATAAATAAAACTGTTTAAGAACTGAGGATAGAAACAGAATAAATAAGAAAAATCCAAAATGAGGATACTCTGGAAATGGAAAACTTAGGAATCTGAACAGAAACTACAGAGGCAAGCATTACCAACAGAATAGAAGAGATGGAATAGAGAAATTTGGATCGTAAAGATAGGATTGAGAAAATGTCGATATTGCGGTCAAGGAAAATGTTAAATTTTTTAGAAATCCATGAATTTGGAATTTAAAAAGACCAAATCCAAGAATAATAGGAATAGAGGCAGGGGAAGAATCACAGCTCAAAAACCAAAAAAAGTTTGAACAAACTCATTGAAAAAAAACTGTCCTAACTTAAGGAGGAGATGCTTATTAATGTACAAGAAGCACATGCAACACCAAATTGATTAGCACACAAAAGAATCAAAACACTAAACATACAAAACAAAGAAAGAATATTAACAGCTATGAGGGGGAAAAAAGACCAACATATAAAGGCAGACCTATTCAAATTACACCTGACATCTTAATGGAGACTCTGAAAGCCAGAAAGATGTAGTCGGATGTGCTGCAGGCTCAAACAGACTACAGATGTCAACATAGACTTCTATACCCAGGAAAACTTATACTCACCATACATGGAAAAGTAAGATATTCTACGGTAAGGTCAAATTGAAACAATATCTGGCTAAAATTCCATCCCAATGGAAAGTAATAGAAGAAAACTCCAAAAAAAAAAGAGGTGAAATATAGTTCATAGGAAATAAATAATCTTACACTAGGTAACTCAAAAGAATGGACGAACATTCCACCACCACCACCATCACCACCACCACTAGCAGCAGCAGTAGCAGCAGCAACAACAACAACAAAATAACAGAAAATAACTATCACTGGACATTGATATGTCTCACCATTGTCGATCTCAATTCCTCACTAAAAGCAGAGTAACAGAATGGATGCAAAAACAGAATCCATCCTTCAGCTGCATCAGCAAGCACAACATCAAGTACAGGCACTCCCTCAGGACAAAAGGGTGGAAAAGGATAGTCCAAACAACTGTGCATAAAATGCAAGCCAAATGTACCCATTTTAATAGACAAAATAGACTTCAGACGAAACAAATCCAAAAAGATAGGAGAAAACACAACATACTCACCAAAGGAAAAATCCACCAAGATGACATTTTAATTATAATATCTATGCCCCAACAAAAGGGCACCTATATTTGTAGGAAAAAATGCCAATAGCCTAAAATCACATATCAACCCTCACATGGGACACTTTAATACCTAACTCTCAATATTGGACAGGTCATTTAGGAAAAAATCTAAAGACGGAAATGCTGCAGCTAACTAATATTGTAAACCTAATGAACCTAACAGATATTTACAGATCATTTCGCTCAAATACAAAAGAACATACCTTCTCAGCACCTCATGGAACATTTCCCAAAGTTGACCACAGCTTTAGACATGAGACAAGCCTCAATGGACACAGTCTTTGAAGTGACTCCTCACACCTTATCCCTATGGATTGAAACTGGATATCGATAACAACAGAAACAGCAGAAACCTTCAAAACTCATGGAAACTGAACAACTGTCCACTGAATAAAAAAAATTGCATCAGGGAAGAAATAAAGAAAGAAATTAAATACTTTCTAGAATTCAAAGAAAATGAATGCAAAACATACCTCAACTTATGGGTACAATGAAAGTTGTGTTAAGAGGAGTGATCATAACACTGAGTGCCTTCATGAAAACAATTGGAAAGATCTCATGCTAGCAACTGAACTGCATACTTGAAAGCTCTAGGGCAAAAGAACATGCGCACCCAAGTGTAGACAACAGGAGATAACCAAGCCCAGGACTGAAATCAATAAAATAGTAGCAAAGAGAACAATACAAAGAATCAATGAAAAAAGAGCTGTTTGCTTTTGGATTTTGTTGTGGTTTTTTGAGAAAATCAACAAATCCAACATTTTTCCAAACTAACTAAAAAACAGAGAGAGAATATTCATAGTTAACAAAATCAGAAATAACAAGGGAGATGCAAAAACAGACACCAAGGAAATACAAAGAATCAGTAGGTCATACTTCAAAAAGCCTGTACTTCACCAAATCAGAAAGAGATAATTTTAACTATCTATTAATAGATAATAGAAATCTGAAAGAAACAGATATTCCTTACTAA